>NC_136502.1:70206568-70806568 GCF_053919585.1 Euprymna scolopes
ATTTTCACTTCTCTAGTATGTCTCCCTTACATGAGAAGGGGACAGCCATTTCATGTAACAATAGTAATGATTTCAAAAGTAAAAAAAACAAAAACTTAGATGCCATCAGTTAGAATTGAAGATAAAACATTTAGCACTCCAGCCACATTCCTTATAAATGTAGCTATCTAGAGATAGGTTAGAAAGATTCAATAGCAAGAAATGAATTGAATTTAGGCATGAATAGAAAGAAGTGGAAATATATCGGCAAAGATTTTACTCGTTATAAACTATCTTTGGTGATATGATTACTATTTCCTATTAATTTCAGTGTCGTGTTACTAGTAGTTCAAGAGTTTACCGGTTAAATATTTGTTCACACACACTTACTGTTTTATATATATATATACATATATATATATATATATATATATATATATATATATATATATATATAAATTTTGGTTGGACACTAAAGTTGCTGTCTGCATCCATGTAACATGGCTCAAGTGGTACACTACCACTATCGTCGTCTGTAATCACAAGATCAGCAACCATCTAAGATCTACTAGTGTTGTGGGACTTGTTGCTTTATACAGGAGTGTTTACTGACATTGTTTACTGATATTATGCTGAGAAAATAGATTTTTTTTAATGCAATAAGACTGTCTACATTTTTTTTTCTTTATAATAATTTGAAATAAGAATGAATGGCAAAATAGCTTGTACATCAAAGAACTAAAAATTTATTTATAATATAAATCTCACCTGTCTGTTTAAATGTATGTTTGTATGTCTCTCAAAAACTTTCAACAGAGGTGAGATTTTCACGAGATTGGTATAATTTTGAAGCTCGACACTTCGGACGACAAATATAAAAAAATTAGCCAAAAACGTTAATTCCTTCACCCTCAACTGAGCACTTTTCTAACAAAAACGGTCCTCTCGTGACGACAACCAGTTCTATGCATGCCTCAGATGACGTCATGACCTGATTTAGTTGAAGAACTAAAATTCATGTACGTCGCGTTAGCTCAGTTGGTTAGCGCGTTGGTTCATTATCTAAATGTTTTGGGTTCGAATCGTGGTGTGAGATGTCTTTTTTTTTTTTTTTTTTTAAATTTAAATATTGAACCAGTGTTATTAAAGCCATTTTTCACGTAACGTTCGTTTTTCTGTTTATTTTTTTTTTTTTTTTACTTCGCTTATCCACCCCCAACCACACACCCAAAAACACCTGGGTACCCACCGATTTTTTTTTTTTTAATTTTAATATCGAAACAGGCTTATTTAAGCCATTTCATTTTTCATGTTTTTTTTTTTTTTTTTAACGTTTGTTTTTTTCTGTTTTTCAGATTTTTACATTTTAACATTGTTCGTTTACTTTACGTTAGTCTTTTTTGTGTTTTTTTTTTTTTTTTTTTTTTTTTTTTTTTTTCTCGATGTTTTGATCCCGCCCAAACAAACCTGGTCATTGACCTCATTAAAAACAACTGCTGAATAGCTATTGCTTATGTCATCGTCGTAACGCTCACACAAAATCTTAACTCTACGACTTCCGTGCGGGCACCTGTCAATTTTGTTCTTACTTAAATAAATTCAAACATCTTTCAGTAACTCATTCTGGCTGGCCGAACGGTTCATGTTTTTTTTCACATTTTATTCTCCAACTTCGCCTCAGGGCTTTGGGTTCGATCCTACCAACTTACCAAAACTACCCCCGCTAGTATATATATAAAGGCAAAAATAGCACGCACATTTTTGTATATCCAAGGCTGTTTTCATGGGGAGAGGGCGGTCTCGACCACGTTACTATTTTATTTAAAAAAATTTTTTTCTTAGAACTTTCCTTACACTCTAGATTATAATATCTATTTGCTATTCCGTCCTTTCGCGTGTTTGTCTTTTTCATATAAAAAGCGAAACTAATCGGAGCGAAGTAGGCCGCTTGGCTTTCCGACCAGGACCTCCAGAAATACAATTTAGCCTTGATCAATGTTGAGGGGAAACTCTTCATATCAAACAATTGCTATTCATTTGGAGAGGTTCCCTTTTTAGGGGAAGCTGGTTTTCCCCAACATCGTGGTGATGCGAAATATGGCAGTAACTGGCCTACAACCAACCTTCATTTCTGCGCCTGCGTTATTCTTAACTTCAAGTCAACTTTTTGATTGACATCGATAAATTTGAACACTTTTCACTTCCTCTCCTGTCATAGCGTAATTGGTAAGATGTCACATTTTCTTTCACTTTTCTGCCGTCGCATCACGAGTTCCAGCCTGCCTGCCTACTACTACTTTTTTTTGCTTCAAACACCCAGGCAATGCCAGACACACTCGCTAGTCTATAAATAAAATAAACTCCTTTTTCCCCTGCGATTTTGACCTTAATAGGATTGAAAATCAAGACATTTCATGCAGATGGAATGTGCACGCACTGCAGCACATTACCTTTGGTGTGTTATAGGCCTATCACTTATCCACTTACTCGATAAATTTAGATCCCTATATTTTTTCTGCTGAGAGTCCACGGACAAATTCGGTTACAATCAATGGAAGTGGTAAAATCTTTTTCCCTCTATTACATTCATACTCCTCGTGCCCACTTATCACCGGTGGGGATACGTCCACAAGGGACACTACGAGGAAGCTCCGGTTTGAGTTTGTAGTTGCTTTAAAAAAAAGAAAAAAAGAAAAGATTCGCATTTTTCGGTTGGTTGAAATGCAACTTTCGATTACATTGAATCCAATGTTTACTTATGCCATTTCTTTTTCTTTTATTTTTTATTTTATTTATATTCAGGGGAGGGGGAGTTAATGAACCGAAGTGTTACTGATGCCATCTTTAGTTTCTTTTTTGTAGTTTTTTTTTTGTTCTTTACTTTACTTTTTTGTTTATTTCATTTACATTGGGGGGGGGGGGTAAAGTACCGAAGGGTTACTGATGCCTTTTTCTTATCACACATTCTTAGCCCAGGTTCACTTTTACCTTGCTTAATTTAATAGGTCTATCACAACGCTCTCTTACTGAAATCCATTCTCCTCTGCATTAAAAATACAGTTTACACAGAAAATCGCTTTTATTACATAAACGAAACCAACTACCATTGCATTCTCAACTGTATTTATGTCACGTTCCTTTCTTTTTTGACATAGCCTCATCAATTAATACTACCCAGCTAACATTCAGGTGAATACAGTTCAATTCTCTTACAGAAATCCGTTCTCCGCCGCATTCTACAGTTTACACAGAAACAATCGCGTTTATTAAATACACCAAAATACGAAACAAACTAACATTAGATTCCAGATTTTACATTTAACTCTATCCGTCTGTAATTATTAATTGCATATCCAACTGTATTTATGTCACGTTCATTCCTTTATCGACCTAGCCTCATCGATTAACAATTCTCAGCCAACATTCAGGTAAATACAGTTTTATATGCAGCCGATTTACTGTACTTTTTAAGGTGATATTATGGGGGAGAGGTGACTTCTTTTGCAATTAGTTACTTATTCATTATTTATTTTTACACGTTGAATTTCTCAAAGTTTCATTAGCCCAATAAAAAAAACACTACATAAATTGAGGCAGATGACATTGGATTTGAAAGAAAGCCACTATGACATGACACTGTGCATACACACGTTTAATTAACAACAAATAAAAAACCGGTGTACCTACACCTAACATCTATATGGTTAAAAAATCCATTTTTGCAGACAAACAAATTACTTTATGTGGATAAATCTTTTGCATAAACAAAACAAATAAATAAATACATTAAATGCTAGCATAAAATAAACATTTGCATTTCAGGCGCTATCTTTCTTTCTGTTTGTCTTTTTAATTTTTTTTATTTTATTTTTTTCCATTTTTTATTTTTTTTTTTTTGTTTTTCTTTTTTGGCCAATTGCATTTTTTTTAATCCCCCCCCCTTCCCCGGAAACAAACACCCGGGCAACAATTTTTTCTTTTGTCTTGATTTACTCAAAATCACGCACACCTCAAAACACCTGGGCAATGCTGGTTACCCCCCGCTAGTAAATAATAAAATATTACTTGAGACTCTAAAAATGAAAAATATTTATAACCTAACCTAAATCTCATATTTTATTAAAATAATTCTCCTTTTCTTTAAACAAAAATTTCTGCACTGCAGACGTAAAATTAAATATACAGACATTTTTTTCGTTTTTATTCATTTATTATTTGGATAAACAAATATTAATTTCATAACACTTTTAATAGTTACTCGGACTAAAATGAAAAAAATTGGAATAATTTGTTGATATTGCAACAAATTTAGGATACATTTGGATTCCATTTTTCCAAACATAATCTCCTTTAAATGACATTAAAAACCCAAATAATAACTTTAAATAATGACCTTCAGTCATAATTTTTTTTATAATTCTCAGATCTTTGCCAAGAAAATAAATTTAATATCTTCAAATTCACAGAAATATCTGCAGCCCAAAAATAACTTAAAAAGTTAAGATTACATGACTAAAATGTCATATTGTCTTCACTTCTCTATATTTTGAAGGTATGATAAAATGGTACTTGCACAGTTTAGTCAAGACATTCAAAAATGAAAATATTGAAAAAAAGGTTATATTGTACGCATCTGTTTTGAACTGAAGATCTCCAAAAAAAAATTTCATTTAATTTGATCGATTTTTTTTTTTTTTTTTTTTTTTTTTTTTTATACAGCAGAAAAATACTTATGAGAGCACGTTGAAGTCAGCCATTTTCAAATTTGTTAAACACGCCATGGGGAGATAACTCCATGTAAAGCGCCGATACTCCCTCCCCATTTTTAATTCTAGCTTTTCTTCCTAAAAATCGAACCTTTTGCTCGATATAACAAATTGTTTTTTGCTGTAAAAAATAAAAATTACTTGATGAAATTAAGTGAAATTTTTTCGGAGAACTTTGTTCCATAACGGATGCATGCAATATAACCTTTTTCCGATATTTTCATTTTTTAATGTCTTGACATATTTTACATGTACCGATAAAGTGCATTCAGATATCTTCTCGACATTGTAATATCGAAATATCATTAAAGGAGAATAATTAACTTATGTAAACACAATTTTTGTGAAAAAACTTTATTCACAAAGATGAAAATTGAAATGTTGAGTCAAAACCAAAATTTCATGCGACGAAAAATCATTAAATCTTTGTCATTTGTCAGTGTTTACAATTAAAAATGTCATACGACTCCAATCAACCACTGAAATGATACATGAACAAAAAGGGCTGCCTATTATTTTAAAACTAAATTCAATGAAATTTTGAGTCCATTAAAAAAAAAGATTTACAAACTTTATTTTATCCTGAGCTTTTTATTTTAAATGATATAGAGCCATTTAAAAAAAATGAATTCTGAGACTGCTTTGCTGGGTTGCCAGAATTACATTGCTTGACCATGTCTACAATGAAAATATCTGAAGTGCTATGGCATTGCACTAATTAAGGGCATGATGAGGGAATCGCAGATCAAATTGTGTGGATGTGTTGAGGGCCAACAATGTCATTGTTGTGAAACTTGCCTTTGCACTGGAAGTTGCCGAAAATAATGGGAAAGCCAATAAGATCGGTAGACACTCTACACAAGTTTTCTGTAAAATTGAATTTTGTTCAGACCAACTCTGTGATCATGTCCAGTGGAGACAGTGCATAATTGCAAACATTGCTGTAGCTAAGAATTAATGTATAAGAAAGTGTGTGTGTGTGTGTGTGAAATGTAGTTATGTATATGTGAACAAAATTCCACAATTATGAGAATATTTTTATTTTATTTAAATTTTATTTTTTAATAAATGTTAAAGATTTCATTTTCTAAATTTCAGGTTGAAATGTTAACCCATGCTGGTCCGCATCGCCGATTGTGGATGGGTCCTCAATTTTCCTTCAAGACCTACCAGAACAGCCAGTGCACCACCGTGTTATCTTCGAGTTCTTCTGCTCTTCTATCACAAAATCCGGAATCTTCTATTTGCTCATCTGAAATGAGTGGTGAAGACCTCTATGATTTGCAGAGTCTTGCGTGAGATGATTCCCCTCTAAGCAGGGTTTTATTTACATTTTATTGTTACCTAGCATTCGAATGGCTTCTCCAATAGTGACCTGAAAATAAGAGTTGTTTCCCTTGATTTCTTAAAAAAATAAATATTAAATTATGTGACCTCAAGTATGTATGTGTTTGTCGCTTCTATATTGATTAAAAAATGTGTTCTTTGCTATTAATCAATTAGTGTCAACTATTGCAATTTAACAAATTTGGCGAGTATCAATTTCCAACAGAAAAATGGTGAAAATCAAAAATAACTGACCAAAGGCAGTAAAAATTACTTCTCTACCTATCTGGATCATATTTTTGTTTTTGAAACCGCTTTTATTTACATTTCATTTTTTAAATTATAACTTTTACTTTGCAATGGTCATTGTCAGTTTTCCTGAAATAATCTGAGTTTGAGTGGTGAGTTTTTTTTTTGGGGGGGGGGGGGGGGCAAACGATGCAACAAATATACAAGCAATTGTTCCAGATGCAATAAAATTGAAACTAATTGAATATAGAAAATGACAAAATAAAATATTATGAACTTCCTTTTGTAACAGTTATTTGACATTTTTTGTTTTCATCTTTTTTTTTTTTCTGTTGGAAATTCTTAAGTCATAAATCCGTATTTCATGAAATAATTTTAATGATGAAATTAAAGTCTTTCATAGTGTTCCTCATCTTTCAATTGGCAATCAGTCCATCTCATTGACTCTTATCCTCAAGTAACTATTTGATTTGATGTATGATAACTCAATACTAAAAACAAAATTAATGCAGAATTGTTGCAAGGCTATATAAAGTATGTTCACGACTTAGTAATAAGGAAAACCATTATACCAATATATATATATATATATATATATATATATATATATTACATTTGTGCAATAATTTGGTAGTCCTGTAAGGACGTGTGATAGTGGCTTGTATGTGTTGACCTCTGGAAGTGTGCACAAATAGAGGTTATAGCTCATATTTTACATGAGCGATATATAGCTTAATTATAAGTCTTGACTTGTTCATACTGTATTAGCTCTATGTGTAAGCATCTTACAGGTAACAATGTTTATACAAAAAATATGCAAGCCTACCTCACATTTCTGTTTGCTGCTCTTCGAGTGCATGCTTATGAAGTGTGTGTGTTTATACGTGTGCACTGCTTGGTGTCAAGTGAAAGAGGGAACAGTCAAGGGAAACAGAAGGCTATGTCAGGTCACAGGAAATGCATGCGTATCAAAGTTATGTGATGTTTGCATGTGCTCCACTCCATGTGTGTGTGTGTGTGCTACTGCACACAGCTTGTTCTGTGCCTGTGTGTTTGATCTAGACAAAGCAAAATTGGCAAATGTAAACGGCTCACTATAGAATCATCTCAAGAAAAGTCCCCAATTTTTTAAACTTTTTATTCTCTTGTCTATTTTGTTTTAAAGTTTTCTTTGTTTTCTTTTGTTTCATTCTTCCTCTAACCTCCTTGATTTTAGGATCCAACCTACTCGCTCAAGCCCAATGGCCATGCCAAACACTAGACCTGCATACAGAAGATCTTCGGCCTCTGAGGGCAGTTTATCCGCTGCTCGAGGCACAACCTGTTCTCCTTTACTCATCGAAGTTGGTAAGCAACAAAAAATATTTCTATTCATCTGATCTGCATGCAATATTTTAGTTTCTTTTTGTATAAACACCCTCTCTCCTCAAGTCTTTTAAATAAAGGTTGGCTCTTCTACACTATTAGAACGAAATTTTAAAAATCGTAATATTGAATTTCACATAAAAAAATGGTATCTACATATTCCTCATATTTCTAAGATGGTTATATTAAAAAATTACCGAAATTGATAGGGTAGAAAATTATTTATTAAAGAAAATAGAATTTGAAGAACACGATCGTGTTTGCTCATGTAAGACACAAGAGTTCACAAGGAAGGTAATTTCCTCCTGATAATTTTTGGAAAACAAGTTTTTTGGAATTTTTTAAATGGAGCTGAGGAAATTGATTTTTATTTTGCTCAAATAAAATCTAGTTTTGATTTCCTGCATGCCCACTGTACGTGTCATGGTATGATACATTTTCCTCTTACTATATGAAGAAATTATGATTTATTACACAAAAGATAATAATTATCCAAATAACATAATAAAAAATAATTATTAATGATTAATAATATACATTATCCATGTAATAACATAATAAAAATAAAACACAAAAATAATTTAATAATTATAACAAAATAACAATACTTCAAATATTATATAATATAAAAAATAATAAATTACTTAAAAGATTATATAAAATAATATAAAAGTATTACTTAAGAATTTGAATATAAAACGTTCAAATTAGTGTCTCTGGAGATTTTCAAAATATGGAACAAAAAACATTCTAAACTGTTTGTTCCAGAACCTTCTCTAACGATTGCTATAAATAGCGAACGGCCGCAAATTATAATTATAACATGATGTTGGGATGCAAATGAGAGGCGACCATCTAGTATAACTCCGACCGAAAGAAAAACAAAATTCGAGTCGTTAAAATAACCGATGAACCAAACAAGATACAGAAGAATCTTTTATCAACAAATAGGTAAATATAGATTTTCCTGAATTATATTTGACCAAAAGCATGTATGTTTTAAAAGATCAAAAAACAAACATTACTTAAAAGCATTTACTTCTATCTAAAGCGAAATAACCAGAAAACAGTTATCTCCCTTACACTATAGATTATAAACACCTTATTGAAATTCATTTTCTTTACTATTTTTAATTTTGCTTTTCTTTAATAAAAATTTGTTTTTCTTTTCAAATTTTTTTACTCTTTTATTTTTCATTGATATGTTTGCAGTGTTCCGATACCCCTAGACTAAGGAAAAACCGTAACATATGGATTCACAAGGGAGGTAATTTCCTTCCGATAACTTTTGGAAAACAAGTTTTTGGAATTTTCCAAATCGAGCTGAGGAAATTGAATCCGCAATATTTATTTTGCTCAAATAAAATCTAGTTTTGATTTCCTGCATGCTCATGAACTTTTGGCAAGTTCACTGTATATATGTTATGTTTATTTGTTTTGCGTTGGTCACATTAAACATTTAGAATTACTTCCCTTGTTTCATTTTGCTCTATTTTATAAAAAACGAGATGGCTGCAATTTTTCACTTTCTAACACGATTAATGTTGGGTTTTTGTCTTTTTGTTTTTATAATTCAGTAATATTTAGGTAATTTCAACTGCATAATTTGGCAGCTACCATCATAATTTATTAGAATTGACAAAAATCAATAGAAACCAATTTTTTTTTTTTTTTTAATCTAAAAACTCCATTTATCGACTACAAAATTTCGTCCTAATTGTGTAGAAGTGGCGAAAGCTTTAGACAAATACTCGATAGTATTTGACAATTTACACTCTAGGAATGTGCTTTGACGAACTTGCTGCACATCCTTCCTCAATTTAAATACCCCTGATCAACTCAACAAGCAGCAAAATCCACCCCTTCACTGTAGAGCTTTCCATATGCTGGAAAGATTTCTACTCTAATAGTGTCTTTCCTGGAGTTGCTTGCCTTTGGAATTTGTTCCCTGCTACTTCAACAGTACCAACAAAAATTTAAATTTAATGTAAACAAAACTATTTGCTGCACAAATATCCATTAAATCTGTACCCTAATTCTGTTCACACTAGCTCCTGATTTGGGGGTGAACAAAAATTGAAAAGAGGTGTCCACACACTGGATCTCCTGATGCTATGTTTCGTTTATTTGCAAAAGAGGTCTACATAGCTATATAAGATGTTCAATTTGTCACTTAAAACTGATAGAAAAAGCTTAACAAATCTTGATGATAAATTTTAAAATTGATGATCAGGTCTAACAAGAGACAACATTCATTTTAACTTAAAATATAAATTATTTAATCTTAATTATAAATGTGAACATTGCTTTTGTATGTTCACTGCACCACAGTTATTGTTTTACACGTTGCATCCAAGTCAAAATATGTCGATCGATCCAGTTAATGCTGCAACAAAGTGTCTTCGTACCAAGCAAAACCAAAGTCCAGCTATGCTTATTATTTTTGAAGTTTGCAAGTGGTATCCGTCTGCTTAATTGAATGACAGCATTAGATTCTTGCCCAACTACACCAAAACTTAATATAGTCCTTTACTGAAAGTTTTAAAGGATCTAACCTAAAAAGCTGTGTCATAACTCTCCCGAAAACTTTCTCTCTCCAAAGTTCAACTCCCTTCTCTTCTTTCTGAATATGATCATTCTCTTCACCCTTGACTGCTTCTGGTCTTTTATTGGTGGTCACTATTTGGACCACACAAAAGTTGGCCAGAAGCTAACATCCAGATCTTTTCATCAAGGTTTTATCTAGAGCCAATCTAAGAAAATTTCTTTTCCCACAAAACTGATCTCAGCATGGCAATTCTAACAAATAAGGCACTTTTTCAAAGAATATCTCTTTGGTGGTCTGACTCTGACCAGATATTTTCAGCATCAGCAAAGCATGCTGCACAGCACATGTTTACATAATGATTGAGATTAGATAAAATATATTTCAAGATAAAAATGGGCGTTGTTTTAGGAGTTTTGTTTCTTTCAAAATTGCTGAAAGACTGATATATACCGGTCAAGGATCTCTTATCAACAATCAATCCGACAGACTGGCTTTTTATCTGTTCATAGTCCTAGAAGGTCTGCCTTTTCAGGCTTTGCTTTTCCTCTTTGGAGAGTAGTTAGTTTATTACTACCTGAGGAGCCTTGATCGGGAAATGCCAATGGGACTAACTAGACAATTTTTAAGCCAAAGTGCTCCTTTAGGGGTGTTAGCCTACTCTACTCACTTTTAAAGTCTTGTGCCATATCATGTGGAAAGGGTTGTCTTTTTTTTTTTTTTTTTTTTTTTTTTTTTTCCTTAACTAAGAATTGCTTTTGGCTAATTTTTACAAGACAAGTTTCATATAAAATGATCTTTTTGATTGAAATTTCAAAATAAAGGGGACCGTTTTTCCAATAAGCTTCCATAAAAGTTTGAAGGACGTATGAAAAAGTAATTTTTTGAAGTTTTGTTATTCAAGATCTTATTGTTGATAAAACTGTTCTAGATGTAAGGGGTGTTCATTTAATGAAATAAAAAAAATCAAAAAAAAAATCGATTTTTTTTTTATTTAAAAAGTTTTTCTAATACAAAAATGAATAAAAGTCATGCTTTTCTAGGAATATTAATATTCATATGATTACTAGAAAAAATCTGATTTGAGGAAGTTAAAGAAAATGTCTTCAACTGGAAAAATAATTGTATCAATCGGTATAAAAAGTAGAATAACAAAACATTTCAATCATTATTTACAATATTGTGAATATGCTGCGCAAGAAGTGTGTAGGGCCCCCCCCCCTCTATTTTCATTTAGTTAAAAAAAAAAAAAAAAAAAAAAAAAAAAAAAAGGGACTGACTGAGCTGTGTATGAGTATATATTTTTTTCTGTTCCTTTTTGTAGGTAGTTTTGAGCAATCTCCTAACCTGAGTGATGTCTATGGCTACTGGACAGAATCTGAATTATCACGTTTGCCAAGAGGAAACACTGAACATAATGAGGAAGATGATAATCGTCTGCGAGAACACATTGCTGATGCCATGCTGGAATCTCCACATCGTGATGGAGGGGGACCCACCAGCCTCAGGGGTAAGACTTTCACTAGAAATTAACATTTCTTTTTCTTATTTAGCAGTAGTAGTATAGAATATAAATCTCACATTCTAGCGCGCACGCTTTTTATATACTAGCAGCGGGAGCGCGCACGCTTTTTATATACTAGCAGCGGGAGCGCGCACGCTTTTTATATACTAGCAGCGGGAGCGCGCACGCTTTTTATATACTAGCAACGGGAGCGCGCACGCTTTTTATATACTAGCAACGGGAGCGCGCACGCTTTTTATATACTAGCAACGGGAGCGCGCACGCTTTTTATATACTAGCAGCGGGAGCGCGCACGCTTTTTATATACTAGCAGCGGGAGCGCGCACGCTTTTTATATACTAGCAACGGGAGCGCGCACGCTTTTTATATACTAGCAGCGGGAGCGCGCACGCTTTTTATATACTAGCAGCGGAAGCGCGCACGCTTTTTATATACTAGCAGCGGAAGCGCGCACGCTTTTTATATACTAGCAGCGGGAGCGCGCACGCTTTTTATATACTAGCAGCGGGAGCGCGCACGCTTTTTATATACTAGCAGCGGGAGCGCGCACGCTTTTTATATACTAGCAGCGGGAGCGCGCACGCTTTTTATATACTAGCAGCGGAAGCGCGCACGCTTTTTATATACTAGCAGCGGAAGCGCGCACGCTTTTTATATACTAGCAGCGGGAGCGCGCACGCTTTTTATATACTAGCAGCGGGAGCGCGCACGCTTTTTATATACTAGCAGCGGGAGCGCGCACGCTTTTTATATACTAGCAGCGGGAGCGCGCACGCTTTTTATATACTAGCAGCGGGAGCGCGCACGCTTTTTATATACTAGCAGCGGGAGCGCGCACGCTTTTTATATACTAGCAGCGGGAGCGCGCACGCTTTTTATATACTAGCAGCGGGAGCGCGCACGCTTTTTATATACTAGCAGCGGGAGCGCGCACGCTTTTTCAGCATGAGTTACTTATGACATGACATGACTAAGTCTTAATGATTATCACCTACTAAAAATGCAAAACCCATTATTTATAAAAATATATTGTAAATTATTTTTATATGTACATTATATGCAAGTACATGTTGCATTATTGCATCAACCCACATTGCACAGTACAACTCTGTACTTTTTTTTTGTCATTACCTTACACTGATGATTTGCATTAGATGAAATCAGTCAGGAATGCATAGTCCAGACAGTAGTTGCTAATAGCCAGCCCCAAAAAGATTTATAGATGCTCATCGCATTATTTGGACTTGATGGTTTTCATGTGGAAAAAGGTTGACTCGCATAAATGAAACCAAATAATACAGTCAAGAAGGTAACACATTTACTAATGTTTGGGTCGTTTGTAAGTTCCATAATCGTTTGTGAGCTCTGAATCCGCTGAACATCTGCTTATAGTGTCAGAATCCTCACTCCAGAAGAGTTCAGGTGAAAGTGTTGCAATTTTCAATGCCAGTGAAACAACCTCAACATCTTTTTAGAAAGAGCAGCACATGAATGTAGCAATTAGCTTGAGTAAACCAAAGTCTTTAAAGCATTTGTCGAAGTCTGCCGAACAATTGCCAGTTTGTTTTATCCAGCGTGCACTCAAGTTGCGCACATGACTGCCACAAGATTCTGAAAGTTTGTCAGTGCCAACATTTTTTTTTTCAATACCCAGAGACTCTGCAATCGACATAATGGGTACCCCTGTATTAGTGAGACCCGTGGAATAAGAAATTTAATCGAAAAATATGATAAAGCCGATATTTTTCTGGATAATGCAAAAAATTATTTTTTTAGATAGAAAAAACAAATAACACGCAGTAAACATGAGTTTAACATTTTATGAAAATATTGTCCATTGTATTTGTAAAATGTTTTTGACTCCTAATGGGGGTATGAGACGAATGGATTCGCCAATCCTTTTTATAACCAATGGCTGTGCTAAATAACCAATGAAAACGTTTCAAAATTATTATAAAAATTGTCGAATTTTAGATTCAATCAGTTCGATATTAACTACACCATGGACCGCATTTGATTCTTGGCCGCCATCTTGGTTACTAATCCGAACTACACTGCCATCTTTGTTCAACACAATGTCTCAAAACTTAACAGGTTATGCCACCGTCTTTTCTTTGACGGATCGGAATCTAAATTCGAATTGTGGCAGGTAAAATTTCTGGGATATCTAAGTATTCGCAAACTACAGTCATACAATCTCCAACAGAGAATCCAAACGACCCCGAATTTCTCAAAAAGAACGCGACTGTTTTTGCAGAACTGATTCAATGTTTAGACGATAGAAATCTGTCTCTGATTATAAGATGGAAGGAAAGCATTGAACATATTAAGAGAACATTATTTATCAAAAGGGAAACTGAAAATTATATCGCTATATACAGAACTAACATCTCTGAAACGTAATTAGGATGAAACGATTACCGACTACGTTATAAGGGCAGAAACAACCGCCAATGCCTTAAAACTCTCAGGTGAAATAAGCGATAGCTTGTTGATATCAATGACCCTGAAGGAACTTCCAGCCGATTTTAAACCATTTACAACTGTTATAACTCAGAAAAACAAACCCATAAATTTCAGCGAATTTAAAGTGACATTGCGCAGTTACGAAGGGACTAATCGTATGCTCGTGGACAATAATAACTCCAGCAATATTATGAAGTTCAAAAATGCTTCTTGAAAGCAGACACCACCAAATTACGCACCTCACCGCAACGTCTCCAAAAGTTCTTTTCCCAAGAAAAGAATAAAATTATCTGCTATAATTGTGGACAACCCAACCACAAAAGTTTCCAATATCGATATAAAAGTTCTAAAATGGACTCCGTAAAAAACGTTGAACTTTGAGGAAGAACATACATTTCTATTCACATGTAACTTTGACAATACCACAAATGGTAAAAATTCCTTGTAGACTGGTGCTACAGCGCACATTATCACCAAGGAATCTGATTTAATTTTGATTCAAACTTTAATCCTCAAAGTCATTTTGTCAAACTTGCTGACGGTAGTCAAATAAATGATATAGTCTTAAAGAGGCGATGCTAAAATATCCCTAAAAAATAATAAAGGCGAAATCTGTAACTGTATTCTAAAAAATGCTCTGTTCATACCTACATTTAAGCAAGACATATTTTCTGTGCAGGCTGCAATTAAATAAGGCGCGAATATACAATTTGGCCAAAATACATCAAAATTGATATACCCCAATGGAACTGTACTTGACATTAAAGAAAATGGCTGACTATATTATTTAAAAAGTATGGTTCCCTCAAAAACTGCATGTCACGACTTGGAAACCTGGCATAAAATTCTAGGACACTGCAATACAGCTGATATTAAAAAATTACCAAATGTAGTCGCAGGCATGAAAATGATACCTTCAGACGATCTACCAAATTGTGATGTGTGTGCACAGGGAAAAATGACAAAAGATATAAGCGAAACGCCAGACAAAAAAAGCTACGAAAATTCTCTCACTTGTGCATTGTCTTAGCAGGTCCGATCAGTCTGATGGGGAAAGAAATAATCTAAGAAATCCCAAAAGAGAAGTCAAAATCACACCAAAAAAAAAAAAAATTGTAAATTGTCCGGGGCACGACGTTAAACTGCGACCATTTCTACCTTACTAACCAAATTAAACTAATACCTAACATAATGTTTCCAGTTTTTTGTTGTTGACTCCTAATGGGGGTACGAGACGAATGGATTCACCAATCATTTTTATAACCAACGGCTGTGCTAAACAACCAATGAAAACATTTCAAAATTATTATAAAAATTGTTGAATTTTGGATTCAATCAGTTTGCCGTTAACTACGCCACAGACCGCATTTGATTCTTGGCCGCCATCTTGGTTACTAATGTGAACTACGCCGCCATCTCTGTTCAACACAATATCTCAGAACTTAACAGTATTTTATAGAACTGACCCAAATGGGATAAATTACTAAGTACTAATAAATACTCAGAAAGTAATATTGTGTTGCATAGTTCAATACAAATAATAAAATCACATTTTAAGAGACAATCTTTAATTTACTCTTTAGTCCAGCACCTCTTGACAAACAATGTTCATTTTTTCCTCGTTTCTTTCGAGTCTTCCCTTTTCACTTTGCTGACTTCTTCAGTGAAGAACTGCTGCATGTTGAAATTATGAGTTTTTCTCACAACATAACAATGATCATTTTTTTTATATTTGAAAAAAATGCTACATCAAAAGGTGGTCACTTTCATATTCTTGTCTAGTGTTGTCAGATTAGCCTTTTTAATTTAAAGCCAAATTTTGCAAATTTAGCCTCTCCCCTATTTTTTTTTAAATTTTTTTTTTTACCGGATTAACCTTCAAAAATTGTATTTGGCCTCAAAGCATAATGTGCACACTAAAGAAGGAACAAGCAGAATATTATATAGATGAGAGCCAAAAGACCAGACCTCAAAATGATCTTTTGTGTAGAATGTTAATTTTTGTAGTTAGACATTATTTTTAAACATAATGTTGATGTAATATTCTAAGCCACTTCTTGTTTGTATGCAAGTTATCACCTTTCGCTCACATTTAAAAAAAAAAAGTTAGCAACAATAGTGATTGGTGATTAATCTGTAGCTTAGAGAAAAAATTTGGACCCATTTTTTAAAAGGAATTGTTCCCAAATTATGTTGTTCCAGCAGGTAAGAGTACAAATTTAAATACACTTGTGACATTTGTTTTATTTTGAATAATGCTTAACTGATGATTATTTTTACCATCAAAAGACAGAATATTATTTTACAAAGAATTAAGTTTTTACAATTTTCAATAAAGAAGAAACATGTTTTATTTATTTGCAGAATATTTAGCTGAGAATTTTTTTTACAAAAGTTTAATTTTTTTTATTGACCTTGATTGCTACTATGGTTAAAAATGTTAGGATAAAATATTACCTATTGTAAAAATGGAGAAAAAAAAACGGAGAGTTACTAGCTTTGGGCATGTAGAGTTTCACACATTGGGCACTCGATTTTCAGTGGATAAAAACAACTTGTGTTTGTAGTTGGATTTTTATTGGTGATTCATTTGCATATGAAGAGAATTATTTTAAGGACGAATTAAGACAGGCAGTTGAATTTTTGAGAGCTGAGAGAGAATGCTGCAGTTATTTGTTGATGTTCATTGCAGTGTCGAAGTTTTAATTTCCTTACAGGATTAGATATTTCACAATATTTACACAAGTTATAAATTATATAAATTAATGTAGAAAGCACTTTGGAATTCCCACCCACTAGTCATTAGTAATTGTAATGTTGGCTGTTTTGACAGAGCTGCTGTTAATGTTTCACATGGTATGATTTGCGTTAATTTAAAAATACGACTATCGTTTTTATTGAAATTAACTTGATGAAAAGTAAATATTTGATTATTTTGCTTGTATTATGATTACAACATAAGGTACAATAATTTGTAAAACTTGTGATATTTAAGAAATTAAGTAAAAAATAGATTTGTATCTTTCTTGAAATATAATTGTTTATTTAAAGTTGAACACAAATGTATCAATTTCGTCTGTAACTGGTGCTGTTTAGATCATAAACAAAAAATGCTTTGTCTAACAAGCTTCTTAGTGGGAATGTGTTTTTTGAAAGAAATCTGAGCAAATTGTTGTTTAATGTAGATTGTGAAAGAAAAACTACTAATCTGGATCAAATATTTTTCAGATGTATTGCTACATGGGTCTAAAATCGAATCCTAATTTTTTTTTTTTTTTTTCTGTGGATTGTTCAGATTTTTCATACCTCCCCGTCCTTATTATTCTTATTAACATTAAAAATTGTTTTTTTTTTTTTTTTTTTTTTTTTCAGATAGTGACGTCTTTGATGGTGATGTGGAAGATATTACAGCCACAACTGCCTGCATTGAAGGCAAAACTGTGTGCGTCACTGATCGTGATATGGATGGACTTTGTTTAACTGAACCAATGTGATTATCAAAGAAAAAATATAAATAAATTAAACATTTTAAAAACGGAAAAAAATTCCTAATCTTACTCGATTGCATCCACCCCATACACACAAACACTGACAATGCTCATTTATCAACTTTTCGGCATTCCTTGTTAAAAAACACAATCACTAAAAGTGCTGTTCTCCCTTCCAAAAAGCATTGCTCAATTCTCCACCAAGAATTTGTGAATGCACAAATCAACTGTAACTGTTTTTTCTTGAATACTAATCTAATAATGCAAAGCTATCAGTGACAATGGGGATAGGCATAGAATATAAACGTAAATAAGTGAGGATTGATATTTTAAATTGTGAACTACTGTCCATATCTTGGATGTAATTCTTACATTTCAGCTGAAGAAACCTTACCTTCTTCACGTGCATCTTCTCAAACTCTGCAATCTATACAGAACTTTAGAACTAAACCCTTTATTCAATCAACAGATTAACACAAGTGTTCAGTAAAAATCTGTGACAGTTTTCTGACTTACTGTAAGTGATACCGACTAAAAATAAAAATTACTTAAAACTTTTTTACCAAGCATAATTAACAAAACAAAAACGATCTATCCCATGAATTAATAAGAGTTCACTTTGAAATTTTGTATAGAATTTGACAAGATGCACCTGAAGATAGATTATATCAACTGTAATTTTGTGAGAATAGCAGTATAAATAATACAAATTTAATAAGTGTTAACAAATGCGCAAGAGAATCCAAGAAAAGACTGAACGAATATGAAAAACAGTGAGAAATGGAGCAAGTTAAAAATACCAGAACATATGACTTTCTTTAACATGTCTTTATTTCATAAATAAATACTTGTTAGATGTAAAGAAAAATGCTTTGGGGAACAAGAGCCACTTTACAAGCCCATGTGAAAAAAAACCAACAACAAAACTTTTTTTTCCTTTTTAAAGGAAAGAAAGAAAAAAAACGTCAAATGACCAAAAATTCTAAACGTTTACTGCTGGTTGGTTAATTTTAAATAAAAAAAAATTCTTTTCATTTTTTTTTTAAATTTATAAATTTTTGTTATGTAAAATCAACTGAGAAAACGTTGCCTTCGCTCATATTTTTGTTGAGTTTTAAAAATTGTTTTGTTAAGGTCATTGGCACCAGCGAAGCAAAAAAAAAAAAAAAAAAAACTACAAAATCTGTTGAAAAAATTTGTCATTAATAAAATAAATTTTTTTAAATGTTACATCCACATTTTCCTTCTGACTTTGTCATTTTCTATTTTTTTTGTTTTTAATTTTAAGTTACAATGCTGGATGAAAAACTTAGCTTTCAAGGATTACGTAAGTTTAGTGGACCTTTATTGTTAGTTTTAAGGCTCGGCTTTTAGAGGCTATAAACAAGAGAAGTCCATCAGGAGTTATGTCTTAGTTTGTTTTTTTAAGTCCTGGTTTGTGAGGATGAGTCAATGCCAGATTTAGGTACTTGATTTTGATGCCTGTGGATCAAGGGTCTCTTTCAGTTAGTAGATTTAAGTTTCAGCAGTTTGGTGAGCATAGACAAATGAATCCTTATCTTAAAAATTCCGAAGCATTATCTAAGTGAAGCAGGATGTTCTATTTTCAGTTCTTTCTTATTACTGTCCCTTTCTTCCTGACCTCAATTCGTGATACTAAGTATTTCCCTTCTTCACCCTCTTTCTGAAACGAACAACACGAAATCTTTCCCCGACCGAAGCAAATGAAAAAAAAATACTGCTGCCACAAAGAAAATCCGACATCTTTTATATCCGTGGGGAGCGCAAACTAATGCAAATGAGTACAAACTGGATTTCCTGTACGATCACACAGGCGCAGTGTCATTTGTGCATTAGACGCGAGAGCATTTGGCTCGTCATACATTGTCTACACTCCTCCCTAATCACAGCATGTGCAAGGTCATGCTGGTAATCTTCAGCGTGTACTTCACTGCAAGGGTGGTTCTGGGGTCCCTCTTCTGTGTTATCCGTGGGCCAGGCAGTGTCATACACTCAATATCATTTGAAGTCTCATCTGGTCGGTTTTCCGAGGGTTCTCCATTTTGGGTTGGTTGTCGGCCAGGCAGTGTAATACATGCAGTGTCCTCTGAAGTCTCATCATCTGCATTACCAGAAGGGATGGAATATGTCCGGGGTCGTATCTCCTTCACACGGCGCGGGACACCATCAACGCCAATGGCTTTCGGGCTGATCACTTCCATCACTGTTCCTTCTTAGAACTTGGATGTACATTGATAACCTGGCGGTTTTACCCATACAGTTACCCAGATGGTATTGAGTTTGTGCGGAAGCAGGTAATGTGGGTACTGGATTGATGTTCTTCACCCTAACTTCATATCTATAGATCCTGTTGGCAGGTGCTGTCAACGATGTATTGTCCTAGGGTGTGACATTGTACCAATACACTGCTTCCTGATCAGTGCATCTCTTTCTGGCTGCAATCCGCTTAGTACTGCGGTTACATCGTTCGGCAATGCCATTACCTGCTGGCACGTATACACACCGAAACCGCAGGCGTACTCCCCAACCAGCAGAAAGCTCCTTGAATTCCGTACTGGTAAATACAGTGTCATTGTCAGTAAGCAGTTCCTGCAGTGGGCCATGGTCCAAAAATATCGACTCAAGATGCTGAATGATGTCTGGAATTCTGCAACAACATCCGCCAAATGGTAAAACACACTGGACCGCAATCGGTGAGCGTCAGGAAATGTCTGCTGTTAAAATGTTATATCCATCCCCAACCTTTGCTAATTAGCTTGCACCGCCAATTTCCCTGGTGTCCAATTAACTGGAGATGGATTAATCGTCCGACATTCCTCACATTCTCCGATAGTTGACCTTATATCAGCTTTGGTAATTGGTGGGCTTGCCCAACAATTACCAAACGAAATATGCTGTGCGTCGGATGCCTGGATGTGCACTACTCTTATGCAGTTCCATGATCTGACTACTAGTCATTGCGTTACGTTTTGAAGCACAGGTCAGAGATACAGGCTCAGTCGCGAATTTCATCCTATCAAACCACCTTTGTGGAACACGTGTCATAGGGTCTGCCAAGTTTTGACTCGACGGGACTAGAGCAACATCTATTGAAAAAACATACTCCTCTACCAGTAATTTTTATCGTGTCCAATCGTCGTCGGAGTAACATTTCACTGGTAGCCTTTGTGCATACTCTAATTTTTCCAGTGAGTGTGTTCACCAACCAGTGATACACACTTACCGAGTCCATTTTTTAGGTGTATAAATTTGGCCTTCCAGTGTAACGCAAGGTTGATGCCCTTCAATGCTGCATCAAGTTCAGCCAAGTTAATATGCTGCATGTTGTTCATGGATCGCAACCAATATGCATCTTCGAAGACAATAGTATCACGTTCCAGGAGCACGCCGGTTGCCTGGGAACTTGCGTCCACCCATACATTGAAATCTTGTCTGTTTACACACCATAGACTCTGCTTCACCCTGGCCATTGTTTCCTGGAGCATTTGAAGTGGAACATTCTCTGTGGTATCGTCCTATCCTTCGGTTACGGTGTTGGCCTGTCGCTTTGATTCCTGATGCTGCTCGTAGCCACCCAAAAAATGGTAGATGCCCAATCAGTTTCTCACGCAGGGAGAAAATGGCTCAACATGTCACAATCTCTGGAACATCTGGAATCATACTACCATGCTTCCATCACAGTGCCACGCTCCCCCCAGATGTCCAATCCAAGCACCACTTGTGCGCCATCTTCAAGCCACTCTGGTTCCTTGCTTTCCAGTCCAAACTGAAGAAAATGCTTCTTCACTCGTTCCACAGGTGCCACGCTGTTGTTGATGTATAAATCCTCTATATTTGCCGATGTTGCTTCTTGAACAGTGATATCTTTGGACAAAACAACCTCCACAATTGCCTGCATAATAGATGGGGCTACGTTAAGCCCAAATCCCATCCTAGTCGGGCAGTATCACTCCTCCTTCACAACCACGGTTTGGAACGGCCATGAAGAATGGGGCACATATACCTGAAAGTAGGCCTTTCTCAAGTCAAATACTAACACGTCGGACCCTTTCCCCTGCCAGTCTCTCAGCTTTTGTGAACACACATCCGCACGTGCCATGTATGCATCCACATGGTCGTTTAGTTCACGGTAATCCATAACAGGCAGCACTTTTCCCTTATGCTGAACAATCGCCATTTGTGGGATTAGTCCCTTGGGTGGACCAAGCTTTTTCTCCGGGTATGGTATCAGCCATCCATTGCGAATCCAAGTTTGCAATTCGCAGTCATAGTCCTTCCGAATGTGTTTAGACACTGTATTCAGGTGTCTGATTGATCAGCTGTTGTAGCGGCTGCTCACTCGATCACTTCCAGGTTGCAGTCTAATGTTTCTTAGTTGGGTCGAATATGACATCAAAGTCAGGTCATTCTATTTTCACTGCAACAGCAGTGCCGACACCGCAAACTTCCTTCGGGGAAATTGGCCTACCCATATTCATTTATATGAATGCCGTCCAACAGGCGGATGACATCAATTCCACACAAGAGATCGAATCCCAACAGATCTCCATCCATGGCCAACATCACCACCACAAGGATCCTTTTATCCACCTGCAAACTGATCTTGGTTGCTCCTTTGCTGGTCATACTCTTTCCATCAAGTCAGTACCTCTGTCTTGTGTCCATTCTGTGGACCACAAACTGTACTCCTTACTAGAGATCGGATGCACCCAAAGTCAATCAATGCATCCCGAATCACTCCGTTGACATGTACCAGCTTCACTGGCAGGTTGGTTCTCATCCTACTCTGGTCGAGAGTGGTGCTCGCATCTTGCCCCTATTTCCATTTTCTGGACATTTTGGTGCGATGTCATTCTTTCTAACATCGGTAGCATCAAATGCATGGTGTATGGTGCTGCCTTGATCGTTCGAGCTGGCAGTGCTTAGCAAGATGGTTGGCTCTAGAGCAATTGAAACACTGCAGTGAGTTCTCAAACGGCTTGAGTAGAAGCCCTTTTTTCTGTGTCTGACCTGTCAATAGTGGCTGCAACCCGTTCGTTATTTACCACAAATCTTGCTTGGCTGAGGATACTTTCTGTTGGGGTCTGGTTGATATCAGCAGATGCACACAGCAACTCGTGAGTATGGGCAGGCAGTCCAGCCATGAATGGATACTTCAGTGTCTGGCTCAGGACTCCTCCGAACAGGCTGGAGAGCTTTGTTAATGCAGCATGGAACTCATCTACCGACTCGTCCGAGTGTAAAGTGCATCTTGAAAACTGCTTGTATGCCTCACATGAGTAAAGCGCAAAGGCCCTGCGCAGTGCATCTTTCGCCTGTGTTACATTATTCTTATCTGCATCTGACAGCTGTTGGTAGACATCGAAAGCTCCTCCAGCTAGTCACCAGGGGATGACCTGTTCAACTCTGTCAACTTCCAAGAGCTTGCAGATATGAAGAAATTTTTATCCACTTCTTTCTGTGGAAGGTAATTCTTCACAGCTAAATACAAGTTACATATATCAAGTAAAACACTGAAACAATTAAGGAAGAAACAAAAAGAAAAAAAAAAAAAAGGAGGAATCGAAATTATTAAATATAATGTTAGAAAGAAAACTTTGTGACCTCATAGGGCTGCCAAAAAATGTCCATCTGGCTTACAAGATTTCTTGTAGTAGTAACTGTTGAAGGGAGAGTATGTAGTAAAAGAGAGAGAGAAAGAGGGTGCACTTACTGGAAGCTTCTACGTGGTTTTATCCGAATGGAAACAATATAAAAGTTTTTTTAAGTATTCAGAGTCCTCATTTTAATAGTATCAGTGCTTTTTTATGTACAATATTTTTCTTGTTAGAATAGTTCTTTATTCTTTTGACAATATCTTCCTTAGAAGGTATTTTTGTTGTAATTCCTTTGAGAGGTAATCCGCCTTTTTAGTGTTCATTTTCCTTTTCAACGTCCTTGCATGCTTTCTCACGAAGTTGAAAGTACATTATCCAAAATGAACAAATCCTAGTTCATTAGAGCAAACAACTGAATAAATCTTTCCAATAGTCTTTCTTTCACGAGGATTAAAATCCCATGTGAAGGCAGAATATCTTGATTTTTCAGTTTTCTTAGAAAAATCTTCTTGAGACGAATTTTCTTCAGTTAATCCATAATTATCTTTTTCTTGATAATTATAATGTTCACGCCTCTTTGCCATATTTTCATTCAACAATTTTAATGTCTTGTTAGGACAGAGTTGTAAATCATCTTCAATAATCCTGCAGATCTCGTTTTTCCTGGGGTCCATCCTGGGCCCAACTCTCTTCCTGATCTACATCAATGATCTTCCAAATCACATCCTTACATCATTCATAGACATTTATGCTGATGACACTACTATCTATGGTAGCGCATCTAAGACTGTAAACAACGAAGTTCTCTCCGATTCTCTCTCCTCTGATCTTGAGCATGTGGTACAATGGGGAAAGGAGTAGCTGGTTACTTTTAATGAATTTAAAACCAAGCTTTTATCTTTATATTATCAACGCTCTGCTCCCCATCTGGCATCAATTGAAATGAATGGATCTCATCTTGGGGAGGCCTCATGTTTTGACAAGCTTCTGGGCTTGACCATTACTCCTGATCTTAAGTAGAACATACATTAAATCCGTTGCTAAGGCCGCTGGAAAAATGGTGGGATCCTTCTATCGATCCAGTAGATATCTCACTGCTGATGCAATTCTCTATCTATATAAGAGTCAGGTACGTCTAAGGATGGAGTACTGTTGCCACATCTGGGCAGGAGCTGCTAGAAAGGACTTATCCTGCCTTGATAGTTCAAAATAGACTTCGTAGGCCTGTAGGGGATGCCCTTTTCTTTTCCCTGCAACCTCTTTCTCACAGAAATGTTGCAAGTTTGTCTCTGCTTTATCGTTATTTTCATGGCAAGTGCTCAACTGAGCTCCAATCTATGCCTCTCCCTCGCCAAACTTTCACAAGAAACACCTGTCTAGCAGAAATCACTATCAATAATTTCCCCTACTCTTTATCTGTACCTAAACCCAAACGTAGATTCCATAAACGAAGCTTCTTTATTAGAATTACACACTTATGGAATTGTCTTCCGTTTTCCTGCTTTCAGCTGATTACAATGTGGTTGTCTTCAAGTCTAACGTAAACAAGTTTTTGATGAGCCGTTCCATATAAGTTAACAAATTCACCAAATTTCCATTACTAACGATTACTATATTGTCCAATTTCTACTGTACCCTCTTTAACCCTTATCCTCGAGTGGCCTCAAGGCCTTGATAAGTGGTGAGGCCCATGTAAAAAAAACAAAAAACTTAAAAAGACGTACTCGTTAAACAATACATCTTGTTCTTACGATGCTGTCCTTTCTGTAACTGAAGATATTAATTCAAAGATCCAGCACGAACTCCAATTTGGTGGAAAAAAACATCTCTTCCAATCAACAGCATAAGGCAGTCACATGACGTGAAAAGGGCATGAAAGCTAGGGAGGGGGAAGGAAAGAAAGAGCAAAAGGAACAAAGATGGTGGAAATAATTTCTACAGATAAGGTCCACTCTCTCTAATCAGTCTACAATAGATGTTGTGCCGTTATATTCCAGTATTAACTTTAGGTCGGACCTACCTTCAGCCATAACACCAAAATAGCTTGAAGCAGAATGCTCTATTTTCAGTCCTTTCTTCTTACTGTACCTTTCTTCCTGACCTTGATTCCCTTCTTCACCCTCTTTCTGAAACAAACAACACAAAATCTTTCACTGACCGAAGCAAAGAAAATCCAATGTCTTTTATATCCGCGGGGGCACAAACTAATGCAAATGAGTACAAACTGGATTTCCTGTACCATCACGTAGGCGCATTGTCATTTGTGCATTAGACATGATAGCATCTGGCTCGTCATACATTGTCTACAGTTCTGAATTTGTGGCATTCTCTAAATGTTTGCAATTGTCCTAAGCAATTGCCTGTTGGGTAGCACTGGCTTTTGATGCTTCTGGTTGCAAAATTAAAAAGGAGCTGCATAAAGGACAAAAGAGTTTGAAATTCTCTTCTACCTTTAGTTGGCCAGGTTCTCTTGAATAGTGGTGATGACTTCTCTGCACAAAGGTGGATTCCCAGCATGCATCAGCAATAATTTCTATTCTTCTCACTTGAATAATGAGCTTCTCTTGCATCTTGGGTAGCTCTGTCTACTAAGAATTGACTTTCTAATAGTAGTTAAAAAAGACAAACAAAAACTTGATATTTTATTGTCAATTTCAAGCAATAACATGGTAAGAATTTTTGAAGTTTTTATTTATTTTTTTGCATTCTTAAGTAAAAATATAAAAAAAACATTCATTATTTATATTGACTTGTTTTAATTACTCATTTATGGATAAAATAAATAATTACAAAAAAAAGCATCAAACAAAAAACCTTCAAACATTTTATATTTTTAATGAAAATATTGTCTTATTTTATTTTTAGATAGAGAAACAGGTAGACTGAATTTATAATAAAGCTTGATTTTTTTATTTTTTTTATTTTTTTATTTTTTTTTATAGGAGACAATTTTTAATGTCAACTCTGTAAATTTTAAAGATTCTTTATGTATGATGTCATTAAAACGTGTCATCCATTGAAACTAAAAAGATCCTTTATGACATCATGATGTAATTAAATGTATAAAAAGTAATGGTAGAAAAAAGAGCAAATATTAAAGAGATATTATTAATTGAAAACGAAAGATGATGGCTATGGAGAAGTGGACATCTGTGTGGACTAACTTGACATGCAGTGTTCGAATCCTGCCAGATTCATAGTACCAATTTTACTGTGAATGTTGGCAACCTCTCCTTAATCCTTCCTATGATTATTATTCTCCCTCCGATTTATTGGAGAAACCTGTTTTCAGTGCATCCGTTATTCCGAACGATTGCCAGATAACCATCTATTAGTTTTTCCTGAAATTTTGCCACAAATTCTGTTTCTTTAAATAGATATGCGCAGTAAAAAAATTTTTTTTGCAAAAATTCCTGTTGCGTCCCCCAGGGGCTTAAAAGAGGTCAAAAATACTCCAAAATAGCCAAAAATGACACTTTTGCCCCATAACTTTTGATCCATTCATTACATTTTTTTGAAAGTTGGCGAAAATGTGAAGGCAAAGTTGGCCTTCACACTTTTCACATTCATCATTTCTTCACTATTTTTTGTGGCGTCATCCCACATGTAGCACCAGAGGGAACCACATATGCGTGGCTTGTTTAATTTAAAACTGAAATCAGATCAATGCTAACAGAATCAAGCCAGTTTAAAGAAATGAAACGCACTTTTAAAAATCCTAGTAGTAAGTAATGAAAACTGTTGTACAAAATAAAGAACAAAACCTTTTTTCATTATAATGAAACGAAAGGATTTACTGTTGGAGAAGATAATCAGACAATGTCTAAGTGAATAAAATTAAAAGTAAAAAGTTCTTTTGGCTCCAGAAAGTCTATCAGTAGTTATCTATGACGGTTTCAATCACCAGTTATGGGGAGGCAGTCACATTTTGTTTTTTGAGGTTATACTTTAGGGTGATTTGTGAGGAGGGAGTTGGATTTTCTATTACTCATTTTATCATACTAGTGCTATATTTTTCATATGATTTTTTTTTCTATCGCTAATTCCACTCTTTTTCAATTGTCTTTGGAATTTTTCTTAAATTTTGAATTCAATTTTCTAAATGTTTTTTCTCTAATATCGAATCTGAAATTTAGATTTTTGTGTTTTGTCTGTGCTCTTTTATATCGCAATATAAATTTTTACGTTGATTGGATTGAAACCTACCAATTCTTGAAATTCTATTTTTTTTTTTTTTTTTTTTTTTTAGAATTCCTACCAAGATCTTTCTATTTTAGAATCAATTCATAGGATTCTGCCAGTATTCTAAGAATTTTGCTATACTGTATAAACACTTTCTGGATATATAATGATTTTACTAAGACTTGATGCTCCACAAATTTTTACCTTGTTGTGTAAGATGTTTCAGGTAGGTCCAATTCGTGGTGACATGGTCAAGGGCTGATAGCTGGGTACTGGACGTTGATGAGCACTGGAACAAGTAGCTGGAGTAGGAATTGCTGGTATAGGTGCTATTGGAAGGAGCTACCAAAAGTTGCTGGAGCATGAGGCACTGGAGCCGGAGCAGCAGGAAGGAGCTGGAGCAGGACCTATAGAGAAGTCAGGTGGATGATGCAGATAGCAAAGTGTGAAATCGCATTTTACTAGTTTGTATGCTGCCCTTAAAAGGGCAGTTTGATTGTTGCTAGTTGTTAGTGTCTTCTTCTCCCCATCTCAATGGGTGAGTAGAGAGAAGGCTCATAAACCCCTCCTCCACGGGCTGGATTGCCTTTTTCTGATTGATGGTTGCTGAATTTGGCTTACTACAGAGGCGAACCTGGATCATAATCAAACAACTGTAATTAATGACCAAATTTGTTGTGGTCCAAAGTATCTGGGGTGTTGATGTTAGTATTTTAGTCAACGTTTACATGGAAAGATTAGGAAGTTCAAATGCATGTATTTGAAAGGCTTTGCGGGTATGGCTTAAAACCTATATTTGTTACAGATAATATGCTATGTTTTGTCAACAAAGGAGTGCAACACTATAATAAATGGATCAACATGTTATTCACACAACTCTAAGAATTCAATCGGTTATAAATCCAGTAACTCAACAAGTTATGTTCTTGGTAAAAATTAAGACAGAAGAAACTGTTACAGATTATAATAGCTAAAAATGCTGCAACAACAATTAAAACAGTTGGTGAGAACATACTGGATATTTTATTATTTGCAATGCTTTTAAAAGGATGATTACGTAAACTTTTTTAAGCGTTTTTATGCTAATAAGCCAACAGTTGGAGAATTTAAATCTTTCTTCAGAAGCTATACGGAGACAGAAAAATCTTGTAACAGTGGTGTGTTCCTTGCTAATGGAATCAAAGCTAGTTTTGTGGCGGGTTTGAATCCTTCGACAAATGTTGATTATTATCTCCTGCACTAATGATTGCATAAGCACAAAACGTTAGTGTCTGTACGTATAAAAATAATTATATATATATATATATATATATATATATATACATATATACATATATATATACTAGCATGTTTCTCGGGTATTTGGAGGTGTATGTTGAGAAAAAAAAAAGCAATCAATTTTTTTAATTTGACCCCTATTATGACCCCTTAACATTTGTTTTGGACTCAAATCAAGTTATTAAGTTAGATCCATGCCCAAGGAACCTATATCTAAAATGTCAAGTGTTTACACCCAAAATTGTCGGAGAAGTTTGGTAGAGTTCTCAAAGGTCAAATCGTTGAACTTTGACCCCTTAATCGCCAAATTTCTGGCTGAAAATCGATCACATCGATATTCTCAAATCTCAGTACCCTGTATATCGAATTTCGAGTCTGTAGACTTAAAAGTGACAGTTATTGCGTAGGGAAATGAACACACACACACACAGACATGTTCACTTTTATACATATATATATATATATATATATATAGCAAAAGGTAATTGTATTTATGGAACAATCATTTACTTAGGCTCCAAGAATTCAACATCAACAACCAACCAGTGTGCGATCGTTTCTGAGATGATACAGTTCTTTTATTTGAATAAAGTCACATCACCAGCACCAGGATTAAACATCGAATAAAATAATTTAAATATATAATTAACACCAAAGTGAGGATCTCAAAAGATTATACAGCAAATCAAGATTATAGGCTAAAAAATGTAATCTGCTTAGAGAAATGCTTATATGGTCTATATATCGGGTATTATTTATTTTCAAAAACCTATATATTTAATAATTTTCAAATAAATAATTTTGAACAATTTTAAAAATATATTACATTTTCTTTTTTGCTTTACTTTAATATTTTGGCAAAAATAACAAATATATATTATCGCTAAAAAATCAACAAGAAACAGCACATAATATAAGCAGGGGCTCATAGTATAACAGTATACGCACTCGACCATAGAACCTATGGTCAAAGTTTTGTGCCCTAGTACAGAAGTAGCTTCTGTGAAAGACGTGTATGTAGATTACTATTTTATAAGTAAAATAACACTAACACACACACACACACACACACACATATATATATATATATATATATATATATATATATATACACACATATATATAGACTGGTTAGTTTAATTCCATTGACCAAAGAAAATAATCAGTTTACATTCATTATTTTTTATTCAAGGGCTTACATTTTTTTACCCTTTTTACACCTTATGCATGTTTTGCAGACAAAGAAAAATATTATCTTTTGTTGATTTAGCTGTTCTTCAGATACATTCAAAATTAATAATAAAAAAAAACAAAACATATACAGTTTTCAAAATGGGAAAGGTAATACAGAAAGATAAGACAAACAAAAAGTCAAAAACACAAAAAATCACTTTAAAGATGATAATCAGAGAAAAATCTCCCCCCCAAGACTTATTGAAAGGTACTCACACTGTCATGTATAATGTAAGCAACGCATGTACACACATGTATATAACAATAATAAGTATTTAAAAAGAACCTCAACACTCCACTGCAGTTTCACAGTAAATCCCTCTATCAAGTGTAATGTATATATTTGTATATTAGCTTAACATTTTTTTTGTATTTTCAGCCTGATCCCATCAAAGTATTGGTAACTGGAGCTGCTAGTCAGATTGCATACTCTGTACTCATCCGTTTGGCAAATGGAGATGTTTTTGGAAAGGACCAGGTATGTGCATCAACTGTGTATACTTTTTCTTTTTGAGATGAACATCTTCTTCGGTTTCCATTGAGTTTAACGCGTGTCCATCATACGTTCATTTGTAGTCGATTCCAAATGTAATTCATTATTCTCTAAACAACTTGGAAATTCTTATAAAAGTGAACTGTGATCATCCATCAGTTTTTCTGCTCCTATATTAGTTGCCCAACTAATTCTTTAAAGTTTAGTCTACTCAATCATATGACCTATAGTTGAATACAGGAGAGATGGGTTCATACCTTTTCCCAAAGGCATTAGTGAAAGTGAAGCAATAGCTGTTGCACAAATCAAATGTGACATGTCAGTAAGTGTCGTAGCACTTTTTTTTTTACCCTTATTTATCCTAAACAAAACATATTGCCACTTGGACGTAAGGTGCTATTATTTGTGACCATACCTACAGGGGAGTATGTAGGGAGTTGAGCAGCAAGATGTCTATTCACATTACATTTAAACTTCTTTATGTTAGTATAGTCAGGGAAGAAGGAAACAGGAGCATCCAAGAACCTCTGGAGTGAAGGGATGGGATTTTTGCTGCTTGTTGAGTTAGTCGAGAATATTTACATTGAGAAAGCACAGGGAAGCAATAGGACAGAGGTTGAAGCTTGGTTGATAGTGTGGGGTCTATTAGACTAGAAACTCTTTTTTAAACTCTGTCCAAGAGGGAGGCACAATAGCAACCCATATATGGCAACAACCCATATATGGCAACAATACTCCATGCATGGACAAATATTGACTTTGTAGAGATACAAGATACTGTCAGATGGGAGTAGTTTTCTAGCATGATAGAAGAATCCCACTTTCTTTGCAGCAGCCTTGGCAATCTCCTCAATGTATTTGTACCAATTCATGTGGCCTGTGAATGTTAAGCCCAGGAATTTAAATGATGAGCTCTCAAATTGGGTCACTACTAATTAGCCATCGCTATCAAGTGGTTGAGAAGATTTCTTGTAATCATTGAAAAACAAAAATTGCATTTGTTTTTAAAAATATTTTTTAAAATATTTTTTAAATATTTTTAAAAAATATTTTTAAAAATATTTTAAAACGTTTTCGCTGTGAAAATATGCATCTGAAACAGGTAAAAATGATAGATAAGTAGGAAAAAATTGGCACAAGCGAAAATCTACATAAAAATATCACAATGTGTTTATCCAAATCTTGGATACAATTCAAACAGGGAAAACATTTAAAGTTTGACAAATTTGAAAGAAAACTATATCTACATTTAAAAGTAGATGAGGACACTCTGCTATCACTGTCTCCCCAACTAGTGGCTCTTAACCTCAAGTGGTGTTTGGTGACTTATTAGTAAAAATAAACACAAAATAAACACAAAATAAACAAAACAGTAGATAGAACAATAAAATTAAAATCTAGTTTCTTTGACTGTGGAATCTCCACAGGCCTGACTAATCTATATACTACAAAAATATTTGTCTTGTTAACTTGCTTGTCACTGTGCACACTTTACCTGTACACGGGATGTTTAGAAAATCGATGATATTACTTTGAGATTATGTTCTATATATGTAATTGAACCTCTTTATGATGCGGTTGCTTTTGTAATAGAAATTTATTACTAGTCTAATTTCCTTCCTCATCCATTTGGTTTATATTTACTTTATATTTACTTGTATTTTGTCTGTTGTATTCGGTTACTTGAAATAAAAAGAGCCAACATTTGCATAATGCCGACCAGGTGCATCATGTTGATTAATTATGACACTTAGATCTTCCTACTACTTCTCATAACATCATGATTAATATTGTATTCGTTAGGTGTCAATTTTTTTTCATGACTTTGTTGGTACATGTGGCAACACCAAGCTCAGACTTATTTGATCTGTAGTTCTGTCACAGAGATAGTATTGATCCATTCCATTTGTAGATATAACGGTGCACAATCGCACACATTGTATGTGCTAGATGTTTACATGAAAAAAAATTGTTGCTTAGTATTTGTTTCAATGGCCGATAATTTAGAAATAAGAAAGGTCAATCAAGACAGATCAGTTTTCTGGGCTCCATGAAATCTATTGCTTTCACTCAACATCTCTAATTTCTTGTGTGTGTGTGTGTGTGTGTGTGTGTGTTGTCATTGTCGTCGTCATGATCAGTTTAACACCTACTTTACATGCTGGCAAGCAGCAGACAGTTTTAAGAAATTGACTACCAAAATAACCTCTCTCTATCCATATTCTCTTTATTCATATGAAGAGGCGGGGGGGGGGGGATATATGTGACTACACCAGGTCCAGACTTATTCTGCTTGTAATCTTACGATAATGACAGTGCCTTTCTCTAGAAACAGCAGTGAACTATCACAGACATTCTATGAGTTAAATGCTTACAATAAAGATGCTGATCAGTATTTGTTTCAACAGCTTATAACTCAGAAACCAATCGTTTGCGAACCTATTCACATGTCATCGGATTTACAAACACCTTGTATGCTTACTTTATTTACTTCCTGTACATGAGGTTAGTCATAAGTTCAGGTGACTTTTTTTAAAGTCAACACATTAGGACAAATGCACTCAGACATACAAAAATGTTTGAGAAGCCCCATTGATAAACTCCTTTTCAAAGAGATAAGATAAAGACTGAAAGGGTAAACCTCCTAAAACCACACAGAACCATACGTCAGGCTAACAGCAACAAAGCCATTGTTAAATTGATGAGGACGTATGTTTGCTTTAGATAATGAGAGGAAGATTAAATGAAATAAAATAAAGGGTAAATAAGAAAAGTTGTGTCGGATCACAAATCGCATTTAATCTAAAATGTTTTTGCTTTGTATTTTCAGTCAATCATTCTGGTGTTGCTTGATATCGAACCAATGATGAGTGTTCTTAAGGGAGTTGTCATGGAACTCTATGACTGTGCTCTGCCGCTTGTTGGAGGTAATAATTCATAGGAAGTTCTAGAGTTAAGTTTGCATTAGATTTTCTATCTTTTGTATTTACAAATATGTTAAATTAAACCCTCAAAATAACAAAGTGCAAGAAATCATGCCAAAGGGGAGAAATGCGTGCCAAAAACATTATATGCAACACCACAGAACTACCTTGAACATTATATACAAAATCATAAAACTATATCCTGAACATTATATAAAATACCATAAAACTATATTCTGAACATTATATAAGATACCATAAAACTATATTCTGAACATTATATAAAATACCATAAAATATATTGAACATTTTATGCAACCCCACAGAACTATCTTGAACATTAATTATTTTTGTCTTTAAAAGAAATCATTGCTACCGCCAAATACGAAGTGGGGTTCAAAGACATTGATGTAGCGATATTAATTTATGCCATGCGGCATCATGAAGGCATGGACCGAAAAGACTTGTTAGCAGCTAACATTAAGATTTTCCAAGAACAGGGGAAAGCCCTTAACGATTATGCCAAAGGAACTACCAAGGTAAGTGCATGTTTTTTAATGTTAAAAAAAAGTTTTGTTTTTTTTATCTTTTAATAATTTGCCTATTAAATCCATACTGAAAAAAGAAATATCTAGAATGTTTTAATTTCGAAATTATTTTATTTTAGCCTTTTATATATATATATATATATATATATATATATATATATATATATGTTGTTTGTTTTGGTTTTAGCAGTATGTTTTGAGTGAATTCAATTATTTGCGAAAGTGCATTTTTACCTAAATGCGAGTTGGGAATAATTTTCCCTTTAACCAATTTGGTACCCCCACATGGGGAGCGGTATATATATCATTTTTTTAAATAAAAAAAAATAATATACATATATAAGAGCAAATAGTTAATAAAACATGTTAAAAAAAACTTTGAAAAAGAGTTAAAAAACATATTTAATCTGAAAAGGAAACACTTAATAAATGGATAGTCCTTAATCCACAGAGTTTTGAAGAAATACTTTCCTTCTCATCAGAGGGTAGGAATTAGCAAAATGCGGGATCTGATTTTGCATACAAAAGTATTTGATGAAACTGCAAGTAAGTCAAAGATCATACTTGATAACAGTCATAAAATACGCTTAAATATGATATTTTAATTCATGCAGATTTCGTATTTATTATTACAGAGCCAATTCTTTATTGATTATTATATTGTTAGACATTGTTTAGCACTTATTATAATTTATCAATGGTTTAAAAAAGATATGTATCAACCCAAACAATCTTTAATTCACTGAAATTGTAGGTTTCACTTCTCATAATATCATGATTAATATTATAATGTATATAATAAAACTACATAAATCATAATTTTAAATAATATTAGAATGATCTATAGACCTCAAAAATAAAATTTTTACTTAATGTTTATAATAGGGATCTCATCAGAGAATTCTTGTGGGGAAATATCTTTTCTCTTCCCACTGAACAGTGTGCAAATGAGACCACCAAATGGTTCAAAGCAGCAATTGAAGCACATGTTCCCACACAGAAATTCTATAGTAAGCCTCACTCTACCCAACGGTTTACTTCTACTTGTGCAGCTGCCATTGCTCAATGGCAGCATGCGTACTGCAGATTTAAGCGACATAAGTCCAGTTCTAACAGATTGTAAGAGAGAAATAGCGACAGCTAAGAGAGATTATACTGAAATTATCAGAAAACGCATCGAAGCACAGAAATTAAGAACCCTGATTTTTGGAAAATCTACAACAATGTAGTAACTAATGGGCAATCAACAATTCCCTGACTATCAAACAATCGTGAGTTTGTTTGCATGGCAACCGAGAAGGCCAACATGCTTGCCAGTCGGTTTGCCTCAAACTCCACAGCAAACCACTCCCTCTCTAACTTTCCTTTGCAGACAGATGCCACACTAGAAGGTCTGAAAATCATTCCTTCTTAGGTGCATGGTATAATAAAAAACCTAGACACCTTGGAAGCATGTGGACCTGATCTCATCCCGGCTGTGCTATAAAAAAATGCTCTACCGAGGTTGCTCCAGTCCTCTCCAAACTTTACAACAAATGTCTTAACAAATCTTGCTTTCCTGACTGCTGGAAAAATGCTTCCGTGGTACCAGTTTTCAAGAATTCTGGTGAAAGAACTGACCCAGTAAATTATTGTCCCATTAGCCTCCTCCCACTTTTCACCAAAATATTTGAGTCCATAATTAATCAAGTTCTAGTCCATCACCTTACAACTGCTAAACTTCTGACCAATCAACAATATGGATTTAGGCAACCCTGTTTCACACCAGATATCCTAACTGTAATCTCTGAACGTATATACTATTCACTGGACAAAGCAGAGGAGGGTAGAACGGTAGCTCTAGATATATCTAAGGCTTTTGACAGGATATAGCACGATGGTCTCCTCAGGAAAATCAGATCATATGGTATCACTGGAAGAATACATAACATAATTAAATCCTTCTTAAGTAAGAGAAAAATCTAGGTTGTCCTCGACGGTCGTACATTTAAACAATATATAAATGTGGGAATACCACAGGGGTCAATCCTTGGACCCTTATTATTCCTAATATTCATAAATGACCTGCCTGATAAAATTCTCTGAGCTGGGTATATTTACTGATGACATGAGCTGGAACAGACACATTGAGAGCATTGCCTAAAAGTATCCTGTACCTCTATAAGGCCACCATTCACCCATGTATAAAGTACTGTTGTTACATTTGGGCTGGTACATCTGTTACTTGTCTCTCACTCCTGGACAGGATTCAAAAAAGAGTTGCCAACCTGATAGGTCTTGAACTGTCATCTAAGCTTCAGCTTCTGTGCCATCGACGAAATGTTGCATCCCTCTGCCTGTTCTACAAGTATTTTAATAGTGAATGCTCTGACGAACTACAAGCACCTGTACCCCCTCGACGTAAATACCACTGACAAACCCGACAAACAGTATAAATCTCTAGGCGTAAGAAAGTATTCTACTCTAATAGTTTCTTCCCCAGAACTGCTTGACTTTGGAACTCCCTTCCAGGATTCTGCTTTCCCGACTGTACTGACATGCAGAAGTTCAAGTGTAATGTGAACAGACATCTTGCTGCTCATCTCATATCCTAATATCCCTGCAACTTATGTCCTACTTCAAAGTGGCATTGTGCATTGTTTGGAATGAAAAAAAAATTGAATAAAATATGTATACATTACTTCCTATACTATATTAACAATTTATCCACTATATATAATTTAATTCTAATAAAATGAATATTAACAACTTTAATAAATTAGATATATAATTTAATTCTAATAAAATGAATATTAACAACTTTAATAAATTAGATATATAATTTAATTCTAATAAAATGAATATTAACAACTTTAATAAATTAGATATATAATTTAATTCTAATAAAATGAATATTAACAACTTTAATAAATTAGATATATAATTTAATTCTAATAAAATGAATATTAACAACTTTAATAAATTAGATATATAATTTAATTCTAATAAAATGAATATTAACAACTTTAATAAATTAGATATATAATTTAATTCTAATAAAATGAATATTAACAATTTTAATAAATTAGATATATAATTTAATTCTAATAAAATGAATATTAACAACTTTAATAAATTAGATATATAATTTAATTCTAATAAAATGAATATTAACAACTTTAATAAATTAGATATATAATTTAATTCTAATAAAATGAATATTAACAACTTTAATAAATTAGATATATAATTTAATTCTAATAAAATGAATATTAACAACTTTAATAAATTAGATATATAATTTAATTCTAATAAAATGAATATTAACAACTTTAATAAATTAGATATATAATTTAATTCTAATAAAATGAATATTAACAACTTTAATAAATTAGATATATAATTTAATTCTAATAAAATGAATATTAACAACTTTAATAAATTAGATATAACAAAAGATGAATGTATATTTCTTATTTGTATAATTTCGACTATCCCGATTTTACTGCATACTATTTGAAAATATTTATAGAGCAGATTAAACTTATCATTATATTACATTTAGGATCTTAGGTTTCTCATAAAATTTAAAGTGATATTAAAATTAAGTCCTTAATTTTTAATTCAAACAAAATTTTTACAACAAATATTACCATTATTATTATTATAGATTAAATGAAGCTAATGTCTAAAATATGTGCTTGTTACCATAGCAACAAACCGCAGATGGATCGATTACGATGCCTTTTTTCATTTTCGTTTACTCCTTAGTAAAATCTCTAATTTCCTGTCACCTGAAAGCGCAGTCGTCTGACCTAATTAAAATAACTAAAGCTACCCATCATTGTCTAGTAGCTCCTGATTAAACCTCCTTCCCTCTCTCCTAGTGACAATGACACATGTTTCCAAACACCCAAAATAGAAATTATTAATTAAAAAAAAGCCTTCCAAAATTTTCTTTTACTTTTCGTTAAAAGACTAGCCTCAATGAAGACTGGAGGCTTCGATTGTCTGATGAAATCTTTTTAGATTGAAACAATAGACTTATTGTTGCAACCAATAGTAATTTTGTTTACTTAAATTGAATAAAGTAATATTTTGCTCTTTTTATTGATCACTATTAACAAACTTGTTAAATTCAAAGATTTTTGATTTTGGATATATATTAGAACAATACTCATCCTCGGATAGGTAAAATGAATCACCTGACTAGAAGAGTTTTGCATCACTTTTGATACTAAACTTTATGTGTAGAATAATTATTATAATTACAGGTTTGATTAAAAAATTGTCTAACAATTAAGGCTTTAATTGTTGGAAACTGAAATTCAGGAGATTTTGCTTAATTGATGTGTAATGATTTGATAAAATTTAAAGTAAATTTTGGCGATTGTACAACATAGTTAACAAAAAAGAAGGGTGAAAAAACAAAACAAATTTACAGCTATTCATATATATATATATATATATAGACAGAGAGAGAGAGAGAGAGAGAAATAAAACGGAACAAACCGAGTTATGTGTTCATCAACATTTCATCTTTATTTTGAGACTTCATTTGGATGAAATAAAAACGAAACGGCGATGACTATTCTCATATATATATATATATATATATATATATATATATATATATATATATATATATATATATATATATATATATAATATGTGTGTGTGTGTGTGCAAATTATATATATGCAAATTATTTATTTAAAACCTTTACAATACAGTTCGCAGAAATGTACCATGGTTCCATTGAGACGAGTAAGCTATTTTGTTTATAAAAAGCTCCTAGAACAAATCTCAAGTCCTCAGCGTCTCATGAAATGAAGACAGAACTCCCTCCCCCAAAAAAAAAAAAAGAAAAGTAACGATCGGCTCCCTAGGGCATTTCTTCATTCTTATGTTCTTCCAGACTAATCATCTTAATATTAAAAAATTATTCTATTATAATACAAGAGAAATAATTCATTATTAAGAAATTGGTAATTATCTGTTTGATCTAATAAATTTCGAATAATAAAAAAAAGAAAAGAAATATAATTAACTTGATTTACATATTGGAACTCTCTAATTAATAAAATATAAAATTAATAAAATAATAGAAAACCTTTAGTGATACAGTATAAGATTGATTTTGGAAATTAAAATTCCTGTTTGTGATTTAAACAATAAAAACAACGATTAGAAGAATATATATGCATTTATTTAATGATTAAAAAAGATATGTATTCATTTCAGGTGGTTGTCGTTGGTAACCCAGCCAACACAAATGCTTTGATTTGCATGAAGAATGCTCTGAATATTCCACCGGAGAACTTCTCTGCCCTAACCCGACTTGACCAAAATCGAGCCCAGTACCAGGTAACAAAAAGTTTGTTTAGGAGTGAGGGAGATTTATAGAATGAAGACAAGAAAATAAATCTCATGCTAACATTTAAAAGCAACTTTATTGGTCATCTTCATTAATAAGAATATAGGAGAGAAAGTGGTTAGTAGCTGAAAGTGTTCTTGTGTGGAAATGTAGATTAAATATTAGAAAGGCTTTTATACACTCGGTCACATGACTGAGAGCTGGCCTCCGATTGGATAAGCCAGGAAGAAAATGGGTTTCAAAATCTCGAGCTGCGAGAATTAGCTCCTGCTTGTGCTTGTTGCAATTTCGACTGCTACAAATACCCCCTTGTTTGGATAGTATTTTCTTCCAAAAACCAAAAATGTTTATTGAAAATAAAAAATAGATTTTTTCATCTATGTCTATGACGGTAAGTTGTATCTTAGAAATTGCAAAGTAGTGAGAATTTTGAATATGTCCATCTGTGAAAGTTGGTTGTAAAATCCATTTTTTTTTTTTGTGTATGTCAACACAAGGCTCGATGCTTGTGACCGTGTTCAAATTTGTTTTATAGAATTGTATAAAATTTCTTTAAATTTGAACTATTCCAGTGGAATCTGAAGTCGCTAAGTTGCTGTTACTTGTTGCTAAAAATTGTTTTGTGGACGAGTTTACTTCAAATATTACCTCTGGTGGACATTGTGAAAAAAAAACAAGTGTTATTTTGAATGGCTAGTCGCCAGTAATGTATTTGAGTTTTGACTCGAATGTTTGGTGAATAGTTATTTATTTTTTCTGTGGAAAAAAAATTGTTGCTTTTCAGTGAAAAAATTTTTTTGTGAGATAAATTTGCAAGGGGAATGTGTTTTTGTTGCAGAGAATATTTATGCCACGTGTGTGCAATGTTGTCAAGTTGACTGATTTTACTTTTTAATATTCTCCTAATGTAGGGAGATTGCTTTATTATCACAGATATTTACACTATTTACGTTAATGGCGTCAAGTTGACCCATGTTTTTTGTTGTTGTTTTGTTTAAATATCCGATGTGAGCGTTTAAGGCAGGGAGATTGTAATAGAAAACTGTAGCATGAAAACAAATAAATGGCAAGAGTGTTTTCGTACACAAAGAAAGTGTTAACTCTTTTTTAAGCTGGTGTATTTTTGTTTTTGTTATCTGCAGCCATTGTTTAGTTAAAAATGTATGGTGAAAGAAAAGATTTTTTGTTGTTTCAGGGAAACGTATCTGGATGAAACGTTTTATCATTTTCAGTGAAAATGTGTTCAGTATTTCTCGTGAAATGTGTTTCCGTGAAAATGTTTTTAGCTTTTTTTTCATGTGACACATGTCTGAAAATGTTTAAGCTTTTTAAGTTTAACATATTCGACGAGAATGTTTTGTTTTTCTTTTCGGTGAAAAGAATGTCCAGTATTAGGAAGATGTTCTAGAGACTTCTCAGTGATGAGTAAGTGACGTTGGAAGATGTTTTCGCTTGTCAGTCAAAAGTGTCTGTTTTTTTTTTGTTTTTTTTTAAGGGAAAACATCTTATGGAACACAAAGTGTTAGCGGTACTGACAGTTTTTTTTTAAAGGCTATGAAAAACAAAGAAAACAAACAAAGCTGCTGAAGGGTTGCATATTTAGAGGTCACCAATGTAGAATATGAAGTTGAGAAATCTCATTCTAACATTTAAAAGCAACTTTATTGGTTATCTTTGTTAATAAGAAAATAAGAAAGAAACAGGTTAGTAGGTGAAAATGTTCTTGTGTGGAAATGTAGATTAAATATTAAGAATGGGAATGGTGCTGGCAAAAATAATTAATCTCAGTAATGTTTTGATTAAGTTTTAAAAATGCATGATTGGATTTGAATCATTGTTGATTATCCCACTTTTCGTGATCTATGTGATTGGCAATTTTTGATTTGCTGAAAGTTTTCTTGTTTTTGAAATTTTTATAAATTTTTCATGTTTTTTTTTTTTTTTTTTTGAGACATCTGCAATGTTTACTTTTTTGTCATTCTAATCATATCGGAATGGGGCAGTCAGCTATTTGTATATCTTCACAGTTTTTATTATGTTAATCTGCAGCATGATGTGAGATGCAAGTGAAAACTATATGACACTTAATTGGAATTAAACGTGTTCATGAAATATTCGAAAAAGACGGCATAGAAGTAGTAGGAAAGAATGTTGCCAAAGCAGGAGATGCGTCATCTTTGTTGTCTTAAAAATCAAATCAGTAGATGAGTCGCATTTCTGAAAACTTTTTCTCCAAAATGTATTGTGTACATTTCTTAGCCAAGACTGGAATTTATAAAAACTTGAATATTAACAACTTCTATATCTAATCTGTACAAGTTTCTATACTTTTTATCTTTCAAATCATATTTCGGTTTTTCTTTGAGATAACTGAAACACCATTCTTTAGTATTGCAGCAAAGGAATTCTCACTGCAAAACAAAAACTACAAGCCCAGTTTACAAACAAATAATGATGTTTTTTTTTGGGGGGGGGGGGGGAGTATTACAAGTACTTGTCTTTCCAAGATTAAATGGGAGACTTACAGAATGAGAGTATTGCCTGACCAGACCAAAACACACACGTCCCATTGACACAGTCCTTTAGCACCCCCCCAAAGGATCCAGCTTCCACAGAGGCTATTCGAACATGTTTTCCCTCACATATACACACCCACATGTACGCACGCACGTATGCACACACACACGCACGCATATACACAGCCTCATACACACACTCACATTCATGCGCATACACACACACACACACCCGAGCTGTGACGTCACTTCTTTTTAAGTGAAAACCAGATATGTGCACCCAGAACACTAACTCCAGTATAAAAGTCAACAAAACCTGTCAACTTGCCTTTTTCGTCCGGACCAGCGTTCGACCTGTTGAGTCGACGAACCGACCGCGCACCCTAACGTCACTTTCCCTGCTACTGTAATGTGGGATAAGCACATGTACACTTTATATGCTTTCTCTCTCCATGAACTGGATTTACTTTCTCGCTCTATCTCCCCTTCGGTTTTGGTCCATCAACATAGACATGTGCGCGGCTTTCTACTGAGCTTAACCCTCTCTTTCTACAGGCCGGCTTGCCACTTCGCGTTTCTCTATTGCATTCCCCTTTCCTTCCACGTGCGTAGTCGTCAACAGCTGAATGAATACGTGTACACCGAAGACTTTCATTTCTCAACAGAAAATAAATGACATGTTTATCTTATTCCAGCATTTGAGTTTTTTGTTTCTTTCATTCAATTCGTTTCATTATTTTTTCTTGTAGCGAGTTAGGGTATTTATATCCTGGTCCGCAACAAGGCACACTTTTAGTTAAAAGATGAAGACAATGAAATAAGTCTCATTTAAAATCAACTTTATTGGTTATCTCCGTTAGTAAGAGAGAAACGGGTTAGTAGCTGAAAATGTTCTTCTGTGGAAACGTAGTTTGAATATTAGACAGGCATTTTTATATTATAACATTTCATGTTTATATAAATATAATAAATAATGAATATAAATATAATAAAAATATTTATTAATATAATTAAATATAATAATATAATAATACTTAAAATATTATATAATAACAAAATATAATAAAAATAATTATTAATAATCAAATAAATTATAATAATAATAAAATATTATATAATGCAATACAAAAAATATTACTTTAAAATTAGAATATAAAAAAGTCTTTTTAAGCGTTTCTGGAGATTTCTAAAAATAGCACAGAAAAAGTATTCTAAAAGTTCTAAACAAAAGTATTTTTTTTTAGTTGGTTTCTGGAACTTTCTTCAGCAACAACTATAAATAGTTGTCAAATGCTTCTGCTAGTCAGTTATGTACAGGAATCGCTGTTAGAAGGGACGCAACTCTAGGTGACCTCAAAACACAGTCATAACTCCGGCCGTAGACAGAAAGAGAAATGAAAAACTCCAGACCATAAAAGAGAAATCTGAATCACACGCCTAAGTAAATCTCCTTCAGCAAGAAAACTGGCAATTTATGGTAAATATAGATATTCTGATTCTTAGTTTGACCAAAGGCATTATATCTTCAAATATTATTAAATATAAATATTAGACTAAAAGCAAGACTAGAATCTGAATTATTTCCCTTTGACAAATTTATGCCTATAAATAGTTTTTGTTTATATTATTTTAATTGGAATTCATTATTGAGATGAGTGTTATTTATTAATTTTTTTTATTTCTTGCGGACTATTATTCTCTTTTTCTTAGTTGTTTCACGACGTTTCGGCCAACTATTCCTCTGGCCTACATCAGGTGGTAACCACGATGGGATAGGAACTCTGAATCTTCTGACTGCATCCATTGCAATTACTGCCTTCCGTAGTTGTTGTCGTCTCACTACAAGGCCTGTGGCGCAGTTGATAGACGTTGAATCTCTACGGTTCCAAGTAAGAATTGTCTGAAGATAGCAGTTTCAATTCTACCCAAAGCCAGCCAGAGGCTTACTTGGCCAAAAGTAGTGTGACGACAACAACTACGGGAAACAGTAATTGCAGTGAATGCAGTCAGGAGATTCAGAGTTCTTATCTCGTTACGGTTACCACCTGACGAAGGCCAAAGGAATAGTTGGCCGAAACGTCGTGAAACAACAACTAAAAAAGATGAGGATAATAGTCTGCAATAAATAAAAAAATTAAGTTTTTCTTTTTTTCTCTTTTTTTCTCTACTTTCTTTTTCTTTTACTCTTTTTCTATTTTGAATGTATATGATTACTGTGCTTTACCTCTAGACTTAACACAATAACGTAACAAAGGCTTTTTGAAGGAGAACAGTGTTCATGCGCACTTGTATTTATAGTAGTCATGGGAAGAGTTTCTGATGTGGAGACGTAGATTAGACAAGCCAGTTTAATGAGAAAGAAAGAGAAAAGTGTTCAGTGGATATGTGTGTTGCAGATGGTAGTTGGGGACAAGAGATTAGAGAGTCCCATGGTAAAAAAGAGAGTACGTGTGTGTACCATACGTGGAAGTAAGTCTGTGTTTGAAGATAGCCATGTTGGCTTGTTTGTACTCACACTAGCCTGGGACCCAGCGAGGTCTGCTGCCAGCAGGGAGAAAAGAGAGGGAGTTTGTTGCCAGTTTTACGTTTTATACATTCGGTTATGTGACTAAGAGCTCGTCTCTGATTGAATAAGACAGGAAGAAAATGGATTTCAAAATCTCAAACCGCGAGAATTAGCTCCTGCTTGTGCTTTCGACTACAGATTTTATAATTTTTTTCTTTCATGTTTTGGTCCTTTTCTGAATGAATTTGCCAGAAATGACATTGTAGCCATTTTTTTTTTTTTTTTTTTATTCAATTTTCACCCCAAACAAGGCACAGTGTCACTTTGAAGCAGGGGGCTACTATCAGGGACTTAATTAGCGGGGTCATTATGAAGGGAGATGAGTAGAAAGATGTTTGTTAACATTACACTTGAACTTCTGCATATTAGTGCAGTTGGGAAAGCAGAATCCCGGAAGGGAGTTCCAAAGACCCGCAGTTCTGGGGAAGAAACTATTGGAGTAAAAGGCTTTCTTGCACCTAGGGATCTCTACTGTAAAGGGATGAGACTTAGTAGCTTGTCGGGGGTAGTTACGTCGGGGAGGTACAAGTGTTTGCAGTTCGTCAGAGGATTCACCATTAAAGTATTTGTAGAACAGGCAGAGAGATGCAACATCTCGTCGATGGGACAGAGGCTGAAGCTTAGATGACAGTTCAGGACCTATTAGGTTGGCGACTCTCTTTTGAACCCTGTCCAGGAGCGAGAGACAAGCAGCAGATGCACCAGCCCAGATGTGACAACAGTACTCCATACATGGGCGAATGGTGGCCTTATAGAGGTATAGGATACTGTCAGGCGTAAGTAGTTTTCTAGTACGGTAGAGAGAGCCAACCTTCCTTACAGCAGCCTTGGCAATGCTCTCAATGTATCTATTCCAGTTCATATTCCCTGTAAACGTTAGGCCGAGGAGTTTAAAAGAAGTACTTTCAGGCAATGTGTTCTTGACCATTGCTATTGGTGGTAGAGAAGGTTTCTTGTAGTTATTGAAGGAAACAAGCTTAGTCTTAGCAGCATTGAATGTGACCATCCATTTTTGTCCCCATTCCACTACAGATTGGAGGTCATCCTCTAGTGTTTCTGCCATTTCCTTGGATATGTGTTCATTTGTTTTCCCCTCATATCTGTTATAGAGAGTGGTGTCATCGGCAAATATAGCCATCTCCGAAACAATTTTATCAGGGAGGTCATTTATGAATATCAGGAATAATAGAGGTCCAAGGATAGACCCCTGAGGTACTCCCGCATTTATGTCACATTGTTTAGATGTACGACCGTCAAGGACAACTTTGATTTTTCTATTACTTAAGAAGGATTTAATTACATTATGAATTCTTTCAGTGATTCCATATGATCTAATTTTCCTTAGAAGACCATCGTGCCATACCCTGTCAAAAGCCTTAGATATATCAAGGGCTATCGCTCTACCCTCCCCTATTTTGTTCAAAGAACAGTATATACGTTCAGAAACTACAGTTAAGATGTCTGCTGTTGAACGAGCTTGCCTGAATCCATATTGTTTGTCAGTCAGGAGTTTAGCAGCTGTTAGGTGCTGGACTAGGGCTTGATAAGGACTCAAATATTTTGTCAAAAAGCTGAAGGAGGCTAATGGGGCGATAATTTAGTGGGTCAGTTCTTTCACCAGAATTCTTGAAGACTGGTACCACAGAGGCGGTTTTCCAGCAGTCGGGAAAGCAAGATTCGTTAAGGCATTTATTGTAAAGTTTGGAAAGAACTGGAGCAACCTCGGCAGAGCATTTTTTTAATAGCACAGCTGGGATGAGATCTGGTCCACATGCTTTTGAGGTGTCTAGGTTTTTTATAATAGCATGTACCTGAGAAGGGGTGATTTTCAAATCGTCTAGTGTGGCGTCTGTTTGCAGAGGAAAATCAGGGAGTGAGTGGTACCGAGTTCAGTGTGGAGTTGAATTATATTCAATTTAACATCCATTTTACATACTGTCATTTAAGAAACCGACTCCCAATATATACTTTTTTTGGCCATTTCTTCATTCATTCTTCTTTCCTTCATTTTTATCACTTTTTCCCATGTTTTCCAACCAATAACTTGATTCACTTAGATGATTAAATTTAATCACTTCAACCATTCCTTTGCAAGATAAATACCTACATCACTTCTTCCCTTTTCATTTCTAATCCAATACTGTTAATATCTTGCATTCTTTCCCACAATCATTCTAGCAAATTTACCTCTCCAGTCCAACAAGTTTTCTTGATCACAGTATGCTTCTCTCAAGAAACTCAACAATCTCATCAGATCTGTCATGCAAGCGTCCATCATTTTTACAATATAGTCTGAAATAGAACTTATTTTCTTTGGAAGTTATTTCCTTATTTAAGGCAAGATTTTTATAGGCCAGATGCCCTTCTTGACCAGTGAGATGATCAGTGAGAGGACAAGACACTATCTCTACATGATTGCCTACCAAAGCTAAAGAGTGATTCACATTCATTTTCAGAAAGAGTGGATTTAATTCTGAAAAAATCTATTTCAGATTGCTGCCCGGTGTGGCGTTAGTTCCCAGGAAGTGAAAAACGTCATTATTTGGGGCAACCATTCTACTACTCTGTTCCCGGATGTGACCCATGCAACTGTCAATTTGTCAACAGGAAGCAAAATGGTGAAAGAAGCCATTGTAGATGATGTTTATTTGAAAGAAGATTTTCTCAAGGTAAATCCACTTACCCACAATACTATGATAATAGAAGTGAGAACTTAGAGTCCAAAACAACTGCAACATGTGGCTTGTTGGATAGTTAATTGCAATAGGGAAAAGGTGCATGTTCAGTTTTTTTGTAGGTGTTAATGATTTACATGTGCATGTAGCCCAACGAATCTGTATGTGGTTATTTGAAAAAAGGTTTCCTCAAGGGTCTAATGGGTGCGTACTTGATCTTCAGAAGGCAGATTTTCAAGTGCGTGTAGACCAGTCACTATGGCCTTATCAGACAGCTCTGATTAAAGGAAAGAGATACTGTTTAACCCGTATGAGGTTTGGATTCAATGTGGTTCCATCAATTATGCAAACGATTGTTGACACCATTCTGACTCAGGATAAGCGCATGAGGCTGGCAACATCTGCATGTATTGATGATGTGTACGTGAATGAAGGAGTTGTATCCACGACGCGTGTAGAGGAGCATCTCTGCAACTTTGGACTTCTCAGTAAGGAGCCGGAAAGACTACAGGATGGCGCACAGGTGCTTGGTTTACAGGTCCGGGGAGTAGATGGCGTCCTGCATTGGAAATGAGGAAATGAAGTCCTAGACATGCCCTGCAATTTCACGCAAAGAAACATATTTTCTTGGTGCAGAAAATTGGTTGGACACCTCCCTGTGAGTGGCTGGCTTCATGTTGTGGTGGCGTTCATAAAGAGGAGAGTGTCTGAGGTCACCACTGGATGAGACAATGTGGTACACGACGCTCCTCTCAACACAATGCTGGAGGAAGTCCTCACCAGAGTGCGCAAGGAGGACCCTGCATGGGGCAGATGGTGCATCGACAGCTGGGACCTGAGTATGTGGGTTGATGCGAGCTCTCTTGCCACTACTCTACCTAACCCTAATCCTATCTTCTAATAGTTTCCTTGCCATGAAAAAAAAAATGAATAAAACATTTTTATACACAAAAAAGAAAACAAACAAACAAAACATGTCTAACAACCTTTGAATAAAAACCTATAATTCAAAAGTTGCAAAAAAAAAAATCAAGTTTTCCTAAAAATTCTTACAAAAATTCTTAGCTTAAAAAAGAAATTCCAAAGTTTTCTTAGCAATAAACGTGTGTACTTCATTCAAATTTTTTCCTCAAAATTCTGTTGAAAAAAAAGACACAAAAACAATGTTTCTATTTATGCAAAACAACAAGAAAATATTTATTCATTAAACTTATGGTAGGTTGCTGTTATATTTTATTTTCTTGTTTTTCCCCTTTTTTTCATTGTAATCATTATCTGATGAATATCATTTTTGTTTCCTAACGTTTTTAAAATTTGACAGCATTCGGCATATTCCAGCAGTTTATGTCAGCTACTGGTTAATATAAAACACCTAGATAACTACTTATACACAGTCTAACTGGTACTCATATTGTGATATATGAACTCTTCTTTCATTCTTTCTTTCTTATTAACAAGACATTTATTAAACACTAAGTGAATTCTTTAATATTTTGTTTTCCTCCATACTCATGGACATTGGACATGTGGTAGGTGTTAAGGTTCAAACAAAACTACCTACCAGCATAAATAAATACTAAATGTAACACAAGTACAATAGACAAATATTTATTGACAAACACGAACAAATGACAACACTGCAATACCGAACAACACAATAAAACATTACTCACTTCAATAGTGGGTTTACCGGCTGAGTGGGGAAATCAATCAGTCTAGTTCGTCAGACATTATTTCACGAGGGGAGAATTTACATGCAGGCTCTACACATATCCAAACTCAGTCTCCCCTGTGGGTGTTATTGCCCATGGAGGTTAACACGTGTTCTCTTGTCGATGCTCAAACTCGTTCTCTCTTGTCTCTGTGTCTCAAGGGAAAACACTCTTTACTCTACAGCGTAACCCGGTGTTGTTCCTTTTATTCCCCTACAGTACTCCTCCCCAAAATATGGAGTACCTGAAAAAATGTTTAATTTTATTTACATAAGACACAAAATTTTTAAAATGTGTCACCTGACTGTGTCTTTATATTTATTTATTTTTTCTTTCTCGGGGACATTTTCTCCAGTATCATATCTGCTGGCATGATGTCTGGTGGTTTGAATGGCATCCCTCTGTGTGTGTAAAAAAAATATCAGGATTGATTTAGAATCCGATGTACTTGTCTCACTATTGTGGATTGACTCTACCGTATAAAGTAGGATTAGAGTTCTTACTTTTGTGGATTGGCTCTGCCGTGTAAGGTAGGATTAGGGTTCTTCCTCTCCATGGGTGTTTTTTACCCACATGTAAGAGGGAACATGCTTTCATGTCCACTGACTCCTTTCTGGTGGTGTCGTCTGTGGTTGGCCATTCTTGCTCGTGCCGGATATCCAATGTAAATTGGAAGATATGATCCATCTGGCGAATTGCGTTGGGAGAACATTTGTCCAAGGAAGACAGCAAGGCAAAGTTCATAATTGGATTGAATGTGAGATAATTTGACAGTCTCCTGCAACACAGCCTTGATCCTGTTGATCCTACTGCATGCTCTGAAAGTGCAGTGTCGAAGTCCTTTACATTTGTCAACAAAGTTGTCAATGGTAAAAGTACTTGTGCACAGTAGGGAAGGAACTTATGATGAAAGGTTACTAAGCCTAAGAATTGGTGCAACTTGTGACGGTGTGCTATCCCCCAGAGTTTCCTGTTCTAATAATTGTGAGATTCGCCTGTGCGCAGAAACTGACACAGCCGTTGTTACTCTTTCCCAGAGAATGTCATATGGTTTCTCTGTGGGAGACATAGAGAGGACCTACCTCAGAAACGAGTGAGAATCTGTCTCAGCAGCAGGCTGAAGGATAGAAAAAGAAAAAAAGAGGCCAAGATGACGGCTGTTGTCTTTTAAAGCTTTCGGTCATGCGTAGATCTCAAGCAGTCTTGTGTGGTATATGCAAATTGGGTGTGCCGAGACATTATAAAAGGCGAGTCGCTGGGAGGAGTTGGAGAAGTGTTTAAGACATGCGAATAGAGAACGTCGACGTGTATCTTGTGTTGTGAACAACAAACTTTACTCGACTCAACTTGTGACTAGCGAAACTCTGCTTGACGTTTTAGCCAAAAAGTTTTGTTGCTTTGCATTAGATGAAGACTTCTGATACAAGCTATTTCGGCTGCATTCTAGTCATGGCTCTAAGACAGTTTGACTTCCGACTCATCCTCGAGTTCAGTGGCACAGCAATGGACGTTCCAATAGTAGAATGGCTAAAGGATGTAGAGTTAACATGTGAGCTGTGTGAGGTAACCAAGGTGGAGTGAGTACTGCCACTGTGGCTGAAGGGTGCGGCTCGTGAGATGTATTGCCATGCCATGCAAAGGGACTTTTGCGAGCCTCAACCTGAATGAACAAGCTGTCATTGAAAGAGCTGCTTGAGAGGGCTCATACCATGCTGATGGATACCAGAGATGAGGAGGTCGTCGCCGTGGTGCAACCTCGAGAGGCCGCATGTATTGGATTGTGTAGTGGACTTTCGGTCAGCGTTCAAGTTGTGGATAACTTGGCAAAGACTAAAGTTACCTCTCATGAAAGAGGAGAACTATTTATGGCACAATGGGAGATTCCATTGTGCACACATGGGCCAGTCTATTCTTTGGATTATGATTGGCTGAATCACCTGATTGGATATGCTTGTACATAAATACAAGCCCTCAGTCCAGCTCAATCTGGTGTCAGTCTTGTGCATAAGCTGGACCCTTGGTAAGTGTTGCTGCTATTATTATTATTATTATTATTATTGTTGTTGTTATTGACTACTACAGTTCTTTTGATTATTCTACATCTCCCCTCTTCCCCCCCCCCACGAGTAGGCTGGGTTGTATGAGAGGTGTATCTCTCTTTTAGGCCTAGTTTGTTGTGTGGTAGTAACCTAGAAAGAGCTTGGGGAATCCTTGATGATCGAAAGCGTGGGGATATATGTGGGTTTGTTGTTGGGGTTTGGTTTCTGTGTGTGTGCTATTACAGGGAGACAGTGGGAGATGCAAGAATGTAGTATCGCTTGAGGGAATTGTTGGTCCTAGTGTTGCACTTGGTATTGGGGTTGGTGCAGGCTTGAGTTCGCATTTTCTGAGGAAACGGCGGTTCCTAAGTGTGATCCTTCTGGATCCGTTAACCCTGATTCGGTATTGCCGATCTGGTAGAGAACTGATGATTTTGCCCATTGTGTTCCATCTGCGATTGACTGGATTTTGGATGGCTACGGTGTCACCAGCTTGTAACGGTGGAAGGTTGTGGGTATATTTATTGTATCTTTTTACTATTTTTGCATTGCAGTGGTGGAGCATTTCCTCGCGATGTTGTGCCGCTGACACCCATTCAGGATTTGGCAATTGATCTACACACTTTTTAGACTCGGTGTCTACCTCTTCATGTTCGTCTGCTAAAGGGTTTGGAAAATGTTTGTGCAATATTCTCACATCGATGCAGGCTGCTCTGCTGAGATAAAGCCGTTGTATGCCCTTGCATATGTAGAGGGCTTGTTTAGTTGTTTTCCCTCTGACCACAAACTCAACTGGTAGCCAACCCTGACACATGAGTGTGAAACCTCCAACTGTTCATATGATCTTTCTTGATTGGACAAGACTAATCTCTGTGAGGCCCATTTTGATTAAATGCTTTGGTCCCCCAAGGCAAATGGTGGCACCACTGTCGGGAAAAACCTTTAGCATTGTACTACGACTCCTAGGGATATTGACAGCTTGTCTGGGATCTGGTTTTGGTGAGAATGGGATTACTGATGCATTTATTTCAGTTAACAGATCACCTTCTGCAGTCATAATGGTGCCCCTCATTTGATCGAATGTGATATGGGCCATGAGTGTATTCATGGGAGCTTCTTGGTCTTCAAAACTTTTTATCACTGCCGGGTGATATTTCTTTGTCCGGCACACTGCTGAGAAATGGTTAAGTTTCCAACAAGTGTTGCACATTTGATTCCATGCCGGATATGTTAAATGACGGGCACTTGTCCTTGGAGTATCGTGTTGGTGACTACCGCAACCTATGCAGGTTTGACGGGGTTCTTTATCAGCAATGTTATCGTTGTGAGTAGCAGTAGAGCAAGTGCGAATATTGCCTATATTAGTCCGTACAGCGCTGTTTGTTTTTTGTCTGCGATATATTGACATCCGGACTGTAGCTATGTCTGAGGTATCAGTCATTGCGGTTTGGTCCCGTAGTGCAGACTCAAATGCCTCAGCATGACAAATATTTTGGTTGAGAGTTCTTAGCAACCCGGCTTTTGCCAGTAGATCGGTCTGAAGCATATCATTCGATATCCCTTTGATAAATTGGTCCTTGATGTAAATGTCGGACAGGTCGTGATCGCAGTTGGGGCATGAGAAATTACAGTCTATGGCCGTGGATCTAAGACGAATAAGGTATTGTTGGATGGGTTCATCTTCATGCTGTGATATAGATGCAAATGTCATCCGATGGACCATGGGATTTGATTTTTGAGTTACCAATGCTTCTGTCATCTCTAGCAGCTTGTCTGGGTTGGTGGTGAAGAACTTAGGGTACGTATTTATGATTGCGTTTTGGACGGATTCATCAGCGCAACTGTATAACTGGATATTGGCCCGAGAAGTTGGCATGTCCGTTATTCTGGTGAATACTTCCCAATCAATCCGAAATTTTCTGAATTGTTGAGGGGTCATTTCGAGATGCAGTTGGGGAGGCCTGGCAGCTGGTGCCTTAGCATAGGTGGTCTGGGTAGTGGGTTCCTTGGCTTGTCGAAGGATAGACAGAGCTTCTCCCATTGTTGTGATTTCCAATTCTCTTAGCATGGCTCGATCCATTACTTGAAGGTTTTCTTTCCTCAGTTTTTCCCTCACAAAAGTTGCAGCGTAGCTCTTGGCGGAATCGGCAGCAATGCCTGCTTTGAGGAAATAGTCTTCCCAATCTTCTATCTCGAATCCTGTTCGTAGCGCCATATTGGATTGTGTGGTGGACTTTCGGTCAGCGTTCAAGTTGTGGATAACTTGGCAAAGACTAAAGTTACCTCTCATGAAAAAGGAGAACTATTTATGGCACAATGGGAGATTCCATTGTGCACACATGGGCCAGTCTATTCTTTGGATTATGATTGGCTGAATCACCTGATTGGATATGCTTGTACATAAATACAATCAGCTCAATCTGGTGTCAGTCTTGTGCATAAGCTGAACCCTTGGTAAGTGTTGCTGCTATTATTATTATTATTATTATTATTGTTGTTGTTATTGACTACTACGGTTCTTTTGATTATTCTACAGCATGTGCATCTACATCACTGCCTACAGCTAGCAAGAACACCAGAAGTGTTAACTGCTTCAGATGCAGGGGGCCAAACCATTGGACCCATGATTGCCTTTCATCGCAGTCAACAATCCAGAAGCTTAGCTGACCGCGGTGTCACAAATGCGAAAACCAGGGATACCTGGCTTGCGCCTGTCTGGGAAACAGGCTAAGGGAGGAAGTTACAATGCCAGTCTTCTCTCCAGATCGTCATTAAACAAGGCGCTACCTGTACATGTTAATGGGTGTGAGTGTCATGCGCTTGTGGAGACCAGTTGATCCCAGACACTTGTGCACAAAGAACATTGTGACACGTGGAAAAAGACAAGAACTCCGGTGCTGACTGTAGGCAGGAGCTCGTTGTCCTCTTGCAGAGAAGGTGTCATCCACGTAAGCATCAGTAGCAGGCCTGAAGTAGCTGTGCAAGCTCTGATTATTGACAAGGAGCTACTTGGTTATGATTTATTCTTAGGAATGGATGCAATTGTGCAACTGGGTGGAGATGTACTAGATGGAGCCGGGAATGTGACGTTCTCCCAATGCAAAGAGTGCGTTTGCGTGGCACTCACCTTAGATAAGCCTGATTTTCATGCGGAGTTCGACCAGTGCACGAAATCCTGGACTGTGGCTTGGAAGTGGTCGGACAAGCAACCGCCAGAGAATTTGTTCAATAGAGTGCCAGAGTACAAGATTTCCCCAGGAGCTTGCGTAGAGTATGACAGGGAACTACAGACCTGGATCGACAATGGATGGCTGGTTCCTCATCCTGAGAAGGCATTGGGGCCTCCAAAGTGTTTAATCCCACTAATGGCGGTCGTCCAGCCAAACAAACAAAAAGTGAGGCTGGTGCTTGATTATAGGGAGTTAAATAAACACGTGAACCCCTTTATGGCCCGCGCAGACGTGTGCACTGATAAATTACGGGAATGGTGAAAAGCAGGGTCTAATGGGTGCGTACTTGATCTTCAGAAGGCAGATTTTCAAGTGCGTGTAGACCAGTCACTATGGCCTTATCAGACAGCTCTGATTAAAGGAAAGAGATACTGTTTAACCCGTATGAGGTTTGGATTCAATGTGGTTCCATCAATTATGCAAACGATTGTTGACACCATTCTGACTCAGGATAAGCGCATGAGGCTGGCAACATCTGCATGTATTGATGATGTGTACGTGAATGAAGGAGTTGTATCCACGACGCGTGTAGAGGAGCATCTCTGCAACTTTGGACTTCTCAGTAAGGAGCCGGAAAGACTACAGGATGGCGCACAGGTGCTTGGTTTACAGGTCCGGGGAGTAGATGGCGTCCTGCATTGGAAATGAGGAAATGAAGTCCTAGACATGCCCTGCAATTTCACGCAAAGAAACATATTTTCTTGGTGCAGAAAATTGGTTGGACACCTCCCTGTGAGTGGCTGGCTTCATGTTGTGGTGGCGTTCATAAAGAGGAGAGTGTCTGAGGTCACCACTGGATGAGACAATGTGGTACACGACGCTCCTCTCAACACAATGCTGGAGGAAGTCCTCACCAGAGTGCGCAAGGAGGACCCTGCATGGGGCAGATGGTGCATCGACAGCTGGGACCTGAGTATGTGGGTTGATGCGAGCTCTCTTGCCACGGGCGTATCAATAGTCTATGATGGGGCTGTGGTGGAAGATGCCTGCTGGTTACGCCCAGAACGGGACTCCCAGCATATAAACCTGGCAGAGCTTGATGCCGTCATCAAGGGGATAAACTTGGCAATCCTCTGGAAGTTGACTACCCTGTGGCTGTTTACAGATTCTGTCTGCATCTACAAGTGAATTTCAGACACCCTTACTGGGAGGGCCAGTGTGCAAACTAAAGCTACGAGCGAAATGCTCATCCAACAGCGGCTCGATACCATCATGAGGATCAGAAAAGAATATGCACTGTCGATGGAAATCTCCCTGGTCAGATCCAGCCTGAACAAGGCCGATTGTTTAATAAGAGTTTCCCGCAGATGGATTGACGCCACTAGAAGAACCATCAAACCCATACAACTGGCCTGCGCCGCAGCCGCATGTTCTGCTCAGTTTGATCGAATCAAGGAAGTCCACCACCAAAGTGGACATCCAGGGATCAAGCGAACCTTGTATTTTGCTAAGTTGGATGATCCTGAAGTACAAAAAGCAGACGTTAAAAGAGTGGTTGAGAGCTGCATGGCTTGCCAATCCATCGACCTGGCATCCGTTTGCTGGGAAAAATGAAAACTGGACATAAAGAGCCACTGGAGCCGATAGATGTTACTCACCACAACGGTGAGGATTACCTAATGCTTATTGACTGTGGCTCATCTAGGTTTATGATATGGCGGCCAGTCCGCCAGCAAGATACGGCAGCAGTCATTCATTAGCTAAAATGCATCTTCCTTGAACGTGCCCCCCCCCCCCACAACGGAGATACTGACAACGGCACAACTTTCACCAATGAATAATTCAGAAAGTTTGCTGATGGCTGAGGAGTACATCTGCGGTTCCGATGTGCCTAAGTACCGAGCGGGAATAGGATTATTGAGCAGAACCACAGGACTGTCAAAACTACACTCGGAGCTATAAGAGTTTATATCGAAGCAGATATTGTGAAAAACGACTTGCCTCTTCTATTAAGTCACAAATCAATGAAGACAGCAGGAATAGTGATAGATTTCCGGAAAGATATGTGCTGGATTTTTGATAAATGTATTGAACTAAAGACCACAACTTCAGGGCACTATTGTCTCCCCTTAACAAATAAGTTGTTGGATCATAGTGGTACTAAGAACATTGTATTACATGTTCAGAATTTTGGTCAGTGTTCTTTCACAGAAAAAAAAAAAAAGCAGAAAAACTTCATCGACAGTTTGCTCATGCCTCGAAGGAAAAACTTGTTTCCTTGGTTAAAAAAAGTGGCAAATTCAATGACAAGGAATTTATAAAGGCGATTGAGGAGGTTTGTGAAAACTGTCAAATTTGCCTTAAGCTCCACTGCGACCGGTTGTGGGATTGCCTCTTGGCAATAGATTTAATCACACAGTTTGCATGGATTTGAAAGAGTTCATCCACAATGAGGTGTGGATACTACATCTCATTGATGCCGCTACCAGGTATTCAGCGGCAACATTGATCAAAACAAAGAAGAAGGAGGAGATCATCAAAAACATCTTTATGATGTGGATTACCTATTTCGGATCTCCTGTTCGTTTTCTGAGTGATAATGGGGGTGAATTCAACAACGAACACTATAGACAGATGAATGAAAAACTCAACATAGAGACCTGTACTACTGCCGCAGAAAGTCCATTCAGAAACGGTACTGTAGAACGTCATAATTTGATAGTTGCTGAGGCAATGAAAAAAACAATTGACGATGAGAAGTGTGAACCTGAAATTGCCTTGGCATGGGCTATTTGTGCAAAAAATGCCCTCCTCAATTACTCTGGACACAGTCCAAATGAACTTGTATTCGGTTTCAATGTAAATACACCCTCAATTCTGACAGACCAGTTACCTGCTATGGAGTCCTCTACTACAAGTGACATGGTGAGAAAAAATTTAAATGCTCTCCATAGTGCAAGGAGAAACTTTTTGGAAGCTGAGTCCAGTGAGAGAATTAGGAGAGCTCTCAGGTCTAATGTCAGAACTTATGCTGATGAAGATTATGCTACCGGAGACCAAATCTATTATCGGAGGCAGGGTTTTAAAGGATGGCGTGGTCCAGCAAAAGTGTTAGGCAGAGAAGGCCAGTTTGTCTTAATCAGACATGGCGGAGCATTTTATAGGATGCATCCGTGCCAATTGATGAAAGTGAATAAAAACAACGAAAAAAGAACAAAAAAAAGCTGAAATGCTGGGAAACACTACAGAAGGGAAGAATGAATACCTTTCAGTTGAGGAGGAGGAGTTGCAGAATCAAGTGGTAGAAAGTGAAGATATAGACAGAGAAGAAGTTGTTGATAGTTCTACCAGTTTAAGAGATAAGACTGAAAAACCTGGCCGAAATAAGACCATAACTTATAAAATAAATGGAAGTGGGGAGTGGAAGAAAGGAAAGGTTATGTCAGTACAGCCTAAATCAACTGGCAAATATAGTCATTGGATCAATATAGAACCTGAGGATGAAAACGAGGATCAAGTTTGTATCAACTGGAATCATATTGATCATTGGAGAGAAGTGCCCCAATATACTGAACAGGAAAATGTAGTCCTGCTCACCGCTGAACAAGAGCAGTCGAAAGCTGTAATGGATGCCAAGCATAAAGAAATAAAAAACATGAACACCTATGAAGTATTTGAATGTGTGCCATACACAGGTCAAAAAACAATATCCACAAGATGGGTGATTACTGAAAAATTCAAGGATAATCAGAAAACAATGAAAGCTCGCCTTGTAGCACGAGGCTATGAAGAAAATAGTAATCTGAAAACGGACTCCCCAACATGTAGCCGTGAAGCTATGCGAATGGTCATGCTAACCGCATCAATAAAGAATTGGATGCTGCAGACCATAGATTTTACCTCAGCCTTTTTGCAAGGTGGTATTTTAGAGAGAGATGTGTACCTGAGGCCACCATCTGATGTTTGTCCTAAATCTCAAGTGTGGAAATTAAAAAGATGCATCTATGGATTGAATGATGCTCCACGGGCATGGTACAAGAGAGTTACTCAGGCTTTGATTGAATTAAAAGGAGTAGCAAGTGCTTATGATAATGCATTGTTTTTGTGGCATGATATTAAAGGAAATTTGACTGGAATTCTTGCTATGCACGTGGATGATTTTGTTTTCTGTGGAAACACAGAGTTTGAAAGGGATGTGATTGCAACATTGAAAGAAAAATTTAAGGTGGGATCTCATGAAAGTGGAACATTCAAATATGTTGGACTGAATGTTAATCAACAGGAAAATGGGATCACTGTAGAACAAGATCTATATGTATCTTCCATATCTCCAATAGAAATAAGCAAAGGGAGGATACTGAGGAAAAATGATGAACTGAATGAAGAAGAAAAGCATGAGTTGAAGAGACTTGCAGGTCAGATGATGTGGGTTTCAACTCAAACACGCCCTGATATAGCTTTTGATGTGTGTAAAATGAGCAACACTGGAAAGCATCCCAAAGTAAAAGCCTTATTTGAGGCGAATAAAGCCTTATCAAAATTGAAATCCAAGAAGGGTTCTATAACATTTCCAAAATTGGGAAAGCCCTCAGATTTACACATTTTGTGTTATACTGATGCCTCTTATGCCAGTCTGGAAGATGGATCTTCACAGGGTGGTTTTGTTGTCTTTATTGGAGGAAGTACTGACAAAATGGCCCCCATGTGTTGGGCGTCAAAGAAATTGGACAGAGTGACAAAAAGCCCATTGGCCTCAGAGACTCTTGCTCTGAATGAGGGAGCTGATGCTGGTGTTTTGACTGCGGTTATGATACAAGAGGTATTTCAGTTATCTAAATTGCCAGACGTTCTCTGCAAGACAGATAATGCATCACTTGTGGAGACATTGAATTCCAACAATCTGGTAAGCGATCGACGATTGAGAATAGATGTAGCAAGGCTGAAGGAAATGAAGAGTAGAGGAGAGATACAGATAGAATGGATCAAGGGTTGTGATCAGGTCTCTGATTGTTTGACCAAGGCAGGAGCTTCGTCTGAGCTTCTAAGGGACTTGTTAAATCAGAAATAAATTATTCACTTGAGGACAGCAGCAATGTTAATGTAGACATTGGTTACCTCCCTTGCTTCAGTTACATGGTTACCTCCCTTGCTTGTGGTGATATAAATAGGAGTCGGCCATCTTGGTTTAGTCAGTTCGTTCGTACAGTTTAGACAGACTACAAGTGTCTCAACAATACTGACAACGGCACAACTTTCACCAATGAATAATTCAGAAAGTTTGCTGATGGCTGAGGAGTACATCTGCGGTTCCGATGTGCCTAAGTACCGAGTGGGAATAGGATTATTGAGCAGAACCACAGGACTGTCAAAACTATCGCTGCCAGAACAGGCTGTGTTGTGTCTGAAGCAGTTTATTTATACGTGACCCCAAAGTATGCTCTATCATCCTCTACAGCACTGGCCGACACATTGTACAGGTATCATGTTAGGGTGAAAAGCATAGAAACGAACCCAGTACCTGAGACGAAAGTAACTGGAGGGAGGCTGGAAAAAGGGGATGTTGTCTGGATCAAGAACCTACGCGGCAAATGTACGACTCGGTATGGACTTGGATGCATCACTGAAGTGATCAGCAAGCAAGCAGTGTGTGTCAACGGTGTACCCCGTCACATTAAGGACTTACAGCCGACAACACAATCACTGCTACCAGTGAGACATCGTTCTGGTTCACAGCAGCTCCCTCAGATGGTGACTCAGTAACCTCCCAGCGGAAGTGGTATTCTTCAACCCCCAGTCCACGAAGAAGAGGCATGCATTGTTCCCCTTAGGAGAAGCAACCGGTCACCACCTCATTGCCATTTCTGTGATCATGAGATTAGGAAGGAGTGTGATAGACATAGAGAGGACCTACCTCAGAAACTGCGAGAATCTGTCTCAGCAGCTGAAAGACAGAAAAAGAAAAAAAAGAGGCCAAGATGGTGGCTGTTGTCTTTTAAAGCCTCCGGTCATACATAGATCTCGAGCAGTCAAATGCAAATTGGGTGTGCCCGAAACATTATAAAAGGCGAATCGCTGGGAGAAGTGAGAGAAGCGTTTAAGACATGCGAATAGAGAACGTCGACGTGTATCTAGTGTTGTGAACAACAAACTCTACTCGACTCAACTTGTGACTAGCGAACCTCTGCTTGACGTTTTAACCAAAAAGTTTTGTTGCTTTGTGTTATACAGAGATATAATTAACTCTCTCACCTCAGTGATAACATCCTGAGGTAAAATAGCTGTCACGTGGCAAAACTTATTAGTCGCCCCATTATTAATCGCCTTCTGCCTCAAATATAAATCCAGCTGTGCAATATATCTGCATGTAGGCGACGCCATTTCCAATCAGTTTGTGATTATTTTTTATATGTTTGTTTTTTCTTGTTTTTTTTTTGTTGTCTTTCCTACAGCGACACTTAGCTGGGCGACACCATACACTAAATATTAGTAATAGTAGTAGCAGAAAAAGAGGAAGGCAGATTGTGACGTAGTGTGTACATCAGCCAATCACGAGACAGGCACCAAGCGCGAGTTGAGGAAGAAATCGGTCGACTATATTTATATGCTTTAACAAGAAAAATGTATACATACCGATGCGTGTATAAGATAAATCTCGGCACAAAAACGTAACAAGTCTTTATTTTTCTAATTAACTTGCATATGAAAATGTTTTTTTTTTTTTTTTTTATAAATTTACTTGACTCGTACGTCAATCCTAATTTTAATTTTAACTACTTTGACGCCGGAATTCATGTTAGGGATTATTTCTTTAAAAAGAAAAGAAGAAATAAATTTTGAATTTACGCGTTTTCCCTTTCTTATTAAATAAAAAAGGCACATGTTGCTATGCGTATCCTATGTTGCTAGTTGGGGTCACCACTGTGGTAGGTGTTAAGGTTCAAACAAAACTACCTACAAGCATAAATAAATACTAAATGTAACACAAGTACAATAGACAAATATTTATTGACAAACACGAACAAATGACAACACTGCAATACCGAACAACACACTAAAACGTTACTCACTTCAATAGTGGGTTTACCGGCTGAGTAGGGGGAATCAATCAGTCTAGAGTTCTAATCTGGTTCGTCCGACATTATTTCACGAGGGGAGAATTTACATGCAGGCTCTACATGTGTCCAACCGGGGTTAACACGTGTTCTCTTGTCGATGCTCAAACTCTTGTTTCTGTGTCTGAAGGGAAATCACTCTTTACTCTACAGCGTAACCCGGTATTCCTTTTATTCCCCTACAGACATATTCATTTACTAACAATCTATTCTTTCTTTCATCTGTTTATTCACATATTAATTACTTTGTTTCACAATTCTAATGAGATACCATAAAACAGCATGACATCCTATGATTTTTAAAAACATTTTTTCATGCTCAGACTTGCTAAACCAGTCGAAATTCAATAAAATTAAATCTGAATTTTACAAAGTACCACACCCATGGGCCCTTACAGATGGAAGAGAACATGCTACTACTGAGGATTAAATAAAAGGTTCTGTTTGAAATTCCTTGCAATTTTCCAAGTTCAACAGAAAGATTTCTGAGTTCAATAGAAAGATTCCCAATTTTGACAAGATACAATAGAAGAAGGCTGAAGGTTACATCGGTCATAATGTCATAAAAATAACACTCAAGATGAGAACAATAATCTGAGCAATCCAAATAATATGAATTATCAATCCTCATCTAAAAAAATTTAGAAACATATCTTGAAATATTATTTGTGTCAATTATTGTGATAACTATTGCTTGTTTTGAATAAAATATTTTTGAAAGATTCCAGTGAAAATTGTATTTGCTTCTTCCTTTGTTTCCAATATCTCCAGACTGTACAACAACTTGCTGCTGATGGCAATGATGCCAGAAAGATATCGAATGTTATGTCTACTGCTAAGGCCATTTCTGATCATATCCATGATTGGTGGAATGGTGTGCCTGATGTAAGTGTTTAACCTTGACTTCTTATCTCATGAGACCATCATTGTCGTACATGTAGCAGTAAGCAAACTGTTTTCTGTGTGCATAGAGTTGTTGTGCTAAGCTGAAATCAATCATGTGTAGACCGATGAGAAAGCTTAGTCTTTGGTGAAATTCTTACAGCTTTTTGTGGATGCAAGAAGCTCTCTTATCAATTGAACATCATAAATGATAACAACCTTATTCTACTTCCTGACTGGAAATTCCTGTTACCATTTCTGAAAAGACTAATAGGACTACCCGGAGCTAAAATATAACATAATTTTTATCCTTTTTTCTACCCACATCCCACCCCGTACACGCACGCACGCACGCACGCACGCGCGCACACGCGCGAACGCGCATGCATGCGCGCACACACACACACACACACACACACACACACACACACACACACTTCAAGACGGTGTAAGGGATATAACTCTGTGAAGAAAGTCAGAGTTAGTGATTGTATCAGCATTTGGGGGGAATTTTTGACACCCCTAACTCGAAACTGCGAATAAAATATAAAAAAAAACTCGCAATTTCCCCTTTAAAAGTGGATTGTTTATTTTCTTTATGGATTATACTTCCAAAATAAACTATTAAAGTTGTATAAAAAGTAATAGAAATATTGTTTTTTTATTTTTTTAAAAACATTTTTTTACGTAATGAAATCAGTTGAATTTTATGAGTTAAATATTTTTCAATTTTTAAACTTTAAAAATCTATCAAAATTTTTCTATTGATTCAATTTTTACAATATTTTCAGGGTCAATGTGAAATTTTATGCTCTTTCCAATAAACCGAATATAATATTTTAGACAAACGTTTTTTTTCTTAAATTCACGCCCCTCATTTTGAAATGTCTATTAAAAAGTAAATAATTAATTTACTCACCAAAGTTTTATATATCACAAATTGAAGATAAAAGATCAATAAATAATATATTCAAATTTAAAACAAAAAAGAGGTGTTTTTTTAGAAATTTACCTGTAAAATCCGAAGTTTAAAACCTTTTTTTTAAAACCACATTGTTTTTTGTTTTTTTTTGTTTTTTTTTTTAAATGAAACCTTGGTCCTTACTCCTTTAATAAAAAAAAAAATAGGGGTTGGATTACATTTTCGAGTAGTTATCAGCTTGGAAAGACAGGGGGTTGAATTATTCAATATTTTTTCAAGCATTCATAAGGTCAGTTTCTGACACACCTAATCAGCGATACAGACTACATGATAACATTAACAGATGTGTGTACGTCTTGATAACATTAAATGATATAAATAGAAATTTGAACCCAAAAATTTTAATATTATAGATCTGGGGTTGCACTAATTAAAAAAACACCTACAGTCATTTGCTCTTCATATAATGGATGACCTCATGTAGCTCACATAGCACACAGAAAATGCTAGCACACACAGTTGCTCACAAAGTAACTAATTCATTTTGTCTTTTTTTGAATATTTGGTCAGGGTTTACTTCTTGTTAGAAGTATCCTCATATCAGGGTCTTTGCTCTGACAAATCCCTATACAGAGAGACTGAAGACACCTGAGGTTGATGTCTAGTAGGCATTCAAGTTTCTCTTTCTAACAAAAAAGATAGTTTATGTTTCAGACTTTTATGTATTTAAATAATTTTCTCCCCACAAACTATTTTTTTTACTTTCTGGCACAAGGACACTATTAATCTGATGTCACTGCTTTGACCTTCGAGATTTTTTTGTTGAACTGTTTGCAATGATTGGAATCAACAAGACTTATAAACCAAAACCCAGTCACACTTGACTGACTGCAAGACTTCCTGTCGCAGGTTTCATTTCTGTCATGAACCTCTAATTTAGTTATGCTTATTGAAAAAAACAAAAAACAAAAAAGCCATGTCACTAGTAAGGGTGCTGGAGGTAAACGTTTTGTCTGGGCTGACGTTATCCGCCTGATAGTCAGGGACCCGAACCTTGGATTAACCACTAAGGAGGCTGTCCTATCAGCAGGTGCAAAGTACTGGGGCTGCTGTATTGCCATTTGGTGAATGGATTCTGGACCATGCAGTAGCTTCTGGTGGGGCCTCTCGATGCCATACTAGTGGGTAATTGTTACGGCTTTACCTTATCATTAGCTACAAATAAAAAAAAAAAATTCTTCGTTTCTTTTTCTCTCTTAATTTCCCCTCTCTGTCCTGCTCTAAGTAAATCTGACGACCTAGTCCACAAATTTTAAAATTTCATCATGACAAGTTTCAAGAAAAAATACACGATTAAACCCGGTTCTCCAACTTCCAACGTAGACCCCTACTACCATGTCTCCTTCTCCAACATCAGGGGTCTACGTTCTAACCTTCCAGAGGTTGAAACCCAATTACAGGAGACTAAACCAGACCTTTTATTTTTAAGTGAAACTGGCATTGGACAGGCTATTTCCCTAGAAGAGTTCGCAATTAAAGGATACTCTAACTTAACCTCTAAATCTGACCCCCAAGATCGCTATGGGCATGGAATATGTGCCTATATTAAAGATAGCTTTCCATGTGGTAGGGACATCTCCAGGGAAGATCCTAACTTACCCTATATGTGCTTCCGGGTTGCTTTAGCTCACACTACGGCATTTTTATTTACTCTCTATCGCCCCCACAACAGCGGAGTTACTATATTTAAAAGCATATCTGAGAAAATTGACCAAGTCCTATCTGCTTATCCTTCAGCTAACATTCACGTATGTGGAGATTTCAATGTTCACAACGTCGAATGGTTGACCCACTCAAACAAGACCGATGATGAGGGGAGGTTCTGTCATGATTTCTCCATTGCCTATGACCTCACTCAGATTGTTCAGGAACCCACCCGTGTGCCCGACAATGACGGCCAGTATGCTAGCCTACTAGACCTTTTTCTCACAACTTGCCCTGAACTATGTTCAGTTTCTGTTCTGTCGCCTCTTGGATCTTCCGACCACTCTGTTGTATCAATTAAGATAAAAATGAAATGTAATAAGTCCCCAGACATACCTCTTCATCGTACAGTATATCGATACACTAAGGCTGACTAGGATAGCTTCCGTACATTTATAACTGATCTACCTCTGCATTCCATATTTAAAAAGAATGTGTGCTCTATAGTATTAGACCTGACGGAATGGTTAATTGTAGGTATTGATCATTTCATACCCTCGAAAAAGTTTCAGCAAAAACCTAACAGCCAGCCATGGTTCTCTCCAGAATGTGCTGCTGCCATTGCACACAGAAATCACTTTTTCCACTGTTTCCAACGTAATAGATGTATGGAAACTAAAGCCGCTTTCAGGACTGCCAGCAACCATTGTAAGAAAGTAATAAGGAACGCAAGATGGTTGTATGCTCAATCTGTTAAGTCCAAAGTAGCTGAGCAGCGGCTTGGTTCCCACCAGTTTTGGCAAATAGCAAACAGAATTCTGAACAGAAGTGTGCGCTCCATTCCAACTATCATCAATGGACCTGAAGTAATCTCGTCAGCATCAGACAAAGCCAAACTCTTTGTCAAGAAATTTTGCAGCTAATTCTACCTTTTGCGATCAAGGCCGCCAACCCCAAATATTTCCTCCTGTATCTGAAAACACACTATGTGATATACGTATATCTGTACGTGATGTTGCCAAGCTAATCAAAAACCTTGATTCCAGTAAAGCAACTGGCCCTGACGGTATTCCAATTATAGTACTCAAAAAACTTCGACCTGAACTAGCGCCCATACTTACAAAACTATTTAAACGTTGTCTTAAGGAGAATAGTTTCCCATCTCCCTGGAAAATTTCATCTGTATGCCCTGTATTTAAGAATTCAGGTGATCGCTCATCCCCCTCTCAGTACAGGCCAATAAGTCTCCTGTGCGTCATGAGTAAGTTGCTGGAATCTGTGTTAAATACAGAAGTAATCAACCATCTCAACAAAAATAACCTTCTTAGTGACACTCAATATGGTTTCCGTTCTGCTAGATCTACAGCAGATGTGCTTACAGTTATATCTCATAGGATTAGCAAATCTTGTGATGGAGGCAACCTTTCTAGGGCAATTGCTCTTGACATATCAAAGGCCTTTGATAGGGTATGGCATAAAGGTTTACTTCATAAGATCTCTAGCTATGGTATAGCTGGAAATGTCTTCTCAATTATTAAATCATTTCTTTCTGATAGGTTCATAAGAGTAGTAGTTGAGGGGCAAAAATCAGAAGCCCACAGTATTAATGCCGGTGTCCCTCAGGGGTCCATCCTGGGCCCAACTCTTTTCCTGATCTACATTAATGATCTTCCAAATCACATCCTTACATTATTTGTAGACATTTATGCTGACGACACTACCATTTATGGTAGTACATCTAAGACAGTAAACGACCAAGTTCTCTCCAATTCTCTCTCCTCTCATCTTGAGCATGTAGTACAATGGGGAAAGGAGTGGCTGGTTACTTTTAATGCATCTAAAACCAAGCTCCTCTCTTTACATCATCAACATTCTGATCCACATCTGGCATCAATTGAAATAAATGGCTCTCGTCTTCAGGAGGCCTCAAGTTTTGACAAGCTTCTGGGATTGACCATTACTCCTGATCTTAAATGGAACACGTACATCAAATCTGTTGCCAAGGCCGCTGGAAAAATGGTGGGATCTTTCTATCGATCCAGTAGATATCTCACTGCTGATGCAATTCTCTATCTATATAAGAGCCAGGTACGTCCAAGGATGGAATACTGTTGCCACATCTGGGCAGGAGCTGCTAGAAAGGACTTGGTCTGCCTTGATAGAGTTCAAAATAGACTTCGTAGCCTCGTAGGAGATGTCCTTTTCTCTTCCTTGCAACCTCTATCTCACAGAAGAGATGTTGCGAGTTTGTCTCTGATGTATCGTTATTTTCATGGAAAGTGTTCGACTGAGCTTCAATCTATGGTCCCCCCTCACAAAACTTTCACAAGAAACACTCGTCTAGCTGTAAACACTATCAATAATTCCCCCCACTCTTTATCTGTGCCTAAACCTAAACGTAGATTCCATGAACAAAGCTTTTTTATTAGAACTGCACGCCTGTGGAATTGTCTTCCGTTTTCCTGCTTTCCGGCTGACTACAATATGGTTGTCTTCAAGTCTAACGTAAATAAGTTCTTGATGAGCCGTTCCATATAAGTTATCAAATTTAACAAATTTTCATTCCTAATGATTATTATATTGTCCAATTTCTACTGTACACTCTTTAACCCTTATCCTTGAGTTGCCTCTTTGACCTTGATAATGAGTTGATACCTATGAAAAAAATTGTCCAATTTCTACTGTACACTCTTTAACCCTTATCCTTGAGTTGCCTCTTTGACCTTGATAATGAGTTGATACCTATGAAAAAAAAAAAAAAAAGAAAAAGTCCAATGTGAACAAGTTCTAATTGAATCGTCCCCCTAAGTAATCCAAGTTTCAAAATTCCCACTGTTTACTATGCTAAAATCACAATGACTAATGTATACCTATTAACCCTTATCCTTGAGTAGCCTCTGGGCCTTGATAAGTGGTGACTCCCTTGTAAAAAAAAAAAAAAAAAAAAATCCAATAAAAATATTTGGTTTTAGGAATGGATCCATTCTTAAAGTATCAAACTTCCTTGAGATTTTTTTTATTCTTTCAATATTTTTGTCAGTTTATTTTGTACACCTTCCAATTTTAATATTGTATCATGATTTCCATGTCTTGATGCTGGTGTCCAATATCAAGAAAAATATTTTATAAAAGGTCTTTAAAAGTATTACACTGTTTAAATAGAACATTAATATTATTATAATATTAAGACTAACTACTTTACTAGAGAGAAGAATGAGAAATGATTTAATTAATTCAAAATGGTTGACATTTTTCTATCTGGAAAGCTATTACCAAAGGAAATAAATTTAAAAATTGGAATAATGAATTGTTTTTGGGCGGGTATATATCAGGTCAGTACAAAATGTTTTGCTGGTTTGTAAAAAGGAGCATTTTAAACCATTGCAATTTATTGTATGCATATTACTTAAACATATTACCATGATTAAATTAGAACTTTTTCTTTCAGAATATTAAAGCATCATTCATGTTTTTCTGCAATATTCTCACCCATGTTAACCTTAAAACGACCTTTTTTTTCAACAGAAATAAAGTCTTCTTCCATCATGATAATGCTCATCTTCACACAGCACTACTAACCAAAAATCTACTAGGAAAATTTGGTGTAGAAATCTTACCGCATCCCGCCTATTCTCCTGATTTAGCTTTCTCATATCATCATTTATTTTGAGGATTACAAAACTATGTAGATGACTTCATCATGGAGGAGATTGAACATACATTGCATTTATATTTCACATCAAAAACTTAACAATTTTACATCTTCCATTATGATAATGCTCGTCCTCACATAGTGACCAAAGATCAGTTAGTAGAATTTGGTTTGTAAATATTGCCCCATCGCATATTCTAACTTATTTCCCTCAGATTATCATTTGTTTTGAATATTACAAAACCATTTAGATAAACTTAAGTTAATTTTATGAAGGGGGGGGGGTTAAACATGAGTTAGACTTATATTTCACATCAAAACCAAAATTTTACAAGCGAACCATTTATAAGTTTGTTGGCACTTTTGACCTGATAGTTTTTAGACAAGATACGAGATGAAATTAAAAAGAATTTTTTTAGATAATATTTTATATCTTAGTGTTTACATTTTTAGTGTTTGCATAAACGTATCCTGAATACAGGGCCACTATTTTGTGTTGTGTTATCACATGGGTTGGAAGGAAGAAAAAAAAAAAGGACAATCGTTAAGAAACAATTGGATTTGCATGCAACTATTCTCACATAATTTGCTAGATGAATAAATGTCATTTACTTTACAACTGCTACTAGAAAAAACATCTAACTGATGCAGCATCAAGGTTTACGAAGATGGTTAGTCAGCCATGCTATGTTTGATGGCTTTTAAAAACCAGACAGAAAGAGGTTAAATTGATGGATGACTCAAAGCAAGGCAAGATCTGTAGATTGATATTGTAGTAATAGTGTACATGCTTCGCTTTATTTTCATTTTTGCTAAATTTTTACTTTTAAAACTTAAATAGAGACATAACAAGTTAATAACATTTCCTTCATTTGGCTTAAACTAGGGGAGATAATTCAGTTCAAAGGAGATAATTACAGAAGATTACAATAATATTTCTAAACATCTAACCAATTATTTTATTTGCTTTAACATAATTTTTTTTTCTTTTCTTGTTTCCTCTTCTCCCTTCATTTGCGGACAGGGTTCATTTGTGTCAATGGCCGTTTGCTCAGATGGTTCATACAGCATAGAGAAGGGTCTCATCTACAGTTTTCCAGTTGTGACAAAAGCAGACCATTCATATCAGATTGTGCAAGGTTTGTCCATTGACTATTTTGCTCGAAGTAAAATGGATGCCACGATGCAAGAATTACAAGAAGAGAGAGATATGGCCCTCTGGTTATGTGCATGACTTCCCATCTCTTTGGCCAAACTTTGATTTATAAGGAGAATGATGACAAATATTTGTTAAAAAAATGTGGGAGCAATAAAAAAAAGAATATATACATGCTAACCGTAGACGTCAAACTTGTCAATGCTTTTCATATTATTTCAGTGTAAAATCTAAGAAAACAAGATGCGTCCTTCATATCGCTAATAGTTAAACATGTTCACCTAAAGTCTCCTTTATTTCTCAAAAGTTGAGTTAGTAAAAAAGTGAAGAACATTAATTTTCCTCTCTCCCATTGAGTAATTAGCTATATTATAGTATATCTTTGTTGTGGTCTCGTAGTCTTATCAGATTCCAGAACAAGAATTCACCTTGTCTGGTGGAGTATCCAGCTATGTGCTATTACTTGAGGTAACATCACTTGGTGAAAGTGCATAATTTCTTGTATATGCCATGGGGATCTTATTTTGGACATTATTTTAAATATTTGGTCACGGTTTACTTGTAGAATGCAGTATATCATTGTTCTGCAAACCTTTTTACAGGAACGGCAGACACTCAATAATGGAAATTAAACAATGATGAAATTGAAACAAAATTTTTTGTATTTAGTTTTTGTTTTATAATTGATTTAAAATTTTTATTTTGTCTTCACAAACATTTTTTTCTTACATTTAAAAACAAAATCAGTTTCCTTTCCAGAATAGATAGCAGAAAATATTAGTAATTATTAAAAATATTTGACATCAAATGTACAAAATGCAAAAATTTTATTTATTGAATAGAAAATTATTTTAATTATATTTTCAAGGGAAGATAATAAATTTTTTTTATATAAAATTATCTCCCTTATTTGACTTTTGCAGTTATTTACCTTTTCTGTCTCTCCTAATTAGATTAGTTTAGAAAAATGCTTTACGTGTTATTTATTTTGACTGTTTTGATTCACAAATAAAGATCAATTGCTTTTCTTTTTTGATTTAAAAAAAACAATTGATTGAATATAACTATAATGTAGATATTCTATGTTTAAATACAATACAAAATTTGATACAAACACAGTATATGAACCCTTGTCGATCGTCTATTTTAATGGATACATTAAAAAGTCACAAAAATTAACCTAATTCTTGGTTCGTTCAAAGTTCATAAAACCATATTTCTACATTACCAATTTAATTGAAATTTTCAGAAAATTTATCTGTAAAGTCAAGGAATGTTTGCATGTTATTAAAATAAATTAAGATCGTTAAGATCGCAAATTATAAAAATATATTAAATAAAATAAAAAATATTTTTAATAACTGCGAGACTGTCTACCATTTCATTTCCGGTGGAAATGAGCCTTTCACGTGCACCACACGTTGACGACTTTCAAATTTAACTATCTAATTAATAGATGGGTAAAAAAAAAAAATGCCTATTTTTTAAATTATATATATATATATATTTTTTTTTTTGTACTTTAACCTTACAATTGAATAAAAAAAACATATCCTAAAACTTTAATTAAACTTGAAAATACGATTTAAAAAATAGCGCGGATCGGTAAGTGCACTAGCACCATTTATTTATCTTAATTTTTTATTTTTAAAAGCTTTCCTGGCGAAACCTACCTAAAATAAATTTGTCTAATTCTTAATTTCTTATGTTATTGAAAAAAAAAAAAAAAAAAAAATAGCATCCCGGAATTTTGATAAAATTTTCCCTTAAGGCCCATCTCACGTTCGTATATAACAAAATACTTTTTTGGGTGGTCGTTGAGTTCCATAGCGACCAGCAGACTTAAAATAGCGCGGATCGGTAAGTGCACTAGCACCATTTGTTTATCTTAATTTTTTATTTTTAAAAGCCTACCTAAAATAAATTTGTCTAATTCTTAATTTCTTATGTTATTGGAAAAAAAAAGAAGGTAAATATGAAGAATTACTCCCCCCTCGAAAATTCCTTTAAAATTACCACTTTTATAGGCTTTCAGGGTCGCTGAAAACGAAAATAACGTTTATAATTAAGGCAAACGGGTAGTTTCCAAAATATGAAGAAATGTTAGTTTAAAAAAGTGGAGGATCACTTTTCCATAATAATTTAACGTAAAATGACCACCCACTTTGTGGCCATGATTTTTTTTGGGTGGTGTGGGGGGACTTTCTTTCTACCCTTGGAAAATCCTTTAAAATTACCTGTTTAAGTTGGTTGGTCTATCGAATTTATTTGCTGTTTTTATTGAAAACTATTTTCGCCGGGATTTTTGATAAAATTTTCCATAAAGGGCTGTGCGTCTCACGTTCGTATATAAAAAATTTTTTGTAGATTTCGGTGTGCTAAAAACGAATCTGCAAGCCGTTTTCGTCGCAAAAAAATAGTTTTTATGATATGAAGAAATTACTTTTTCAAAAAGTAGGCGATCACTTTTCCATGTAAATTTAACTTAAAATACGCACCCACTTTCTAGCCACCTGAGAGGAGGATTTTTTCCCATGTTTATTGGCTAAACAGCTTTCGTTTATGCTCGCGCATAGCATAAACGAAGGCTACGGCTGTGAAATGGAAAATAGTCCCAGAGTTCAGGGGTTATTACCATGCAAAAGAAATCAAACAAAAAACTTTTTAGCCAAGAAACACACAGAAAAATGCCCCTCTCTCAGGTGGCCAGAAAGTGGGTGCTCATTCTAAGTTAAATTTACATTGAAAAGTGATCACCCACTTTTCGAAAAAGTAATTTCTTCATATCATAAAAACTTTTTTTTGCGACGGAAACGGTTTGCAGATTCGTTTTTAGTACATCGAAATCTACAATAAAATATTTCATTATATACGAACATGAGACGGGCCTTAAAGTAAAATAATACCGGATTTTTGGGACAGATTTGCCGTTTAGTTGTGAAATATCCTCAAACCAGGTAATCACTAAAAAAGACTCTTAAAAGTCGTCACCTGTATCGAGCAAAAGTTTAAAACCACTGATAATATGTCAGCCTACGTCACAGTAACATATATTGAGTGAGTTCCTAACAGTATTTTGTATAGTTTTTTTAGTTTAAACTCATTTTCCCAAATTTCCCGAAATTTATCGTGCTCGATACAGTCTGCCGCCATTTGTATTTTACAAATATACCGATAAACACTGCATATTTTTGAACCGATTAAACATTATACATTACATAAAAACACTACAATCTTATCCAGTTAGGTAGAACATTTACTTTTCTTGCCTTTGATAACATTTATTTGTTATATATTTATTTTTTGACAACTTCTTTATATCTGTGTTTAGTAATACAACCCTTTTCATTTAATGTAATACTTAGTCGGCTCGAAAAACAGTGTTTATCGGTGTATTTGAAAGCTACAAATGGTGGCGGACACTGTTGATTACATTAAGTTTGAGAAAGTGAGTTAAAACTAAAAACTATACAAAATATTGTCACTAACCCACCGATTATGTCAGCCTATGTCATGGTAACATATATTCGGTGGGTTTTTGACACAGTATTGTATAGTTTTTAGTTTTCAACTTACTTTCCCAAACTTAACGTATTCAACAGAGTCTGCAACCATTTCTGTTTTTCGAGCGGATTAAACATTTTACATTACATAAAAACACTAAACAATTATCCAGTTAGGTAGAAATGTAACTTACCTTACCTTTGCTTTCATTTATTTGTTTTCGGACAACTTTTTCGAATCTGTGTATAGTAACCCCCCCTCCCCATCACTCAAATATCAATTACTAACTCACATTTTTGTATACAGAAAAAAAAAAAAAAAAAAAAATTTAGCGCTTCAACATTTTTGCTACGTTCAGCTTTATCCACTGATTGTTGGTTGAGCCCAAGCCATGATTGACGGTAATCCCGAGGATCAGGATCCAATTCTGCAAGAGTACCATTTTTTTTCATTTTCGCCTTTTTCTTTTTACTTTTTGGAGTGGATTGCTGTACTAAGATTATAAGAAACATGCATTTTCTCTTTTTATTAGAATTTTCCATTACACCAAATTGAGCCAAAGCAACGCGTGGCAGGGTACAGCTAGTATATATATACAAATATTTATATAAAAACTATACATACATATTCCAAAGATGAACCAGCGGTTTCATTGTATTGAACCAGCCATCTGTGGTTAATATGAATTCAATACAAATCATCAGTGTCAGTTAAAAAAGGAAACCAAAAGGAAAACAACATGGAAAAATAACTAGGAATAAACACTGAATATTTCTTTGTTTATTTTTTTGTGTTGTTTTCCTCTTTCCATTGATGCTGATGATTTGTATTGAATTCATATCAGCCACAGATGGCTGGTTCAATACAATGAGACTGCTGGTTCGTCTTTGGAATATGTATGTATAATTTTTATATAAATATTTGTATTTTAGCTCTCACGTTCACGATTGAGCACTTTATTCGATTTCTTTTCATTGCATTCTGACTATATATATATATATATATATATACTAGCAAGCAGACCTGGCTGTGCCCTATATTGAATGAGGATCAAAAAAAATTTTCACTCTCCTACATTTTAATGTCCTTGAAATCAGTGAAATCGCCTAATTTTTAATCAAAATGAGTGATTGCCTGCTCTAGTCAGGAACCCACCGCAGTGCAACAGAAGGAAGTTGATTATTCCCTTTGCTCAAAGAAAAGCTTAGAAGCTATCATTATGAGTCAATTGAGGAGATGAAAGGTTGCGCACACAAGAAGACTTCTATGATGCCTTCCAGAAGTTGTTGGAACGGTACAGCAAGTGCATTGTAACTGGAGGAGATTACTTTAATGGGGAGTAGTTTCATGTGTGTACTCTCAATAAAACGGCCCATACAAAAAAAAAAAAAAAAAGGCTGGAAACACTGAAGACACCTCATATTGTGGATTAAGTCACTGCTGGTGAAACTTCCTCCTGAATTCTTTTATGTGCTGTTCAACTTTGATTCCAAATTATGAAAAACGATTTTGGAAGAAGTGTCTTCAGTTCTGAGAACTGCCATAGTTGATCCTTGTTTATATCAATTATTAAAACGAATGTCACTTTTTAAAACGTATTCTTTTAAAATTGTTGACGGTATATGAGCTAATCTTCACATGGAAATTTGGTTACCGTTTTTATTTTATAAGATTTTCCTAAAATTAGATTTTTATTTAGCAGGTAATCTATAAATATAAAAGCGAAAATGTATGTATGTATGTGTGTTCGCTTTTTCTGTGTGTCTACAAAAGGCTTATTTCAGAGAAGCGGTCACTCGCTTCACAACTTTTAAAAACTTTTTATATCACATATAAATCGTAATATCTCACAGTTAACAACGAAGCTTGCCTGTCTATTTAATTTGCTCGATTTCGGGAAGATAAATATTCAATATTTGTCGCTCACCGCATGTGGGTTAGTCTTTTTCCTATAACATCTTGGGGGGGGGAAGCGTTCAGCAGTAAATATTATCCCGCAGTCAAACTTGACCTCATTAACTCATTAAAACGAGCACCTGCTAAATCCAAGTAATTAAATAAATTCAAACGTGCTTCCGTTAGCATCACACGGTGGGGCAATGGTTAACGTCGCACGTTTTTTTTTCACACTTTAATTTACAACTTTGCCTCAACGGTTCGGGTTCGATCCTCATACTTACTTTTTTTTTTACCCCCCCCCCCCACACACATACCTCCAAACACCCAGGCAACGTCATATAAAGAAGTACCATAGTGTCATATAAAGAAGTACCATACTCAGTTCTAAGTAACAGTTTTTCCTGACTTTTTGGATAAAAGCAGTGTGGTATCTACACTTCATCTTTTTAGTTCTCGGTTGCCCTTGTGGCAATCTTCTGGTCCATGTAGCGGCAACCCTACTTGGGCCAGCTGGCAAATCACCATCCAGCTCCCATTTCCCACTTCTCGGAAGCTGGTCCCCTTTTCCCTTCCCCCTCCCCTTCTCTCTCCACATTAAAAAACGGCCTTGTGCCTAATTTGCTCAGTGAGGAAGCAAATAAATAAAGCCCGTCTCCTGCGGGGGTTGGGCATGAATCTCAAAGATCATATGTGGTAGAAATCCCACATGGTCAATGTAGGGGAAACCCTTCATACCAATTGTCACTACCCAGCTCCCCTACTCCCCAGGGTGTTGGCCCCCATTTCCCCAATCTCTCCACATTAAAAAATGGCCTTATGCCTGAATTGCTCAGTGGGGAAGCAAATACAGCAGTTTCACCTGGAAATGAAAATTATAATCAAAATAATTCAATGTAAAATTAAAATAAATTAAAAGGAAAATTAAAATTTAAAAAACAAATTTAGGCACAAGGCCCTTTAAGATCTGGGTAGGGGAGTGTTGCAGGGTCTTTGTTACTACAGTGAAAATGGGGTCTTTGGCAACTTTACTCTTGACTGGGAACATTTACCACAATACCTCATTCACTCTGTGGACTCTAAACTAACTAATGAAAACCCCAGCGTTTTTTGCAAAAAAGAATATATTTACAATTATTTTGTGTGTGTGTGTGTGTGTAAAATTTTTTTTTTTTTTTTTTTAAATTAAAATGTGTGTGTGCGTGTGAAAAAAGTTCAATTCATTGGAAAATAAAAAGTTCTTGAATATTGGAAGAAAAACAGTTTGTGTTGGGGAGTGGGGAATCTAGAAAAATATGCAAAAAATAAAATTGCCTAGTGCATTGTTAGTAAGGTCCCTCCCTAGCTAATCTAGAAAGTTAAATCACCTACTGTTTTCCGGGACACCGAAAACAAGCGGGAAGATCCCTAGTGGGGATTGGGAAGGATTCTTATCGGGTATAGGGAGGAAAAATAAATAATTGTCAAAAACAAAAAAGGGAAAGAGGGGGGGGGGGTAAGCGGCGGTCATCGAGTAGGGGTTGACCAGGGGGTGATACAACAAAAAGATAGGGGGTAGTGGTAGGGTAACCTCGGAAGGTTCTCTAGTGCCAAAAAACAAATATTGGGGGACAGGATCTCATTTGTACCACCAGTCAAGAGTCTCTTTACTTTTTATTTGTCTAACTTAGCGGGATGGGCTCCGTAGGACTCAGTACCGCATGTGCCATGCTTATGGTGGTAACACGAATTCAAACTTGGCACCTCGTTGGATGCACAAGCTAGCGTCATGCACCCACCTCTTGTCAAAGGCCACTCGAGGCAACCTCTTCCAATCGCATCTGATCTTTACTTTAAGCAGATGTTTAAAGTAGACGATCAGATCCCGATCCGGAACAGATATCCCTTCGCGGACTCGCTTGAGGCGTGTGATCCATATGATGATCCCCGCTACTGCTAGTATCGCTAGAAAAACCATTCTTTTCTCCCTAGGCAGCGGCGGATCAATGTTCTCCACAAAATATGATTCGTCGAGTTCAAGCCAGCGCTTGGCATCGATGCGAGCCGTTACCTCATTGACATACCCGAGGAGGGTCTTGAGCCTGCTGCAGTGGAAAAAGGCATGACCGGCTGTTTCCCTCATGTCCTCGTCGCAGTGCAGGCAGTAGACCCGGGTTTCTTCATTGTATAGGTTGTTCTTCAAGGAGGGGCAGTGCGTTCCGGACAAGTCGCCAGGTAAGGGAAAATTCCGAGTTTGTAAGAAAGTCCCGTCCTGGCGCCCAACTCCACTGGGAGCGGACCTCCTCTAACGACATCCCCGTCCGTTTCACTAGCGGTTCCTTTTTGGTACACCCCACTACCTCCCGATAAAGCCTGTTCCTAGACTGTTCGAGGACACTGGTCCCCGGCAATGCTCTAAGTGCGGACCGGCATTCGTAGTAGAATGTTTGTTCCCCCCTCAGTCTCCACCGATCTTCGACCGAGGTGTGAGATTAGAAAACGAGCTTCCAACAGCAGCGACCCCATGGAAATCTACGTACAACGAACGGCTCAGGAAAGCCAACCTCTCTGCGTGATTGTGACACCGGAGATCGGGCATCTTAATCCTCCCTCGCTCGGATTTCAAACACAGACCTCTCTGCAAACATAATGCTTACCCTCGTTCCACAAGAGTGTGTCAAGGTGCTCCTGTAAGCTGATTCGTCGTTTTGCAGGGAGGGGAAGTACAGACAGATGGTAAAGGATAAGCGGAAAGACGTATGTAGCACACACCTCCGCCCGACCGTTCAAGGACAATTTCTTTTGAACCCAAGTCTTGACAGAGGATTCGACCTTGGTCTCCACTTCCGACCACTTTTTCTTCAGCTGGAGACCCGGTCCGAACCACACACCGAGGATCTGGACCGGTCGTCGGTCCAACTGAAGATGCCTGGAAGCGAATTTACTCCGGTCCAGGCACCCAACTGCAGACCCACCGACTTACTGCGATTGAAGACGACTCTGTAACTTCTTCGTATCGAGCGAGCACCTCGGTGACCACTTGAATGTCCGTGGGGCAAGACACGAACACGGTGACGTCATCGGCGAACGTGGAAACCCTGGCTCGTGTGCCTCCAGGCAGAGCTATCCCACGCAGGACTGGTGTAGTTGCCTCGTCCCTTAACTTGCGAAAGAGGAGTTCCAACGCCAGGATGTACAAGAGAGGCGACAGCGGACAACCCTGTCGCACCGACCGGGAGACGGTGAAAGACTTCGACAGCTTACCATTGATCTGCACCGTTACCATCGGCGTGTCATACAGTACAGAGATCCACTTGCAGAAGTCCGGATTAAATCCAGCGGCCTCCAGCACAGATCCCAGGGACCGATGGTCCACCCTATCGAACGCTTTGGACTGATCCAAACTGATCAGCGCTGCCTCGGCGTCGTCTTCTGTCCCCTCTATGATTGTGCGTATCAGATGAAGATTGTCCTGAATCGATCTCCCCTTCACAGCATAGCTCTGGTTTGGTTCGATCAAGTCAGTGATGACAACCTGCAACCGATTTGCAAGAACCTTGGCCAAAATCTTTAACTTTGTGTTTAGCAGAGTCAAGGACCTGAAATCGTCTAAATCTTCCTCCCCACCATGCCGTTGACCTTTCCTCAGCAATGTGATCACTCCCTTGGTCACCTGCCCAGGGATGGAGCCCTGAACAAATCAATGGTTGAACATATCCTTCAGAATAGGGACCAACATGGGCGACAGCCTCAAGTAAAATTCGTAGGGTAGATCATTAAGCCCCAGGGACTTGTTGCAGCTGACCTGCTTCAACGCAGTAATGATCTCATGTTCCGCGACAAGATCATCACAGCTAGCCGCTCGAGCCACCATGAGGCGGAGCGAGTCGGCCAAATAGCTGCCAAACTCTTCAAACCTGAGTCTGGGTAGTTGGGTGAAGCGCTCCAATATATGCTTTCGAAACCCCTCGCAAATCTCCCGCGTCGACATGAGAGTGTGCCATTCTAGGTCGTTTACCTTTCGAATGTACCCGTCTGAGCCGCGCCTTAGAGCAGCCTTATGCTCAACAGCGTCTACATTAACAACCTCGTTCGAGACTTTCATTAGCATAGCTCTAACTATCTGGCCCTTGTACCGCTCGCTAGCCAAGCGGTTGAGGTCCTGTTTAGCTAGTGCTATCTCTAGGGGGTCCCCCCCTCCACCACCCGGATCAGCCTATTCTCTATATGCTTCTTGGCCTTAGCCTTATCTAGCGCGAGGCGTTAGCTGTACTGGACCAAGAAGCGTCTAATCTTAGCCTTGAGACTAACCCACCACTTACTCCCTGTAACCGCCCCCACTAATGCCCGTTGGATTATCTCTATAACCTTCAACCGGTAGTCCTCCAGCTCCAACAAAGTGCTGTTGAACTTCCAGTATCCAGTCAGTTTAGGCCTCGAGCTCAAGTTCAGGCGGGCCATAACCAGTTTATGGTCCGAGTGTCCTAAAAAGTGGAACGTGGGGCAAGATAGAAAATCTACATCGTCTCGTCTAACTAACATTCGATCCAAGTAAGTACTTGGATAGGAAGGCACATTTGAATGCCACGTCCACATCTCCTTCCCCGGGTGATTCAAGCGAAATCTGTCGACCAGGTCGCATGAAACCATCAGGTCAGACAGACTGCTGTCACACCACACTGACCCGCTAGTCCCCCCAACCTTATCTCTCTTGGGATCAAGGATGGCATTCCAATCACCCATTAAGACTACCCTCTCTGGATCATTTATAAAACCCTCCCCCCGTCAAAAGAAGGAAGCCCTCTCCACAGCGGAATTAGGTGTGTAAACTGCGACTATCCGAAACACCCTGCTATTAACGGCAACATCGACGACAATCGCCCGCCTGTCCTCGTCTGTGTGAACAACATTCACCGACGCTGATAGGGTGTGATTTACTAGCAAGGAGATTCCACAACTGTAGGCATTGCCATATGCTGAGTAAACATTGTAATCGTTCACCAGCACCTGACAATCCCCGTCACAAATAAAGTGGGTCTCCTGTATAGCAGCAATATCTACCTTGAGGGAGACTAGATCTCTCAGCACGCGCGCGGCCTTGCTTCGACATCTGAGGCCCCTCACATTATAAGTAGCCAAGTTTAAAGCCATGGTCACCTACCTTATCCAGTGTCACACACGGGCCTGAAGTCCCCCGGGGGTGAGGACGTGGCAGGCTTGTCCAAGGCTTCCGGTCAGTAAATCTGCAGAGGGTACTCCATTCTTGGCCACACCTCCCACGTCCGGGGGAAAATTAATTTTAGAGCCCTGTAGAAGGAGGGGTGAATATATACAGGGACTCTGCCCTCACATTTAAAAACTAAATTGTTTTTGTTGACCCAAATAAATGTGGTCAACAAGAGAGCGTCCTTGAACTTGGTTGGGTCGGTGACATTATCGCCACCGACGTAGAGAAAGTTTTTTAGCTGTGTATAACGGACCTTCTGCTGGCCATTCAGTTGTGTTGTTGGCTGCAGAGGGCCCGTCTCGCATATCCTTCCTCTTGGAAGGAAGGAGAGTCTCTTTGTCCGCTCCATGCGGATTGGTGGGGTGGGTTTTTCCTTGACTGGAGGGGGAGTGGGTGCAGGGGGAGTAGGGGAGAGGATGTCGGGTGTTGGGGTGTATGGTGGCGGAGGAGGTTATTTTTTGGGATCGTTACTTGAACTTTCTGAGGATGGATTGCGAGGTAGTGTTCTTGGGGGTTCGAGGAGGGAGGGGGGACATTGCTCTGGCTGTTTGGGGGGGGATTTGGGGGGGCTCAGCCTCGGCTGGTTGGATATTGTCTTTGGGGGTGAGGGTGTCTCCCTTGGATCTCCTGCTTTTCCTCCTCTTCGTCGTTCTCTTGCTGACTGCTGCCTCTGATGTTGTCTCTTCTGTGTCTGTGGCTGTCTCTAGACCCTCCAACGCGATCTCTTCCTCAGAGTCTTGGAGCTTCCTCTTGTTTGAGGAAGAGGGCGCCTGAGTGTCCATCGGGGTGATTTCGGGTTGGGTTTTGGTCGTTATTGGTTTGGGTAGATTTTTGTTGGGTCTGCCCTTCCTTGTGACCGTTGCCCAACCCGCTTCTGCTGCCGGGTTGGAATTGGCTGGGACTGCGGCTGGGGCTGTGGCTTGTACCTCTGCTGGGGTTTTGGAGGGTGTTTTGGTGGGGACTTTTCCCTGGGGGTTGGCTGTTTGCCTTTTGGGACAGTCCTTGGCCATGTGTCCCCTCAACTGGCAGTACCAGCAATGAGGTTTTCTCCCCTCCACGATCAGTGTCATGGTCTGCTCTCCAAACTTGAGCATGGCTGGAACATTGTCAAAACTGTCCTTGCCCAGGACCATCCGAACTTTGTAGTCCCCGGTCAAAACGTTGCGTCGACTGCGGGCTGGGGCGACTGCCTCCACCTCACCGTACTGACTCAGTATGGTCCCGACTTGTTTTCCGATCATGTAGCATGGGACGTTCAGTACTGAGACAGTGGTGTTCCTCCTGCCAAGGTATACTGGCTGGAGCCAAATGTTCCTGCTTCTGTGTTCAGTCCTGGCCAGTCTTTTTGCATCCTCCTCTCTGGGGAGCAGAATCTCCCACATGGTGAAACTCCTCCTGCATATATAACTTGCCGGAATGTTCAAGTTAATGAGGATTTCCACCATGGTGTCTTTGTTGACACCCGTTAAACTCCTGGTCTTGAGGTCAGAGGTGATCAGGGAGAGAACTCTCTTCTCCAATTTTTCAATCTGTCCCGGAAGGGGTATGATGGTTGTTCCCTTCGTGACATCCTTGTAAGTGGAGTTGAAGAGTTCCCTATAATCATTGGGTGTCATCTGCTCCAGCTCCGGAGGGCCCCATGCCGTATTCTCACCCTGTTTGATGTTGGATGGACTGAGGAGGGGATCAGCTGCCGCTGCCTTTTCTTTCTGCTGTTGCTGCTGCTTGGCCATTTTGTTTGGGGCTAATTCTGGCCAGTCCTTCTGTGGTGTCGTAGACTGGTTTTGGCCCGCCTTCTGGTCCGGATCCTTCCTTTTGCCCGGAGATTGAGTCATGGGATTTCTCCCATCGGGCTTTATTGTCGGTGGGTTGGTTTTTGGGGCTTTCGGTGGTGTCGGAGTGTTTTGGGGAGCTTTGTGCGGTGGTGCCTTATATTCCCCCCCCCCCCACCCGAGAGCCTTTAGTGATTCCAAAGTGTCCCTGAAAAGCACTTGGGTTCTACGGGCAACTCCATCTTCATCATCTTTCCCTTCAGGCGTTGGGGAGCTGCCCTCATGGGGAGTAGGTGCTTGGTGGCCGGAGGGGGGCTGGGAGACTGGGGGTGCCATGGGCTGTGAGCCACCATTGTTGCCTTCAGTCTCCTCATCTCCAACTTCTCTCTGTTCATCTGCCGGGAGGCTGTCCTCGTGGGGAGCAGGAGTGGTGGGGTCTCCGGCCGACGAGGATTGAGGTGGAGGGGGGTCTGTTTGGAGTGGTCCCCCGGAAAGGTGCCTCTTTCCCTCATCAGCCGCTTTCCTCTTGGGGAGCTTGGGCGGGAGTGTTTTCTCCGACCGACGAGGATTGAGGTGGAAGGAGTGTCGCAGGATGTGTACCACCCCAATCACACCTCGTTGCCTCGTCAGCCACTTGTTTGACTTCCCGGTCTGGCGAGTGGCCCTCGTGGGGAGCCGGAAGCGGGATTGGTTGCCCTCCTGATGTTGAATCGGCCTAGGTCGCTGCGGGCTGCGGCCCTACCCTGGCCTTCTCCTCCTCTTCATCCCTCGTGTGAGGTGCTCTCTCTGATGGGGAGTACTCCAGTGGGGCGATGTGGCGCATCTGAGGTGGTATACGCCTTTTCCCCGGCATCGCGCAGAAAAAACTGGACTGGCCGCTGACGCAGACCAAAGTGTAGCAGGGAAGAAAAGAAAATGCAGGGAAAAGGGGGGGTGAAGGGGAGTGGGTGAGGTCAGAAGAGAGAAAGTGGATTGACCTCCCCTCATGGGGATGTTGGATTAGTCAGCTCAGATCCCCCGCAAGGGGGGAGAGCAGCGAAGGAAGACGCAGTGGGTGCTAGCGGGTCAGAGTGCCACGTCACAATTAAGAGAGAGAGAGGGGATAGACATCTCTGCCCAGAGAGGGGAGCAGAAACGAAACACCCGCCCTACCCACATCACCCTGCCCGCAAACAACCCCAAGGAAGCGAGAAAGAGAGCCCGGTCTGCTCAATCCACTGGGAGAGCAGCGAAAGAAGACAAAGAGTGGGCCTGGCAGGTCAGAATGCTGCATAGGGAATTAAGAGGGGAGAAAGTAGACCATTTCAACCTCGGAGGGGAGGAGGAAACGAAGTACCCAAAAGAAAAAATGGTAAGCTAACTCAACCAGGTCGCATCTACCAAAGAAAGTGTTGTCGGTCCCAAGAACAGCAAACTCTCAAAGAAGGGATCGGTTTTTGGGTCCAGACTACCACACAATGGCGTCGGTCCTGGGGGAGCGAAAATGGTCCAGATTCCCCAAAGAGGGGGTCGGTCCGACTAACCAAGATTAGTAAAGTCACCAAAGTAAAAGCCTTAAACTTGATAGGTGGGCAAGTGGCAGACCTCTTGAAAAAAAATCAAAAATGAGTAAACAAGTAAACAGATACTACACTTTGATCTTGGCCAGAAGGCCACAGAGGTGCCCCCGCGAGGGAGGCGGGTAAAACTGCCTGGTTGGACCGAGGCTAGCTGTATTCATTTGGCCAGCATGATGTTAGTGGTGTCGCTCCAAATAAGACAAACAAACGAATCTAATTAATTCTAGAACAAAATTTATACAATCAAATGTAGCTTAGGAGTTTGATGATTCCATTTAAATTAATTTTGTCTAAAAAGTAAAAAGTCAATTACCTGTTTTGTTTGATATATTTGAATTCCGACGTGCGTAGCAAAGTCGATGATAAAAAGAAAGGGAAGGTGAATGTATTCACTGAACCCGGATATTGTTCATACGTTAGCAGAGAGCAATGTATATATGCTGTTGTGTGTGTACAGTAGTTAATAAATATCTCTCGTTGCATCTGCCACTATGCTCTCGATCTAGGGTCGAGGCAAGTTTTTGAGGACCATTCTTATGTGCATTGACTGTGAAAAAAAAATGGAAAAAAAGAGAAAGCAAGCTGTGTGTTTTTATACTATTGTACTATGGTTGAATGAAACTGCTGATTGGAGACTTTGTTCAATCGAAAGTCCATGTGTAAAGACAACATTTACTGCTTCTGTTGCTGCTTCTCAGATTAGAATAATTGATTTCAGCACAATTACCCGAAAGACTCCTTTACAGCAAATTTAAGTTTACATTATGTAACTTGTTATAAGAATGAATTAGACTGTGACCTGTAAAAAAGTTGCTCTTGTGTGTAAATTAAAAACAATGCTCTGACTTGTTGTTCATTGGATCGATGAGGTTTTAATTAATTTATTCATTTTCTGTCCCACAAAATCACAATGATTGTGCAAATTTGAAGCTAAACAATTTACTGGTAGAGAGAAGAGTTGGTGTAAGTTGAGTCCGGAAAATAGCCATTTTGTAGAAGTGTTGTGCCTTTTTGTAGAAGTGTTGTGCCTTTTTGTAGAAGTGTTGTGTCTTTTTGTAGAAGTGTTGTCTTTTTGTAGAAGTGTTGTGTCTGTATTTATCTGACTCAACTTGCTTAAGATGAAGAAGAATAAAAGGTCACCATGTTCATATAAAAATTACCAACATCTCGGCAATAGAATCAATTTTATTGAAATAAATGTCAATGAGTCCAAATTTTGGAATTCGTTTTTGGAGCTTGCTTCTCATTTAAATGATGACAAGAAACCAGCAAGAAATTTGATATGTTCTGATGTTCAAATATTGGGTTGCAACTGACATTTCTGTGCCCAAATTCAGGTTGGATGAAAAACAGGAATTAGGAAACGCATGCATATGCAAAAGTGTTCCGAAACGCTGAGCATAACAACACGATAGATTGCATGTAAATATGACGGAATAGATTTCAGTCATATAAAACTTAATCTTGAAAATCTAGGAATATTTGATTTCTTACTTTTACATTTTAGAAGGACAAATGAGACCAGAGCTTTGTAAAACTATGGCTGGACACAGTCAGCACACAGGCCAAAATGAGGCAGATCTTTCTTCTCTAACTCATTTCAGATGTTTGACCATGACGACATATCCGGCTTCTTCTTCTTCTTCTTCTTCTTCTTGCATTGGTTTAACATGTCTAGTTTGAATACTGGTGTGTGTTGGACGGCTTTAAGAAACTGACTTCCAAAGTAGCCTATTTCTGGCTAGGCCTTTATCTCTCTTTTTCTCAAATCTATTTGTATAATTTTTTTATCACATGTTTTCTTTGGTCTTCGCCTGTGAATTGCACCAGATATCCCTAATTGTTCTTCATCTCCCAATTCAAAACTCTGATCAATTTTTTCAAAATAGCCATACTTTGAAGTCTCCTGTTCTGCATGCATCTCCCAATACAGAAAGGATTAAATTTTCTCTGATGGCATCAGATCTAAGCCAATCTTTAAGACTTACATTAGACATACACTGTATCATTTTCAAATCATTTCTTTCTAATGGAAGTTTCCACTTTTTTACTTAATGTTAACCTGATGTGAAAAATGCCGTTTTAATCTTATTTTTATACGCCTACAAGTAAATATTATTACAAATACAAATCTGAGTTTTAATCATAAAATTATGTTAGCTACCACAAGATTACAAGCAGTTTTCAAAATTTAACCTGAGAAGGTCATGAGGGATGGGGACTGGCTGTGAATAATGCTTTGTTAGGATAAGATAAAGTCGTTAAATATTTGATAAGAAGTATTGAAAATGAAAAGTGGTTGTAAACATTGTACTTGACATTGAAGATCTCCAGCCACAGGTATGTAAAATTGATAAATCAGCTTGTCACTGCCAAATTAAATCAGTGCTGTAAATGTAGAAATAACTGTGATTGTTAATTTGTTTTGGTTGACGTGTCAACTTTAGCAATGAAGTTGGTTTTATTGACCTGAATTTTTGAACATAAAACTGGTGGTGGTGGGAGTGTCGTAATAATTGATAGATACTACCTGTGGTGAAACAGTTTTCGGTTAACAATTTTGTCAGATTTGCAATTGTGAATTGATTCTGACACTCAAGGGAAATGCAAAGGTCGAACAAAAAAAAAAATAAAATAAAAAAAAAAAGCATTTAACCAAATAGGTTTCACACTCCTCTACCAAGGCCCAGCCTCTGTCCCATCACCATAATATCGCATCTGTGCTTATTCTACAAGTACTTTAACAAAATCTTTTCTAACAAACTTGCTGCACTTGTGCTCCCCTGATGTAAATATCCATGACAAAACCATCAAGCAGCAAAATCACACCCTTACACTGTAGAGGTCTCCAGATGTCAGAAAGATTTCCTTGAAATGTTTGCCTTTGAAATTCACTCCTTACTCCCTATTTCACTAACTGTACAAACATGCAGAAATTTAAATGTAATGTAAACAAGCATCTCACTGCACAATTAGGATGTCCCTATACATCTGACCCATTAATTCATTGTAGTCCTTTTCGTCTCAGTGGTAGTGAACCTTGTTTGGGGTAAATTGAAATGAAAATAAATAAATAAATAACTTTTTTTTTTTTTTTTCACAAAGGAGTCATCACTTATCAAAGCCAGGAGGCCACCCGAGGATAAGGGTTGTCTCATCAAGAATTTGTTCATGTTGGACTTGAAGACAACCATATTGTAGTAAGTTTGAAAGCAAGAAGCGGAACAGAATTCTACGGGCATGCAGGTCTAAGAAAGAAGCTTTATTCATGGAATCTATGTTTAGGTTTAGACACAGATAAAGAGTGGGGGAAATTATTGATAAATAAATAAAAAGAAGCAGGGAGAAATATCCGGTGAATGTGAAGCCTGGATATTTAACTTTTTGAAAAAAAAAAAAAAAAAAATTAGAGAGAGACACAATATTAATCTGCTATATGTTAAAGAGGAGACGGAATTTCTTCCCTTTTTAAGAGTATAATCAATAAAATGTGTCATTTCGACATCATCAAAACATCCATTAAAATTTTTCTTTATTTGATTGGATTTTAACTTGGCATTGCTAATTTCATCAGCCGTGACATAAAGTTAATCATGAACACCTCTATCCTTCAATAAGAAATGAAAATACATTTTCGTAGCAAGATTAATGTGAGTGTGTAAAAATAATGTTGAAAACAGTATTTTCTACATAAGGTCAGATTAAACAGAAAAGTGGAAAATTCCGTTGGAAGTTGAAAGATTAAAATTTTGGTATATATTAGGATATAGCATCATGGACAAGAAGTCCGAAGCGTCACATGAGGAATAAACTGTTTGTTTAGAACTGAAAACAAATCAATCTTTAAGTGGGTGGGTGGGTGGGGGGGGGCAAAGAAATCTAGGTCAAGTTTGAGAGTGGACTGAATACTATCAAGATAAATGCAATTTGGGGAGGCCAAAGGCAACTATAAAAGTAGGGAATGGCATCTTGGAGTATAAAAGGAGAAAAAACTGACAACGTGCTAAGATACTACTATGACCAGACTGTGTCATACTCAGGCAGGGAACATATACTCCTACCTGCACTCCTTTCATATGCACAAGATTGTAAGTTGTACTCAATTTCTGTTGAATTTCATCAGATATAATCTTTTCCTATCAGATCTAATTTTGATCTTAGTTGAAGGTCTGATAAAAATAGTCCCTGTGACAGATTGACCTACCGATGTACTGGTAGACAGACGGAGCATATTCTAGACACATGTAAATGTGTCTAGAAAACAAAATGACAAATGTCAAGGATTTTTGAATACAGATTTTTATGGACACAAACAAAGGAATTATTTCAAGTATTTTATAAGTTCATTCGCAAAGGTTATTCACAAGAAAGATAAAATATTGAAAGTATTTTTATTTTTTATAACATTCTATCCTTTATCTCCATGCTGTGAATGAAAAATAAAAATAAAATGGAAAATATGTAGAATTTTTTAAAAAATAACTAATATATTTTAGACTTTAGAGTAGAGGTTCACTTTCTTATATGAAAGCAACATGAAGACTTGACCTTGTCCGAGATTGAATGGTGATCACTTCTATGTATTTATAACATCATATTACTTGGTGTTTTAACTTTTTTAAAGGAGGCACCACTTACCAAGGCCCGGAGGCCACTCGAGGATAAGGGTTAATGAGTGTACAGTAGTCAATGGGGCAATATCATAGTAATCGTTAGTAGTGAAAATTTGGTAAATTGGATTACTTAAAGGGCACGGCTCATCAAGAACTTGTTTACGTTGAGCTTGAAGATGACCATATTGTAGTTAGCTGGAAAGCAGGGAAACGGAAGAGAGTTCCACATATGTGCAGTTCTAAGAAAGAAACTTTGTTCATGGTATCTACGTTTAGGTTTAAGCACAGATAAAAATGGAGGAAATTATTGATAGTAGTTTCAGTTGAACGAGTGTTTTATGTGAAAGTTTGGTTGTGGTGTTTCTCACTGAGAACGCAAACGCCGAGTTTGTTTTAAGACTTTATTTAGCCGAGAGCCCACCACAAGTATCTACATGCTGTCTCTTTCTGCACTGCTCGTTTGCCGGTGTTCCCCCTGTTATTGTCACCTGTGTACCTACGTACATTACATCTCCCCCCAAAAAAGACAGGTCCATTTATCATGGAAAAAGGTCAGGGTAGACTGCCCTTGTGACCCTTTTGTGGTCGAGGATTATTCTGCCTCAGTATGTGACCATTGAAATCCCCCCCCTTTTTTTTTTTTTTAAGTTAAGAAAAAATAAAAGGTAATTGTTCAATCTTTAGTCAATCCAGACTAAAACGATTCGGTGGTCTTATTGTACGGCCCGATCGTCGTGGCAGGGCTAGTGGGGTATGCTCACTCATTTCTCTATCTGGCTGTTCATAATCGGGCAAATTCTCATGTGTCAATGGAGTCTGTGGATGTGTGTTATTTTCTGTTGCCATATCTGGAGGCATGTTTAGTTCCATGAAAATGCGTTCTGGATTGTTTTCACTTGGGGATTGAGGTGCTGGCTCGGTGATACAACGGCAAGACCTGATGTGATCCTGATGACGACGAACCAACCGGCCATCCTGCAATCTGATTAGAAAGGATAAAGGAGATACTCTTTCCAGAATGTGACCAGCCAACCACATGGATCCGGAACCAAAGTTCTGTGCAAATACTGCTTGGTCTTCATCAAATTAACGCATCTGGGCAGATTTGTCATGGTGAAACTTTTGACATTCTTGGTTGTTATATACAACACTTGAGGTGGCAGGCTTCATACGATCCAGATTGGTGCGCAATCTTTGCTTCATCAACAACTCTGCCGGGGTAGATCCTGTTGTTGTGTGAGGCGTTGTCCGGTATGTCAGCAGAAAACGGAATATCTTTGTTTCCAGAGTTCCTCCCGACATTTTTTTAATACTGTTTTTAACCAGCCCAACTGAGCGTTCGGCTAGACCATTTGATGCCTGATGATGTGGACTGACAAATTTGTGTCTGATACCATTCCGTTTCATGAACCCTGCAAATTCTGAACTGGTGAAGCATGGGCCATTATCACTGACAACAATGTGCGGGAGACCATGAGTAGCAAAACAGCGCCTCAACCTTTCAATTGTAGTGGCTGAAGTAGCTGCACTTGCGGTATAGACATCAACCCATTTTGAGTGTGCATCCGTAATGACAAGCAGGTATTGGCCATTGTAATCGGCATAATCAACGTGAACCCGCTGCCAAAGCTCAGCTGGCCATTCCCAGGGGTGTAGTGGTGCCTTAGCAGGTAGGCTTCTGGAGCACTGACAAGGGTAACGGTTGTTCACCTTTTTTCCAATGTCAGCATCTATCCCAGGCCACCATATATAGGTCCGGGTGAGGGCCTTCATCTTGACTATGCCAGGGTAGCATTGGTGAAGCTCGTCCAGCACATTCTGCCTGAGATGGTGGCCCTGTCGGTGGGGCATTAGAATACACCGACTGCTCCCCTGCAGAGGGTAAAAGTCCCTCAATGGGGGTCCTGGATATGAGCTTAAACTATATCCAGTGGTGAGACCCCAGCTTGCAGGCTTTGGGGAGTGTGGAGCCACCCTTTAATTACAATTGCTCCCAGGTCCACTCTGATCCGGAGTGGTAGTACCTGTTAGGGTTCCAACTATGGGTTAAATAGAAACCAACTTGAAACCAGCAAATATATTCTATTAAAAATTTTTTCTTCAAAATCTTTGGATTCGGCATTAAATAACCCGAAAAGGGTTGATATGCCGTAAAACACAAACAACCAACCAACCAACAACCAGCCTGAGATGGTTGGGGAATTACCATTCGTGAACCCCACAACAGGCACCCCCTTTCAACACTTAGTTCATTTTTACGAGCGTGAAATAGTAGTAAATATGGAGCATCATGTGGGAGATTGCACCCTCCATGTTGCATGGCTTGAACAACCTTAGAGAGGATGGGGTCTTTGCATGTATGAGCACAAATGTCAGTCGAGTCAACGGTGGAATTGTTCAGGTGATCCATGAGATGTATAATGCAGCCTGGTGTTGGGACATCTAACGCTTTCTGCGTCGGCAGTGACGATGTGTGAACCAGGCCTATATTCTATCGTGTAATCGTAAGCACTCATCAACAGTGACCAATGTATTATTCTTGGTGGCAGGGTGTCCAATGTTGGCTTTGTTGGGCTAAAGAGGCTGATAAGTGGCTTATGATCCGTAATGATATGGAATGCACGTCCAAATAAGTAGTGATGAAACTTTTTAACCCCAAAGATAATACTCAGTCCCTCCTTGTCCAACTGACTATAATTTTTCTCAGCCGGTGACATTGTTCTCGAAGAAAAAGCAACAGGTTTCTCTGAACCGTCGGCAAAGATGTGCGACAAAACAGCTCCGACACCATATTGACTGGCGTCACAGGTCAGTACCAGTTCCTTCTTCGGGTCATAGTGAACCAGGACATTTGTGGTCTGCAATGCATCTTTGGCTCACTGAAAAGCTGTTAATTGGGGGTGCCCCACGTCCAAGAGACACCTTTCCTCAGTAGATAATAGAGGGGGCCCAACTTATCTGCGACGTTGGGGACGTACCTAGCGTAGAACTGGAATAAGCCCAAGAAAGCCTTAAGTTCGGTCACATTGCATGGGGCTGGTGCATCCCAGATGGCACGGATCTTTTCTGCTGTAGGGTGAAGGCCTTCGGAGTCAATCCAATGACCTAAATAGGTTACGGAGGGTGCCATGAACTTGCACTTGTCCAGACGAACACGGAGACCAGATTCTGAGAGTTTCCCTAACACTCGGTCAAGGGTGCTCAAGTGTTCTGCGTCTGATGATCCTGCAATTAGTATGTCGTCCTGATAGCATACGATATGTGGTTCATTTGTCAACAAATTATCCATACAGCATTGATAGATACCAGAAGCTGATTTTACTCCAAAACTGAGGCGGTTGAACCTGTAGAGACCCCATGGTGTATTGATTGTAAGGTACTGCTTTGAGTTTTCCTCTAACGGAACCTGCAGGAATGCTGATCTCAAGTCAAGCTTGGTGAATTTCTTTCCCTGCACCAATTTTGCATACAAATCATCAATCCTGGGGATAGGGTACTGGTCGAGATTTGAACATTTATTTATTGTAGTTTTATAATCTCCACACAACCGTATTGTTTGGTCAGTTTTGACAACTGCTACTATAGGGGCAGCCCATTCTGAGTATTGTACTGGTTCGATAATACCTAGAGACTCTAGTCGATCCAGCTCCTTGTCAACCCTTTCACGCAATGCAAAGGGCACATGTCGAGCCTTGCAGAATATGGGCTTTGTTTTCGGGTCAACACTAAGTTTTGCTGTGAAATCCTTCAGTGCGTCCAATTCATCCTTGAAAACATCGGGGTATTTTGCAATAATATCTTCAATTGCAGGTGTAGCATTTACTGCTTTCAGCTGATGGATGTGTTTCCAGCTGAGTTGCACTACTCGTAACCAGTTTCTACCAAGAAGTGCAGGGCCAGAACCAGGAACAATCACTAATGGCAGACGAAACTGTCGGCCATCATAGTCTACCGACACTTGACACGTACCACACGGCGTGATACCTTCTCCCGTGTAGGTTGCTAGTTTCTGTGACATAGGCTTAAGTACCGGCTTATCAGGTTCACACCATAGTTTTTCAAATGCATTGCGACTGATCAATGAAACAGCAGCTCCGGTGTCGATCTCCATCTCGACATTGCGGCCATTTATGCCCACCAACACCATCAGGGGCTCGGTTTTGCTATTTGCTGGTAGGTTAAACAGCCTATGCACCGAGGCGCAGTCGCTACCTGTATCTTCGTCTACTGGTTCTTCACTGGTGACCTTGTGGGTTTTACGATTTCCAGCTCTGCCGTTGTACTTCCGGGTCAAACAGACTGGCGAAATGTGATCGGTTTTGTGACAAAAATTACATGTTGCCTCTTTGAAACGACAGGAGTCGGGGTAATGTTTTCTGTTACATCGGAAACATGGTCTTTGTTTTTGTCTCCGTAGTGGAGTAGGCCGTTCAACCTGGTTGACTTTCGTCTGTATTGTAAAATTGGACGCTGAACAGGCTGCCATGTCACTAACATTCCTGTCTGCACTTTCCATGGCAAGAGCTATCTGTCGGGCATAAGGAAATGTTAGTTTCCTCTCGGAAAGCAGTGGCCGACGGATTCGGTCATCCATCAATCCAACGATGAGCAAATCTCTCAACATCTCTTCTATCGTATTTCCAAACTCACAAAACTTTGTAATTTTTTTTAAATGAGCAATAAAATCCGAAATGGACTGACCTGGTTGTTGGCGGCACATGTAAAAGTTGAATCGCTCAACAATTACGGACGGTGTTGGGTTGCAGTGCTCTTTTAACGAGAGCGAGAGTTCCTCATAACTTTTGTCTCTTAAGCTGTGCGGTGTAACGAGATCCTTCAGCAGAGAAAATGTTTCACCACCACAAACAGAAAGAAGGACGGCCTTTTTCTCTCCTGGATCTTGTATTCCGTTAGCCTCGAAATAATACTCCAATCTTTCTGAGTATGTGTCCCAATCACCTCCACTCGGCGAGAATTCATCGATTTTACCATAAGACGTCATGTTTTTAAAAAGGGTGTGTGCAGGTAGAAATATGTCGCTATTTAATTTCTATTAAACGCGATGTTTTTTGGAGAAAAAGTTTAAATAACTTTCCCCTTTATGAGAAATGATCTCATCCTTGTCGCCATGTGGTGTTTCTCACTGAGAAAGAAAACGCCGAGTTTGTTTTAAGACTTTATTCAGCCGAGAGCCCACCGCAAGTATCTACATGCTGTCTCTTTCTGCACCGTCCGTTTGCCGGTGTTCCCCCTGTTATCATCCCCTGTGTACCTACGTACATTACATTGGTAAGTACCATAAATTGGAGCTCAGACAAGTACTTGCCATGAAAATAGCGATAAAGCAAAGGCAGGCTCGCAGTGTCTCTTCTGTGGGAAAGAGGTTGCAAGGAAGAGAAAAGAGCATTCCCCACTACTAGTCTATTTTGAACTCTGTCAAGGTAGGATAAGATGCTTCTAGCAGCTCCTGCCCAGATGTGGCAACAGTACCCCATCCTTGGATGTACCTGGCTCAGGTAGAGAATTCAATTCGCAGTGAGATATCTACTGGAGCAGTAGGAGGATCCCACCATTTTTCTAGTGATCTTGGCAACAGATTTGATGTATGTGTTCCATTTCAAATCAGGAGTAAAGGTCAGACCCAGAAGCTTGTCAAAACCACTACTCGTATGAACCTATCAGAGAGAAATGATTTAATAATTGAGAAGACTTCCAGATATACCATAGCTGTAGATTTTGTGGAGTAGATCTTTATGCCATACTCTATCAAAGGCCCTTGATATGTCAAGAACAATTGCCCTAGAAAGGAAATCTACATTGAGATATTCACTAATACTATGAGATATAACTGTGAGCACATCTGCTGTAAATCTAGCAGAACAGAAACCATATTGTATGTCACTAAAGAGGTTATTTTTGATGAGGTGGTTGACTACTTCTCTATTTAACACAGATTTCAGCAACTTACTCATGATGCACAGGAGACTTATTGGTCTAGATTGAGAGGGAGATAACCAATCACATGAGTTCTTAAATACGAGGCATACTGATGATGTTTTTCCAGTGTGTTGGGAAGCAATTAAACAGCTTTGTAAGTATGAGAGTAAGTTCTGGTTGTAGCCTTTTCAGCACTATAATCGGAATGCTGTCAGGGCCAGTTGTTTTACTGGAATCAAGGTTTTTGATTAACTTGGCAACATCACGCACAGATATTTGAGAATAAAAATAGACAAAGAAATAAAATAAAAAATAAATAAAAGCATTACCCCACCCCTGCCTCCAAAATACACACACAACGCCCACCATATCCTTATGTAGCCAGAATGAGTCTGCTAGGTTCCGACTTCCGATATGACTCTAATAAAGGGTAGGTCGCTGTTTCCAAACTCTTCAGCTAAGGTTAAAAGATGTTTCCAACTTTTCTTATTACAGCTTTGACTCGTAACTAAATTTTACCTATCTTCTCTTGCTTTTTTGTTCTGTTCTGAAATCTTTGTCAAATATGCTGTTAACCAATATTGTCTTGTTACATGTAAAACGGAAAGGAAAAAAAAGTCACCTATGTAAACAAGAACCTCCCAAATTAAAATCTTGAATAATTATCTAAACTCAAATGTAAATTAATATTAAGCCGACTTCACAAATTGATAAAAGTTAATTATTGGATTTTAATTATAAGGTGAAGCTCGAATTATCCAAACTTGAGATATATAATGCCAAAACACCCACCCATTAATATGGGAGGGGGGATTATCTTCAAAAGCGTCCTAAATTGATAATTGAGCCCCGGAATCTTATTAAGTAGATATTAATAAGTCCCTTATACCCATCCCCCGCCTTTTTTTTTTTTTTTTATAATGGAGAGTAGATAATACAGTGGATGTGTTATCGGCAGCTCCAGTAACTCTCGCTTCTCCTTTTTTGTCCCTCAGTCCTCATGCAAATGAGTGATTTTTCTGACAAAGGGTGAAGAAAAAGCTGCTTTAAAGGTCGGTAGTACTTGGTAAACAGTAGTCTGAGATGTCGGAAATTTTTCTGTGGCCATGTCACTAGTAAGGATGCTGGAGGTAAACGTTTTGTCTGGGCTGACGTTATCCCCCTGATAGTCAGGGACCCGAACCTTGGATTAACTACTAAGGAGGCTGTCCTATCAACAGGCGCAAAGTACTGGGACTGCTGTATAGCCATTTGGTGAATGGACTCTGGATTATGCAGTAGTCTCTGGTGGGGCCTCTCGATGCCATACTAGTGGGTAATTGTTACGGCTTTACCTTATCATGTGCTACAAAAAAAAAAAAAAATTCTTATCTTTTTCTCTCTTACTTTCCCTCTCTGTACTGCTCTAACCAAGTATGCCGACCTGTTCCACAAATCCCAAAACCTCAACATGAAACATCTCCAGAAAAAAAACTCGAATAAACCTAGAACCCCATCTTCCAACATAGACCCCTACTACCATGTTTCCTTCTCCAACATCAGGGGTATACGTTCCAACCTTCCAGAGGTTGAAACCCAATTACAGGAGACGACACCGGACATATTCTTTCTAAGCGAAACTGGAATAGGGCCAACCTCTTCCCTAGATGAGTTCACAATTAATGGATACTCTAACTTAACATCTAAATCTGACCCGTAAGATCGCCATGGGCATGGAATATGTGCCTACATTAATGTACGAGTATCTTGTGTAGGAGACGGGGAGTCTCGTCGTGGGCGACGAAGCGTTTCACTGAAGAACCACGGCAACACACAGCGAACCAACAAACAATGACAGCCACGGTGCGAAGGTGACTAACAAAGCTCAGCTTACTACACGAATAGAAACGGAACCAAACGGTCAGAAACGGAACCCAACGGTCACTAACGGAACCCAACGGTCACTGTACTGATAGCCACGAACGTCAGACTCCGACTGTCTCGCACCTCCAACGGACCGATTTTTATTCCTCAAGATGGCCTAGCTAATTTGCATCCCCGCGAGATCTCGCGCGATCCTGTGAGATTCCGTCTCTAATAAAAGCAGGCAGGCGCCATCTTGAAACTCTTTCTTCCGCTGCCCCGACCACAGGATCAGCCACCACCCCACACGCCAGGCACACACGGACCCTCTTGCGCCGAGGGCTACGGTTAGTCTCACCCCCCCCCCCCCTGGTCTCCAGATCGCATACGTGACACGGCGGACGTGGCCGTTTGATTCGAGCACTCCTGTGGAGGGGTATTGCCGGGACTTCCTCATCGGAGCTCTCAGAAGTGGCATCGGAAGCATCAGCATCAGCATTAGAGCTCGCAGTTGAGTCATCAGGTTCGTGGGGCACAGGTTGGATCCGTCGCTCATCGTCGGATGACTCGCTCCCTCCACTGCTCGCAGCTGAGTCACCAGGTTCGTGGGGCACGGGTTGGATCCATCGCTCATCGTCGGATGACTCGCTACTTCCACTGCTCGCCGATTGGTCAGCGTTTAGAGCGGGCCGGACATCCCTTACGTGGCGCGGAGTATCATCGACTAGTATGGCCTGTTCACTGATGACGTCGGTGACCCACCCCCTCCAAAAGCTGCTGGTGCACCGGCCGCCAGGTGGCTTCACCCAGACGGTGTCTCCCACTTGGTACGTCCCCTGGGGTTCTCGTTGGTCGGGTAGACACACTTCAACGTCCTTGACGCGCACGTGGTAGTGATGAATCGCATCAGCGGGCGCACTGCCGCCAGTCACGGCGTCCTTAGGCGTTGTGTTGTATCTGTAAACCGCCTCCGCGATCGTACACTTCTTCCTGGCCGCGATCCTCTTCACGGTTCGGTGGCACCGCTCCGCTATGCCGTTGCCGCTCAGCACATACGCGCATCGGTGTCAAAGGCGGATCCCCCAGTTGTCCATAAAATGCCTAAATTCCCTGCTGCAGAACGCCGTGTCATTATCTGTGAGGATCTCCTCAGGTGGCCCCCTTTCGTAGAATATGGATTCCAATTCGTGGATGACACTGGTGGAATCCTGCCTCGCTAATTGGCGCCAAATCGCGAACCTCGTTGGCCCGCAGTCTATCAGTGTGAGGAAGTGTTGGCTGCCGTAGTGGGTTATATCCATACCCAACCGACTCCAAGTCGCGTCCACTCCCAGCTGTCCTTTCCGCCATCTGGCTGGGGCGGGGTCGATGGACTGGCACGTTTGGCACTCCCTGACCACTGCTCTTACTGCGCTTTTTGGTATTGATGGTCTAGCCAACTTCACAAAGTAGTAGGTCCATTGTACTCCGGGGTGCCCACTGTCGTGATGTATCTTCCTGATTTCGTCCTCCTCGACGGAGGCTGCACACAGAGGCAATTGCTTAGCTTCTTTCTTCATAGCCTCATACCATCTCCGTGGTACCCGAGTGAGCTTGTCGGCGAGGTTGTAGTCCGAGGTGACGAGCACTACGTCTACGGACAGGTTGTACTCCGTCACCAGTTTTTTCACAGTCTCCAGCCTCCGTCTTATCAGCATTTCGCTGGCTGCCTTGGTGCGTGCCCTGGCCTTGCTCGTGAGTGTGTCCGACACCCAGTGGTGCACGCAAAGTGAGTCAGTGTGCACACGCAGTTTCTTCACTTCCCATTGAAGTGCCAGGTTAATGCCCTTTATTACAGCGTCGAGTTCTGCCAGGTTGATATGGGCAGCATCATTCGCCGGTCGCAGCCAGCAGGCATCCTCAACTACGGCCCCATCTTTCTCCAAAACTACACCGATCGCTAGAGAACTTGCATCCACCCACACGCTCAGTTCGTCTCCCTGCACGCACCAGTCCCCTGTGGCGGGGTCATTCTTTTTCACACTAGCGATGGTCTCCTTTAACATTCGAACCAATAGTTCGTCGGTTATCTCATCGTCCCAGCCTTTGGTGACCGCATTTGCCCTCCTTTTTATGATGCCTGTCGCCGCACGAACCCATCCGCATACTGGAAGGTGCCCCACAAGTTTCCCGCACAGGGAGAACACGGCACGTCTTGTGTAAACGTCAGGTACGTCGGGAACTGCGGTTCCACGCCTCCACTTCAGGATCCCTCGCTCCTCTTGAACGCTCAAGCCCAATACGCGGGCGCCATCCTCAAGCCGCTCAGAGTCCTTGCAGTTTAGACCAAACTCGGCAAGTTTGGATCTTACGCGTGAAGATGACACAATATCTTCGTTCACGTATATATCGTCAATATACGCTGATGTTCCCTTTCTGATCCATTCTTCTTGTGACAACACGGCATTGACGATAGCCTTCATTATCTGGGGTGCTACGTTTAGCCCAAATCCGAGTCGCGTAAGACAGTATCTCTTCCCGGAAAACATCACTGTCTGGAAAGGCCACATCGCCTCGCCGATCCGGACCTGCAAGTATGCTTTTCTCAAGTCCAGTAGGGGCACATTGGACCCCTGCCGGCGCCACTCTCGCAGTTTGCTGGCACAGACGTCGGCGTCCGCTGTGAACGCATCAACGTGCGCATTCAACTCGCGGTAGTCCATTACCGGCCTCACCTTTGACTTGTTAGGTTAGGCAACTGCCATCAGCGGTATCAGGCCCTTGGGGGATCCAAGTTTGTCGTAGGGGTATGGAATCAGCCAACCATTCTTAATCCATTCACGGAGCTCGCTTTCGTATGCAGGCCTTATCTGGTCGGGCATACGGTACTCTGCCACTTTGTTTTGTAGTTTAGCCGGTTCCTTGTCTTCTGACCACCTCCAAGTGGCGGTCCACGCCTTCTGATGGTTGTCGAATTCCGCACTGAAGTCCGGCTGGTCGACTCTTAGTGCTGCGTACACCGGGGGCCTATCCTGAAACTCTACAACGCCAGCGCGCGTTATGCGCACGCCGCCCAGGGCTTTGATGGCATCGTAGCCTAGCAACAGGTCGAAACTCAGCGGCTTTTCGCGTGTCACCAGCGCTTCGACGTTGGCTGAGTTCCCAGTTCTTGTGCGAATGTGTACCACACCCACGCCGCAACACATTCGTATTTTTCCAGTAATGGTAGTTATCCTGACGTTCTTCTTTTTCCACGCCCGACAGAAGTCCGCACACACTATGGTGCGGGAGCAACCGGAATAAAGGAGGGCTGAACATAACGTGTCATTAACTCGGACCTGAATGACAGGGAGCGCCTTGTTTATTTTCTGTTCGGGGAAGAGGTCGGCACTGGCACCTTGTCCCCGTCCCCGTTTCCCGCACAGTCTCGGGTCATGTGCCCAGTCTTGTTATAGCGGTAGCAGCGAACAGCCGTCGACCGCCTTCTACAATTTCTTGCCATGTGGCCCCGCCCATTGCATCTGTAGCAGATGACATCACCTTGCGGGCTGGGTCCCTGAGACGGTCCTTCGCCACTTGGTGGGGCCTGTGCGACGGCGACTACCGGTTCCTGCACCGTCGAGTCATCCTTCATTATTGTCCTGGCTCTGTCCACTAGGTCACTCAGCGGTAGTGAGGACATGGTAGAGGTTGCTCGCAGGAGCTGCTTTGCTCCAGCGGGGAGTCCTGACAGGAATTTGTAGGCTAGGGCCCTCTCGGGAAGACCGCCGAACAACACCGTCAGCTTCTTAAGTTCGGCGAGATACACGTCCACAGTTTCGCCCAAGCGTATAGATCTCGTCTCAAACTGCTCCCATGCAGTGGCGGGGTCAGTGGCGAACGCCCTGTACAACGCCGCCTTGATACTCGAGTAGTCACACTTCTCCTCAGCGCTGAGTTGCTGATATACAGCGAAGGCCCCGCTGGTCAGCCGCAGAGGAATCACGCGCTCGACATTTTTTACGCCGGTCAACTGACAATGTAACTCGACCTTCTCAACCCAGCTGATTACCGGGTTGGATCCGTTGAATTCCGGTATCAACTTTAGATCGAACCTATCCGCCATTGAAGAAAAGAAAACCAAGTTCGGAGTGGGGGGGGGGGGCGAAATAGCTTGTATGAGTATCTTGTGTAGGAGACGGGGAGTCTCGTCATGGGCGACGAAGTGTTTCACTGAAGAACCACGGCAACACACAGCGAACCAACAAACAATGACAGCCACGGCGCGAAGGTGACTAACAAAGCTCAGCTGACTGCACGAATAGAAACGGAACCAAACGGTCAGAAACGGAACCCAACGGTCACTGTACTGATAGCCACGAACGTCAGACTCTGACTGCCTCGCACCTCCAATGGACCGATTTTTATTCCTCAAGATGGCCTAGCTAATTTGCATCCCCGCGAGATCTCGCACGATCCTGCAAGATTCCGTCTCTAACAAAAGCAGGCAGGCGCCATCTTGAAACTCTTTCTTCCGCTGCCCCGACCACAGGATCAGCCACCACCCCACACGCCAGGCACACACGGACCCTCTTGCGCCGAGGGCTATGGTTAGTCTCACAATTAAAGATGGCTTCCCATGTGGCAGGGATATCTCTAGAGAAGATCCTAATTTACCTTATATGTGCTTTCCGGGTTGCACTTGCTTACACCACTGCATTTATATTTGCCCTCTATCAGTCCCACAACAGCGGAGTTTCTATCTTTAAGAGCATATTTGAGAAAATAGACCACATCCTGTCTGCAGACCCCTCGGCTAACATCCACATCTGTGGTGACTTCAACGTCCATAACGTGGAATGGCTGACCCACTCAAATAAAACGGACGATGAAGGGAGGTTCTGGCATGATTTTGCAATTGCTTATGACCTCACTCAGATTGTGCGCGAGCCCACCCGTGTACCCGATACTACAGGTCAATATGCAAGCCTCCTAGACCTTTTTCTTTCAACTTCCCATGAGCTATGTTCATGTTCCGTTCTTTCTCCTCTAGGATCCTCCGACCACTCCGTTGTATCAGTTAAGATAAAAATGAAATAAAAATGAAATGTAATAAGTCCCCAGACGTACCCCTCCACCGTACTGTATACCGATACTCCATGGCTGACTGGGATAGCTTCCATACATTTATATCTGATCTACCTCTGCATTTCATGTTTAAAAATGATGTGTCCTCTATAGTATCAGACCTGACCGAATGGTTAATTGTAGGCATAGACCGATTCATACCATCTAAAAAGTTCCAACAAAAACCTAACAGCCAGCCATGGTTCTCCCCAGAATGTGCTGCTGCCATCGCACACAGAAATCACTTTTTCCATAGCTACCAATGTAATAGATGCACTGAAACTAAAGCTATTTTCAGGACTGCCAGCAACCACCGTAAAAGAGTAATAAAAAATGCAAGAGAGCTATATGCGCAGTCTGTTAAATCCAAAGTAGCTGATCAGTGGCTTGGTTCCCACCAGTTTTGGCAAATAACAAATAGGATCCTGAACAGAAGTGTGCCTTCTATCCCAACCATTATCAACGGACCAGAGGTCATCTCCTCAGCTTCAGACAAGGCCAAACTATTTGCCAAGAACTTTGCAGCTAATTCTACCCTATGCGATGAAGGCCATCAACTCCCCATATTTCCTCCTATAACACAGAACACGCTAGGTAACATGCAAATATCTGTGCATGAGGTCGCCAAGCTAATCAAGAACCTTGATTCCAGTAAAGCAACTGGCCCTGACGGCATCCCAATTATAGTGTTAAAAAAGCTTCAACCAGAAATTGCTCCCATACTTACGAAACTGTTTAAACGTTGCCTTAAGGAGAAGTGCTTTCCAGCACCCTGGAAACCCTCGTCAGTATGCCCTGTATTTAAGAACTCGGGTGATAAGTCATCTCCCTCTCAATACAGACCAATAAGTCTCCTGTGTGTCATAAGTAAGTTGCTGGAATCCATATTAAATAGAGAAATAGTCAACCACCTCAGCAGAAATAACCTTCTTAGTGACATGCAATATGGTTTCCGTTCTGCAAGATCTACCGCAGATGTGCTAACGGTTATATCTCATAGGATTAGTGAATTTCTTGACAAAGGCTTCCTTTCTAGAGCAATTGCTCTTGACATATCAAAGGCCTTCGACAAGGTATGGCATAAAGGTCTACTTCACAAGATCTCCAGCTATGGTATAACTAGAAATATTCTCTCTATCATTAAATCATTTCTCTCTGATAGGCTCATAAGAGTAGTGGTTGATGGACAAAAATCAGAGGCCTGCAGTATTAATGCTAGAGTCTCTCAAGGGTCCATCCTGGGCCCAACTCTCTTCCTGATCTGCATCAATGATCTCCCTAAACACATACTTAAATCATTCATTGACATCTATGCTGATGACACGACCATCTACAGCAACACATCAAAGGCTGTAAATGACAAAGCTCTCTCTAATTCTCTCTTCTCTGATCTCAAACGAGTGGTTCAGTGGGGGAAGACGTGGCTGGTTACCTTTAATGGATCTAAAACCAAACTCCTATCTTTACATCATCAACGCTCTGATCCCCATCTGGCATCAATTGACACGGATGGCTCTCGTCTAGGAGAAGCCCCATGTTTTGACAAGCTTCTGGGCTTGACCTTCACTCCTGATCTGAAATGGAACATGTACATCAAGTCTGTTGCCAAGGTCGCTGGAAAGATGTTGGGATCCTTCTACCACTTCAGAAGATATCTCACTACTGATGCAATTCTCTGTCTATATAAAAGCCAAGTACGTCCAAGGATGGAATACTGCTGCCATATCTGGGCAGGAGCTGCTAAAAACAGCCTATCCTGCCTTGACAGAGTACAAAATAGACTTTGTGGCTTAGTGGGGGATGCCCTTTTCTCTTCCCTGCAACCTCTCTCCCACAGAAGAGATGTTGCAAGCCTATCTTTGTTTTATCGTTATTTCCATGGCAGGTGCTCGTCTGAACTCCAATCTCTGGTCCCCCCTCGCCAATCTTTTGCAAAAAACACCCGTCTAGCTGAATCCACTGTGAAAAACTTTCCCCACTCTTTATCTATGCCTAAATCAAAACGTAAATTCCATGAACAAAGCTCTTTTTTATAACTGCACGCCTGTAGAATTCTGTTCCGTCTGCCTGCTTCCCTCCCGACTACAACATGGATGTCTTCAAGTCCAACTTAAACAAATTCCTGATGAACAGCCCCCTTAAGTAGACACTCTAAATATCCACACTAACGTACTGTACTTACAATAACCCTTATCCCTGAGTGGCTTCCGGGCCTTGATAAGTGGTGACCACCTTGTAAAAAAAAAAGAAGAAAATGTAGCATAGTGTGTTTTCAAATACAGACGGAAATACAGGGTATTGGCAGCCTTGATTGCATAGGGTATAATTAGTTGCAAAGTTCTTGGTAAAGAGTTTGGCTTTGTTTGATGCTGACGAGATTCCATCAGATCCATTGATGATGATTGGGATAGAACACATGCTTCTGTTTAGGACCCTGTTTGCTATTTACCAAAACTGGTGGGAACCAAGCCACTGCTCAGCTACTTTGGACTTAACGGACTGAGCATACAACTTTCTTGCGTTTTTTATTACTCTTTTACAGTGGTTGCTGGCAGTCCTGAAGGTGGCTGTAGTCTCAGTACACTTATTATGTTGGAAGCAATGGAAAAAGTTATTTCTGTGCGCAATGGCAGCAGTACTTTCTGGAGAGAAACACGGCTGGTTGTTAGGTTTTTGCTGAAATTTTTTGAAGGATATGAAGCGGTCTATATGTACAATTAATCACTCTGTCAGGTCTGATACTATAGAGGATACATTCTTTTTAAACATCGAACGCAGAGGTAGGTCTGATATAAATATATGTAAACTATCCCAGCAACCATATAGTATCGATATACTGTACGATATAGAGGTACATCTGAGGACTTATTACATTTTGTTTTTATCTTAACTGATACAATCGAGCGGTCAGAAGATCCAAATGGAGACAGAATGGAGGATGAGCTCAGGGCAAGTTGTTAGGAAAAGGTTTAGGAGACTCGCATACTGATTGTCAGTGTCGGGCACACAAGTGAACAATCTGAGTTAGGTCATAAGCAATGGAGAAATTGTGACATATATCTTGTTTGAGTGGGCTAACCATTCCATATTGTGAACATTGAAGTCTTCATAGATGTGAATGTTGTAAGGATGAGCAGACAGGATGTGGTCAATTTTCTGCTGTTGTGGGGGTGATAGGGGGCAAATATAAACACAGTGGTGTGAGCAAGTGCTACCCAGAAGCACATATAGGGTAATTTAGGATCTTCTCTGAAAAAGTCCTTACCAAATGGAAAGCCATCTCTAATATTATATGTCCATAGCGATCTCAGGATTCAGATTTTGATGTTAAGTTAGAGTATCCTTTAATAAGAAACTCAACTAGGGAAATAGTCAGTCTAATGCTAGTTCTGCTTAGGAATAATAGGTCTGATTTAATCTCCTGTAATTGGGTTTCAACCGTTGGAAGGTTGGAACATAGACTGATGATGTTGGAGGAGGAGATATGATAGTGGGAGGGGGTCTCTGTTGGAGTTTTGTGTTTAATCGTTTTTACTGTTCCCTAACCTTAACCCTTCCTCCTGTTTCGCCCCGTTATATAACTGAAATGTTGGAAAACTATGGTTTAAATTTTGATAAAATCATTTATGCGTGAAGTTTTAAGGAGGTTCTGTCCACCATAGATCACATGTTGAGTATATAGATATTTGGCACATAGCAAGTAATCTGGGAATATTTCCATTCTCTTTCGCAGAGAATTTTGTACATAGTATATAAAATTCATAAGAATAGAATATATCTAAAGTCTAAAGAGAGTTATATCCTCATCACACCCTTTGATGAGCATTCTATTGTCTTCTCCAGTAAATTTTACATTTTTGATGTTATTGACATTCTCTAATTTTTCACACAGACATTACACACACACACACACACACACACACACACACACACACACACACACACACACACACACACACACACACATACACACACACACACACTCAAAAGAAAGTCTGCACTGCATTTTTTCAAAAACCGCAAAATTAAGCTAAATTGAACGTACTTGTTTAAACAACCTATACCTCATTTGATTCGCCTTTTATTCCTTTATAATTTTACATATTCATATTTGACTTTTAGTTGAAGTATCCTAGTGTTCATGTCAATTTAAAAAATTAACTTCAAATTGAGAAGGCAAAAAGAAACTCCACAGCAACAAATCAGCTTAAAACCAGTTTAAAATATCCACCTTTTAGGCAAAAAAAGCATCTCTAATCGTAATTGTTGTTGTTCCAGGTTATACAATGTAACATTTAGACCATATGCCTCGACTTCCTCTAAGTGATCATCAGAAGCTCATTAATCTCAATCTTTCTAGTTTATCCAATCGAGAAATCAGCCGCAGATGGAAATGTGATGAGAAAACGGTACGAATGACTGTGAAAAAGCATCAAAACACTGGCAGTGTTCGTGATAAATCTGGTCGTCCTAGAGTTACTATTACATGGGCGACAATGCTGTCAAGATCTGCAGCCTCAGAAACAGATTTGAAACAGCTCCCCAAATCCAACAACAGTGTAATCTTGTTAAAAAGTGCTTCCTTTTTATACAGTTAAGAATGGATTGAATGGAATTTAATTTGCAAGGCTGTATCAAAAGACGTAAGCCAATGATTTCTGTAAAAATCAGAAAGTGTCATCTGGACTTCGTCAGATGCAATGAAGATCATGACTCTTCATATTGGTCGAAAGTGATTTTTAGTGATGAAAGCAAGTTCAATAGGCTAGGCAGTGATGGTAGGCAGTACGTCCATTGAAGGAATGACAAAGAATTTAATCCTAAGTGCACAATTTCAATGCTGCAAGGTAGTTTTTGTATGGGGCATTATTAGTGCCAATGGTGCAGGGCCTATAGTTTGCTTGCAATTCCACCAACTATAATAATATGTAGACTGAACATTTTCTATTCTACTTTGGCCGAAACTTGGATGATAATCTCATCTTCATGCAGAATAATGCTCTCATTCACACAGCTGGCAATGTCAAGAGGTTCCTGGAAGAGCATGATATTCCATGTTTGGATTGGCCTGCACAATCTCCAGACCTCAATCCTATCGAAAACGTATGGCATTACATCAAGCAACAGCTATGCAATGATAAAATTTCAAATCTGGGAGAAATTTGGACAAAAATTAAAGATAAGTAGAATGCCCTTTCACCAGAATATTGCCGCAGACTAATTCAAAGAATACCCAAAAGATTGCAGGCTGTCAAATTGCAGAAAGGCTATGCTACTAAATATGAACTAGTTCGTTGTGTTGCTGTTGTATTTGTGTTGCTCTAAAGTTACATTTAAATAATAATTTTCCATTGTGCAAAGTTTCTTTTTGCCTTCTCGATTTGAAGTTAAATTTTTTAAATTAATGTGAACACTAGGATACTTCAATTACAAGTCAAATATGAACAGGTAAAATTTTAGAGTAATAAAAATGATGTTAGAGAAGCCATGCGTAGTTTAGCTAGTGGTAAGCTAGGTGATTCTATTAGTATCCCGGTGCTCTTTGATACACTGACGATAATGCTGGTCAAGGTTTCCGATCCGGAACCAGAATGCCTGTTTGCTGAGACCAACTCTCTAAGTACTGGAGAATTCGGCTTTGTGAGGGTCAGGCCGCAGTTAGAAAATTGTGCGGCAATTAAATTTAATCTGCCTAGATTGCAGCTTGCCGTAAATATAGCTAGAAAGAATTTAAATTTGTTAGGAATTTTTAAGTACTCCAATTTGGTCCATAATTTGTTGAAATTTTATGCAATTCATGGAGGAATTTAAGTGGGAATTGGATAGAAGCATTGTGCCTATTATTAATGGGAAACAGCTAGAGTTTTCTAAGCAGTCCGCTGATAGTGAGATTTTTAAATTTGGGCAGTTGCCAAGATGGCCGTGCGTTGATGCGCATGTTAATTCGGATGGGTACATTACCACTGACCATTTAACGTACCCTTATCAAGGTGAAAGTAGTTTCAGGCCATATATGAGCCCATTGCACCGAGCAAATAACTCTGAAAAGGGTCAGTGGAAGAAGGAAAAGAGTTTGACATGTTACAATTCCTTCCAAGGAAAGGTACTGGATAAGCTCAGTTTCTTTGTGTCATTAGAAGTACTTGCTTTCAGTACTTCATTTGCTGTAAGTATGCACCCTAGGAGAGAAAGTCTCTCCAAAGTTTTCAAGATCTCGGGTCCTATGTCCCTTTGTCTCAGTGTGTGGGTCATGGGGAGAGTTTTCAAGCGAGAGTTTAGCAAACTTAAGCTTGACTGGATTTTTACAGTTGGGTGTCACCTGGCTGTAGAATCTGGAGTGTTTGCTGGCTACATGATTTGTAGTGCAGCCCCTCTGAAGATCTGTGAAAGCACAGATTTTTTAAGATGTTGTAAAACTGAGGTGAAGTCCCCGAGGCTGCAACCTCGAGCTTCAGATCTTACCCTGGAAATTTCAAGTGCCGGGGGCTTGGATGATTTTAAAAGACTTGTCAGTCTTGGTTTGTCGGGCTTGATGTGTGAAGCTTGGCAGACCTTTAGTGCTGCATTTTCCCTGCACAGTTTATGCAGGAAATATATTTCGGTTTTATGTAGCTTCTTTAATCAAAAGGAAAGCTACATTTGCCCTGCTCCTATTTTCGGAGTAGATATGTCTGGCTTGTTATGGATTCGAGAGATAATTCAGACTTGCCTGTTAGTCCTCATAATTTAAACTCCATAATCAAGGATAGCCGTTCTCATTTTCATCTAAAATTTTCATCTTAAAAAACTCCCTAAAAACAAATACAAAATGAATATTTTTCGAAATTTTAAGTGTTTTTTTTATTAAATTTTTGCATTAAATTTCGACCTTTTTAAAAGAAGTAAAAAATTAAGCCTCTTTAAATTTTAACCTGATCTAGGTTTTAAAAACTTTTTTGTTAAAATAATTTTTTTCTTTTCTTATCGGGAGAGTGTTGAAATTTTAATAAAGAAATCATTTTTATTTATTTTTTTGTAAACACACACTCACCATTCGACATTTAGTGAGAGGAACACACTCTTTGACCGGCCGTTTGCAGGTCACTTCCATCATCATCATCATCATCATCATCATCATCGTCATCATCATCATCATCATCATCGTTATAATTCCCTTCGAGCAGTCTGCTACTCTCCCTCCTTCTAGAGAGGGGGTGAAGAAGGGAGGAAACAGGGCCTTTGCCTATTTTCATTAGTTCGAAGATCATCTGCCTGCGAGGAGGAGGTTTTATTTTGTGCTCCGTCAAAGAGATTTGACATTAAATTTGTCACGTTTTTTTCTTTCTCCTTTAGAAAAAGACTTCACTAAAGTTTCATTGTAATTTTGTTTCAGTTATTAAAAAGCACAAGGCTTTATCTACTGGAAAATTAGTCCCAGTTATTAAAAGGCGACAAGGTCTTACAACTGGAAAATAATTAGTCTCTAAAGGATTAACGGAAGAAACTGGCCGTGTTTTGAGAATTTCTTTTCTGTAAAGAACAGAAATTAATTTCACCAAAAGTCGAGCAGATTATCGGCGCATGTGACCTCCAGAAAAGATTATTCAACTGAAGTTTCCTTCACAAAAAATATTCCATTAATACCAGAATTTATCCCGTGAATCATTTTATTTGTACACATAAAGACTACCAAAGCGGCTTTATTGTTTTCATTTCTTTTCTTTGAATTTAAAGGTATCTGAGCCTACACAAACGAAAAATATTTTACCTCTTTCTCCTATTTAAGGTCAAAGAGACTTTATTTGTTTGTGATTCCTTTCGAAAAAGAAAAAAAAGAAAAACATTTTGTAGAAAGACTAAACATTTTGTTAAAAGAACTGAAATTAAAACAAGGACTCCAAAGAACTGTTTTCTGTTTTTTATATGTTCTTTTCTTTCAGTCTTTCTTACAAGTAAGAATTGTCATCTTTTTTGCATTGTTTTTTATTTATTTTAAATGTTTCTTAAGGGTTTTTTTAAACCCTGGCTTTGAGAAATAAAAACAATTGATAACCTTTTGTTTTAATAAATTTGGATCATTTTAAACATATTTCGAGTCTGTATTTCTTTTGCTCATTTCTATTAGTTTCCTATTTCAAACAAATTTGCTTTATATGTTTATTTTTTTTATTTTATTTATTTTTTTTCCATTTTTGTTACCATGGAAAACGAATTTTGGTAACAAACCCAAAATTCCGTTAAGTTGTAAAATAAACAGGAAGCTGTAAGATAGTTATTGGATAGTTCTGGAATTTTAGTTAAGTTTAAGTGTGTGAAGATTCAGAGATTTTTAAAATTTATTTTCAGAACAATCAAGGTTTTAATAAACATAGGTTGGGTGATTTTATTTAAGGAAACTTAAGTAAGGTACAGTAATAACGGGTATATAGCTGTTCTTATAATTATTATTAATGAGATAAAGGATAGATTATTATTATTATTATTATTATTATTACAGCGGCCCGACAATATTTTTTGGACACTTTGAAAAAAGTACTTCAAGGTGGTTACTAGTGCCAAAATCTTTGAGATTGTAAGTACGTAGTTGAGGAGTGAAAATCCACTACTAGTGTAATCACTTTTTTTAGTTCGGCTTTGATAATTTTAGTTTTTTGTGATTTTTGCGAAAACTTGCGCGACATTATATCTCGAACATGACAAGAAATCCTATTTTATTAAGAGGTATGTTCATGTATATGTTGCTGTATGCAAATTTTCTGCTTGTACATTTAGCTGTCATCATTAGAATCAATTATCTGTTCTATTCTACTGGCAAAACAATTAAGTTTAATGGGGTAAAATGCATTCAAAAGAAGTCGTTTGTTTGGCATGGAAGAAGCGGGAAGATAGCCTCAGCATTAGAAGGATCGCCATGGATTTGAAGCTGTCGAATACATGCTGAAGACAAACTCCGAGCGGAAAAAGAAGAGAGGATGAAAAGATCAATTGGCAAGAGGACTGAAAGGAGAATGAAGAGAACTGTGACACGGCTTTTGACATCTGAAGAAAAAATTACAGCAAGAAAAGTGAAGAAGAAATGTGAATTGGATGTAAAAGTCTGAACAGTACAAAGAACACTGTATAGGATTGGTTTGAACTATGCAAAGGCTAAGAAAAAAATTACACTAACAAAAAACATGAAGGAGAAAGACTAGAGAGTGCTAAAAGGTGGTTAACAAAGCATGTTAACTTTAAGAAGGTTATATTTAGTGATGAGAAGCGTTTTAAGTTTGATGGGCCCAATGGATGGTCAAGAAGGGATGAGCCTGTTATACTGAACAAACGACGGGTAAAAGGAGGAGGAGTTATGGTTTGGGGTACGATCTTTGCTAATGGAAATATATGGTTGGAATGGCTGAAAGGACAACAGAACAGCGAAAGCTACAAACAGTTGCTGGACGAGAAATCCCTACCAAGGATAAGAAGAGAGGTTGGGAATGATTTCGTTCTACAACAAGACAATTGCAGCATCCATGTGTCAAAACTCATGAAAGAATGGATGGCTAAATTGAATATGATTACTTTGGAATCGCCTGCAAAAAGCCCAGATCTAAATTTAATGGAAAATGTTTTGGAAATGCTTGCGCAACTTGTCTATGATGGACCTGAAATAATAAAACAGACTCAACTATGGGAACAAATACTAGATGCCAAAAAACAACTAATAGAAACACGTAGAGATGTTATTCTGCATATGTTTGATCATTATAAAGAGAGATTGATAAAAGTTATTGAGAAGAAAGGTGATATTACAGACTTATTAACAGTTTTTCAACAATGTCCGAAAAATAATGGTGCGTGTGTTTTGTAAAAAATGATGAAAATTAAATATTTTTCCTTACCTAATCGATATTCTTCCATTTTTATTACAGGTACTGTCTTCATATGTTTATGCTATTCTATTGAAGGAATTTCGCCATTTTATGGTACTCGGAAAATCGACTACTAAAGGATCCGAAAAATATTGTCGGGCCCTTGTACTCATGGGATGAAGGATAAAAAAAAATAAATAAATAAATAAATAATAATAATAATAATAATAATAATAATAATAATAATAATAATTATTATTATTATTATTACTACTAATGGGATAAAAAAGATAAATAACTATTATTTAGTTATGAATAAAGGATAAATAACAATTATCATTATCATTATATTATTACGCTTATCGTTCCGTCCGTTATCATGCTGTGCATCCATCCCTAAACAAGGAAAGTGGAATATTCCAAATAAATCTTTAAAATTTTGAAAAAAAAAAAAAAAAAAAAAAAAATTGGTGTCGCTGTTGAGGCAAAGCTAATAAAAATGATTTGTCTTTCTTGGCCTTTTGGCTAAGATCAAAGTGTAGTATCTGTTCTTCAGGTGCTACATTTCAATTTCTTCTCTCTCAGTGGAAGGGAAATCCTTTACGACTAAGATAATTTTTCTCCACGTTAAAAAACGACCCTGGTGTCTAAATCTGTCCCGTGTGGAGGCATTCTGAATAGGTACTATGTTTAATGTAACAAAGTTTTAATATTAAAAAGTAACTGGAAAAATTTATTTCTGATTTAATTACAAAATGTCCTGGAAATGTCACTTCTGATTAATTATAAAATGCTCTGGAAAATGTCCGTTCTGTTTTTGTTTACTTGCCTCCCCACAAGGGCGGAACTGGACATGAGGTCGGTTAAAAATTTAGGGGGAAACCAGCTTCCCAAAAGGGGCAGTCTGGTCAATAATAATAATAAACATTGTATCAGTAATGAAGGATTTCTCCTCCATTAACCAAGACCAAAAAAGGGGGGATTTAAGTCACTGGAATGCTGAAACTGATACTACACTAAAAATATTCATGTTAAAGCAATGGTTGCCTAATCTCTAACCATGTTAATGTTTTTATGTATTACTTTCGAAAAGCTGCTGCAACAGTTTATGATTTAAACATTACTTTATATCAAGTATATTTTAAGCAGTGGGTTACGAGATATGAAGTCAGTCCCAGAAATTACTCAAACCGTTTATGATTTAAACATTACTTTATTTCATGTATATTTTTAATAGTGGGGTGGGGGATATTAAATCAGTTCCGAAAATGGGTGAAACCATTTACGCATTACACATTACACATTACTTTATTTAATGTATATTTTTAACAGTAGGATAGGAGATAAGAAGTCAGTCCCGGAAATGGCTGAAAAAGTTTACGATTTATACATTACTTTATTTCATGTATATTTTCAACAATCGGATGGGGATTATAAGTCAGTTCCAGAAATGGCTGAAACAATTTACTATTTAGACATTACATCATTTCATGTATATTTTTAGCAGTGGGTTTGGGAAAAATGGCTGAAACAGTTTACGATTAAAACGTTACTTTATTTAATGTATATTTTAAACAGTGGGGTTGTGGACATGAAGTCAGTCCCGGGATTGAATGAGATGTGCAAATATATACTATCAGAAAGCGTCGCCCAGTATTGAATGAGATAGGTGGAAAACATATAGTAGCAAAATACCCAGTGTCGCCCGGAATCGAATGAGATAGCTGAACGATATATATTAGCAGAATATGCGGCGTCATCCGGGATTGGATAAGATAGGTGAAACATATATACTATGAGAATACCCAGAATTGATTGATTTGTTTGCAATGAAATAATCAGCCCAGACAATATATCAAAGTTATTATTTAAGTGAGGGGGAGCGACATAATGGGTTATGCATTATTAAGAATTATGAAAAATGATGAAATGTGAGTTACTTGATTGGTGTGTTTGTAATGATATTATAAACCCAGAAAATATATCAAATATATTATATAAGTAGGATGTCAGAAATTTAATTTCTTCCTTCTTTTCGTCATTGTCTTTTATCTTCCTCCCTTCTTTCCTTCTTTAACTTTACGTCTTTTTAACGAGCTGCTGCTGCTGCTGAAAGAATCACGCCACAATTGGTTCTACTAAGAGATATTTTTCCCGCGAAAATTCAACAAGTGCACTAGAGAGCGGAGCGAAAGTCAGTTTTGGACAGAGATTCCACAAGGGTAACACGCAAGTTGAGCTCTGGTCCTACTCAGACATTCAAGTCTTAAAAATAGTAAAAGTTATTTCATTGTTCATAGGAATGAATAATGAGTTTCAGTAAGAATCGAATCAAGTTGGTTGACTCAAAAAGAAAAGAAAGAATCAATTCTAAGAAGAATTGATCTATAAACTTGACGCACGAGATGCGATTAAATGTCGGCGTGTGGAAACCGAAATGTCTTTCCATGTTGTAACCAGTGAGAATTTCATCTGACAAAAAGGACGAACGAAGGTTTTACCAAACAACATTGAGTTTTCAAATTCAAGGATTATTTTCAAAAGAACTTTCAAGGATTCTGTCACTGAAGTGAGGACAGATCGATTTGGAGTGGCGTGAAGAAAATATATATGTAAAAAAAAAAAGGGACTTACACACATATATATAAAGATAAAAAAAGAAAGGTTAAAAAAAATGAAATCATTGTTTTACGCAGTAAGTTCTCTTATTCTAATTTTCTCTTATTTCTGTACTCTCTCTCTCTAGTGTTAATTAAGCCTTTAGTGCTTGCCATAAGGACATTTTTTGGCAGTCGAATTGGTGAACATATAAACTGTATTTTCTCTTGTAAATTGAACATATAAACTGTATTTTCTCTTGTAAATTGAACATATAAACTTTTTTCTCAATAATTGAACTTTGCAGCTTTGCTGCCTTCTTTCCCCAACCCTTATGCTTTCTTTTTCCCTCAATAAAATGTCAATATTTTTTTTATTCTTAAAAGTATTTCCTTGTCTTTATTGTTTCATGTCCTGATTTTTCTAGGCTTATTAACATGAACCACGTGGGATAACCTTCACGGGACTCAGTGAATAAATTTCCTGCAAGGAGGGAGAGGACTAATGTGGGTTTTAATTATAAAAGTTATTGTCGAAATTAGTAACATATCCAGGATTATGAACAAAGATTAAATGTGAGTTAATCGATTGTGTGTTTATAATAAAATAATCAGCACAGGAAATATATCAAAGTAATTATGTTAGTAAGAGAGGGCGATAAGAATGGTTTAAATTATGAAAAATAATTGTCGAAATTAGTAACATATCCAAGAATTATGAAAAATGATAATATGTTATTTAATGCATTAGTGATTTTGCAATAAAATAATCAGACCAGACAATATATAAGAGTTATTATTTTAGTAAATGATGTGGGTAAAAATGATGTAAAATGATTGTCAACATTAGTAACATATCCAAGAATTATGAAAAATGACAAAATGTGAGTTAATTGATTGGTGTGTTTGAAATGAAATAATCAGCCCAGATAATATATCAAAGTTATTATTTTAGTAGTGGGGGTTGTTAATGTGGGTTAAAAATATTAAAAATAATTGTCGAAATGAGTAACATATCCAAGAATTAAGAAAAATAATGAAGTGTGAGTTAATTGACAGTTGTGTTTTTAATGAAATAATCAGCCCAGACAATATATCAAAATTATTATTTTAGTAAGAGAGTGCGATAAGGATGGTTTTAATTACAAACAAATGTGGTCAAAATTAGTAACATATCCAAGAATTAAGAAGAATGATGAAAAGCGAGTTTATTGATTGGTGTGTTTATAATAAAATAATCAGTCCAGACAATATATCAAAGTTAATAAGAGAGCGCGATAAGGATGGTTTTAATTATGCAAAATGATTGTCGAAATTAGTAATATAGCCAAGAATTATGAAAAATGATAATATGTTATTTAATGCATTAGTGTATTTGCAATAAAATAATCATACCAGACAATATATAAGAGTTATTATTTTAGTAAGTGGGGGCGATGATGTGGGTAAAAATGATGAAAAATGATTGTCGACATTAGTAACATTTCCAAGAATTATGAAAAATGACCAAATGTGAGTTAATTGATTGGTGTGTTTGTAATGAAATAATCAGCCCAGACAATATATCAAAGTTATTATTTTAGTAAGAGAGGACGATAAGGATGGTGTTAATTACAAAAAATTATGGTCGAAATTAGTAACATATCCAAGAATTATGAAAAATGATGAAAAGCAAGTTTATTGATTGGTGTGTTTATAATAAAATAATCAGTCAAGACAACATATCAAAGTTATTATGTTAGTAAGAGAGTGCGATAAGGATGGTTTTAATAATGAAAAATGATTGTCGAAATTAGTAACATATCCAAGAATTATGAAAAATGATATGTGATTTAATGCAATAATGTGTTTGCAATAAAATAATCAGACCAGACAATATATCAAAGTTATTATTTTAGTAAGAGGGAGAGATGATGGCGTCAGTTTAAATGATAAGAAGTGATTGTCGAAATTAGTAACATATCCAAGAATTATGAAAAATGATGAAATGTGAGTTAATTGATTATTGTGTTGTAATGAAAAAAAATTAGCCCAATATATCCAAGTTATCATTTTAGTAAGGGTGGGAGCTATAAGGTGTGTTTAACTTATGAAAAATGATTGTCGAAATTAGTAACATATCCAAGAATTACGAAAAATGTTGAAATGTTAATTGATTGGTGTGTTTGTAATGAAATAATCAGCACAGGCAATATATCAAAGTTATTATTTTAGTAAGAGATTGCGATAAGAATGGTTTTAATTACAAAAAAATTATGGTCGAAATTAGTAACATATCCAAGAATTAAGAAAAATGACGAAATGTGAGTGAACTGATTGGTGTGTTTTGAAAGGAAATAATAATCCCAGATAATATGTCAAAGTTATTATTTTAGTAGTGGGGGTTGATAATGTGGGTTAAAAATATTAAAAATAATTGTCGAAATGAGTAACATATCCAAGAATTAAGAAAAATAATGAAGTGTGAGTTAATTGATAGTTGTGTTTTTTATGAAATAATCAGCCCAGACAATATATCAAAGTAATATTTTAGTAAGAGAGGGCGACGAGGATGGTTTAAATTATAAAAAATTATGTCGAAATTGATTGGTGTATTTATAATAAAATAATCAGCCTAGACAATATATAAAAGTTATTAAATAAGTAAAGGGGAAGGAGATAAGGAGGGCTTAAATTATGAAAAATTATTGGCGAAATCAGTAACATATCCATTACGAAAAAATGATGAAATAATAGTTTGTTGATTGGTGTGTTTTAATGAAATAATCAGCCCAGACAATATATCAAAGTTATTATTTTAGTAAGAGAGTGTGATGGGGATGGTTTTAATTAAAAAAAAAAAATATTGTCGAAATTAGTAACATATCCAAGAATTAAGAAGAATGATGAAAAGCGAGTTTATTGATTGGTGTGTTTATAATAAAATAATCAGTCCAGACAATATATCAAAATTATTATGTTAGTAAGAGAGGGCGATAAGGATGGTTTTAATTATGAAAAATGATTGTCGAAATAAGAACATATCCAAGAATTATGAAAAATGATAATATGCGATTTAATGCCATAATGTTTTTGCAATAAAATAATCAGACCAGACAATATATCACAGTTATTATTTTTAGTAAGGGGGAGGGGTGTTGGTGTAGATTTTAATGAGAAAAAAATGATGTGTTGTAACGAAAATAATCACCCCCCCCCCCAGACAATATATAAAAGTTATTATTTTAGTAAGGGTGGGAACTATATGTTTAACTTATGAAAACTGATTGTCGAAATTAGTAACATATCCAAGAATTACGAAAAATGATGAAATGTTAATTGATTGATGTGTTTGTAATGAAATAATCAGCTCAGGCAATATATCAAAGTTATTATTTTAGTAAGAGAGTGCGATAGGGATGGTTTTAATTACAAAAAATTATGGTCGGAATTAGTAACATATCCAAGAATTATGAAAAATTATGAAAAGTGAGTTTATTGATTGGTGTGTTCATAATAAAATAATCAGTCCAGACAATATATCAAAGTTATTATGTTAGTAAGAGAGGGCGATAAGGATGGTTTTAATTATGCAAAATTATTGTCGAAATTAGTAACATATCCAAGAATTAAATTTGGTTTCATGAACTCGACTGCTCTGCCCTCTCAACCTAAGTCTTTTTATAATGTCTTTTCAGAGGCGAAGCCTCATTGATATACAAATCAATGCATATCACATTACATAGCCCATGATCCTTAAAGATAATCTCATAATCCTGTGCCCAAATCGGCATTCACATTAACTTCAGACACTGCTAGACATTACTAGCTTCTCAAACACCGCAAACTTCTCAAACACTGCTAAACCTTACTAGCTTTTTCAAAGACTGCTAAACCTTACTAGCTTTTTAAAACACTGCTAAACCTTACTACCTTTTTCAAACACCACTAAACCTTACTAGCTTTTTCAAACATGGCTAAACCTTATCAGCTTTTTCAAACACTGCTAAACCTTACTAGCTTTTTACAACACAGCTAAATCTTACTAGTGTCGCGGCTTGGCCGCTAACAACAACAACAACAACAACAACAACAGCACACCAGACGACCAGCCATTGACAGCCTCCGCCGAAATCAGCAGTAGCAGTAATATCAGCAGCCGTCACGTGATTCCAGAGCCCCGTTGTAGAAAAGAAATTTAAAAAAGACATCTTTTCTACAACAAAAACAAAACAACAAACTTTAATTTCCTGGAAAAACTTCGTGAAATACAAACAACGACTCCTTCAGCATCGACTGTTTGTAAAGAACACATCCGAGAATTAATATTAACTGTTGTTTAGAAATAGAAACAACTTCCGGCCCGCTCCCGGTGACTAGCAATCTCCTGAATATTACGGCGATATTTTTCACCGTTCGGCGGCTTGGTCTCGGCAAAGCTCTGCACTTGCTCACGGTTCCCTAACCGTTTGACGCTCGCGCAATTACTGTGACTCCAGTCTCTCTACTGTAGCAGTCCAGTCCACCACCACTACTGTGGCTCCGGTCTCCACGCCGTAGAAGTCCACCACCACTACTGTGGCTCCGGTCTCCACGCCGTAGAAGTCCACCACCACTACTGTGGCTCCGGTCTCCACGCCGTAGAAGTCCACCACCACTACTGTGGCTCCGGTCTCCACGCCGTAGAAGTCCACCACCACTACCGTGGCTCCGGTCTCCACGCCGTAGAAGTCCACCACCACTACCGTGGCTCCGGTCTCCACGCCGTAGAAGTCCACCACCACTACCGTGGCTCCGGTCTCCATGCCGTAGAAGTCCACCACCACTACCGTGGCTCCGGTCTCTACGCCGTAGAAGTCCACCTCATCACCACGACTCCGTCCTCCATGTCGTCCGTACCTCTCATACACTGACACCTTCCTCGGTGTCTGTCCGATCCGAGCGCCCGTCCGTACCTGATGAACACTGAACCCTCAGTGTTGCCAATTCGTTCGTCCGTACCTCTCATACACTGACACCTTTCTCAGTGTCTGTCCGATCCGAGCGCCCGTCCGTACCTGATGAACGCTGAACCCTCAGTGTTGCCAATTCGTTCGTCCGTACCTCTCATACACTGACACCTTTCTCAGTGACTGTCCGATCCGAGCGCCCGTCCGTACCTGATGAACGCTGAACCCTCAGTGTTGCCAATTCGTTCGTCCGTACCTCTCATACACTGACACCTTTCTCAGTGACTGTCCGATCCGAGCGCCCGTCCGTACCTGATGAATACTGAACCCTCAGTGTTTCCAATTGTCCGTCCATTCCTCTCATAACCTGAGGCTAACATATCAGTACTGTCCCAGTCGGACCCAAGTCGACCAATCACCCGCACCAGTTACCACGCCGACTTCTCCGACGTCATCCCAGCATTCCAGCTTACGGCGAACCGACAAGCATCCCCCTGACAGAATACACCGGCGACGGACCCCGGACCAACGTCGCCCAGTGAGAAAATTCGCATTTTGCCACCCTTTCGTTTGCCTAAATAAAAGGTGAGACTTCGTCTTTAAACTAAACTACCCGAGTTTGTCATTCTTCTTTGTTCTGTTGTTTTCTTCCTCGTCCTTGTGTCTGATGTTTATTTAGTTGCACGGTCAGTTGGCTAACCACCTTCAGGCCTCACTGCAACACTAGCTTTTTACAACACTGCTAAACCTTACTAGCTTTTTACAACACTGCTAAACCTTACTAGCTTTTTCAAACACTGCTAAACCTTACTAGCTTTTTCAAACACTGCTAAACCTTACTAGCTTTTTTAAACTCTGCTAAAACTTACTAGCTTCTCAAACTGTAACAGAAATGTGTAAGGAAAAATTCAAGATGGCGCCCGACTCTCTCTTTAACACGGTAAGTTCAGGAAAAGATGTTATAAATGTTGCAGCAATTCAATAACCATTATACACCGGTTCTGCACGGAATCCAACAACGGTAAAATATCCTCACACGGCACAAGAAGCAACAGCCACACGATTCCCCGGCCAACTCAATCGTCACTCTCCCCACGTCTTTCCCATCACCCGCTTTTATCGTCGTTCTAGGCCGGCTAAATTTGCATATTTCGAGAATTCGTGTAACTTTGCGAGACATCATACTTTACAAAAGACGGCGGCCGCCATCTTGGTCTTTCTTTTCTATTTTTGGTCGGTAACGCTGAGCTGGTCTCGAGATAAGTCTTTTCCCCTCATCCGTCTCTCCCACGTACCCACACAACACGCAAACACGCGGGCGCTTATCTCCTGGATGCACGTTACACTCCCCCCTGATCTGATGATCACATAGAGAGCACTGGGGGGGTGGCCTTTTAGTGCGTGTGCTTCTGCAAAGAGGTACATTCACTGTTTCAGATTCGGGCTCTGGATCTGGTTCTGCCTCATCAGATGAAGTATCGCTATCAGTCTCTGGAGGGGGTTCACTGAATCCGTGCATCGGCAGCTCATCGCTAGACGCTTCACTGCTTTCTTCTGTAGTTGTGTGACGCGCCTCGGTAGCAGGGCGAAGATCTCGCACATGTCGTGGGGTTCCATCGACCAAAACAGACTGCTGGCTAATAACTCCAGATATTTGTCCTCACTTAAACTTGTCGGTGCACCGATTTCCTGGGGGCCGCGCCCACACTGGATCTCCCACTTCATATCTGTTATATGTTCCCTTGTCGGCTGACTGCGTAGTGTTGATTCCCTTCACTCCGACTCGGTACATGTAAATAGCATTCGCAGGTGCGGTTGAAGGGGACGTCCCATCCTTTGGCGTAATGTTGTACCAATAAGTGGCTTCCTGGCAGCAATTCTCTTGATGCTGCGATGGCTTCTTTCAGCAATGCCATTTCCTGACGGCACATGCGCACATCGCAACCGTAGTCGGACGCCCCACTCATCTAACAACTGCCGAACTTGCTGGCTACAAAACGCTGCATCATTGTCAGTCAGGAGCTCTTCCGGCGCACCTCGCTAAAAAAAAATGGATGATAGGTGGCGAACAACATTTGCTGAATCCTGTCTGGTCATCTGCCGCCACACCGCAAATCTCGTAGGCCCGCAATCAATGAGAGTTAGAAAGGGCTTGCGGCCGCCGTCTTTTGTAAAGTATGATGTCTCGCAAAGTCACACGAATTCTCGGAATATGCAAATTTAGCCGGCCTAGAACGACGATAAAAGCGGGTAATGAAAAAGACGTGGGGAGAATGACGATTGAGTTGGCTGGGGAATCGTGTGGCTGTTGCTTCTTGTGCCGTGTGAGGATATTTTACCGTTGTTGGATTCCGTGCAGAACCGGTGTGTAATGGTTATTGAATTGCTGCAACATTTATAACATCTTTTCCTGAACTTACCGTGTTAAAGAGAGAGTCGGGCGCCATCTTGAATTTTTCCTTACACATTTCTGTTACAAGCTATCTCGGCCATTTGGCCTCTAGGACTATGACCGAGTCGAAATTTGACTTAAAGCTCATACCCGAGTTTGACGGGTCCACATCCATCGTCGACTGGGTTGAAAGGTTTGACCTGACGTGCGACCTTTGTGAGGTGAAAAAGGTACACACTGTGATTCCCCTCAGATTGGCTGGGGGTGCCTTGAGTGTATATCAGCAACTCAGTGCTGCCGAAAAGGGAGATGTCACCGCAATTAAAGCTGCGCTGTACAAGGCATTTGCCATGGATCCTTGTACGGCCTATGAAAAATTTGCTTCCCGAAAACTTCTACCGGAGGAAAGCGTGGACGTTTTCTTCGCTGAGTTAAAGAAACTCGCAGTTCTGTTCGGTGGAGGGGTGTCGGAGCGGACGCTCACGTACGCGTTTGTGGCGGGCCTTCCCACTCGGATGAAGCAGCTACTGAGAGCCTCAACCAGCGTTTCAACAACGACCATGGAACACTTGATGCAACGTGCTCGAGCCATCATCAAAGATGAGGAGGACCTGGGGGAACCAGTTGTGATGGCAACACAGACAGGCCAGATTGGCGCTCGGGAGATTCCGAATCAGAACCCTGCAAGCAATGGGAAATGTTTTCGCTGCGGCCGACGCGGACATTTTGCAAGGAATTGCACCAACAGGGGGCGTGTGCGCTGTTTTAATTGTGGCGGTTTGGGGCATCTAGCCCAAAACTGTGCGGGAAACGTATCAGGGGGAAAGGACGTCAGCGCCGCCCTGCTCCCCGAGCAAAATTTGAACAAGGCGCAACCGGTGATGACCGTCTACGTAAACAGGATACCCTGCTCAGCACTTCTTGACTCAGGCTGTTCGCATACTATAGTGAGTGCCAGGCTGTGTCCAAGTTGGACTAAGAGGAAGATCAAAGTCACCACGATAGGAGGCGAGACCCAGACATGCTGTGGAGCTGGAACTGTCAAGATCTACACGGACACCGGTGCAGCCACTAAGATCAATGTGCTCATGACCCAAGGAGATCTCCTGGGGTTTGACCTGTAGCTCGGATACGATGCCATCAAGGCGCTGGGGGGAGTCGCAATTCATCGGGATGGAAAGGTGCGATTCTTGGAGGCCCCAGTGTGTGCAGCGCTCCATATCGATCGGCCGGCTAAATTTGCATATTCCGAGAATTTGTGTGACTTTGCGAGACATCATACTTTACAAAAGACGGCGGCCGCCATCTTGGTCTTTCTTTTCTATTTTTGGTCGGTAACGCTGAGCTGGTCTCGAGGTAAGTCTTTTCCCCTCATCCGTCTCTCCCACGTACCCACACAACACGCAAACACGCGGGCGCTTATCTCCTGGATGCATGTTACACAAACACTGCTAAACCTTACTAGCTTTTTCAAACACTGCTAAACCTTACTAGCTTCTCAAACACTGCTGAACCTTACTAGTTTTTCAAACACTGTTAGGCCTTACCAGCTTCTCAAACGTTGCTAGACCTTACTAGTTGCTCAAGCACTGCTAGATCTTACTAGCTTCTAAAACACAAAAAAGTATGTTCAATTATAATTCTCTATTATATGATGACGATTAGAAAAAAGTCTGACTCCAATCACATTTCAATCTTTTCATTTCTCAACGCTTTCAATTTTCAAAGTTTGATGTGAATTGTTTAATATTTCCACTTTTTTCAACGCTTTCAATTTTTTAAACTCTGATGTGAATCATTTTAATCATTTCATTTTTCAATTGCATTGACTTTATATTTTATGCCAAAATAGTTTGTAATTACAAAAAGGATTCTTTTCAGTGTTCCTACGACATTCAAAATTCCGACCTGTTTAATTTGGTTCCACAAACTTACCGTCTTTATTTTAGTTTTTTGTTTCATCTCTTTGGGGGTGAAGCCTCATTGATATGCATAGCAGTGCATATCGTACTACAGTTTTCAGGAAGGAATTAAATCAAATTGAATTTTATTGTTCTCAACAACATGTTGCAACAACTTACTCAAAACTGAACTGGAATCAAATATTAATTTTTAATTTTTTTTAATTCGGTGACAAAACTTGAAAAAGAAACTGACTTTACTTTATATTTTTTTCAAGTATTTCCAGGATGTTAATGTGTAATCGGACAAAATATCGGACAAAAAATACAATCTATTTTTTTTACTATACTATCTGTACCTGCCTGGCATTGCCCAGTAGCGTTTTACTTATAATTTTTAACCTATATGATTTTTTTTAACCTATATGATTATTTTTCAAAATATTTTATATGATTTTTTTTCAAAATATTTTTGTAACATGCTAAGGGAAGTAATTTCAAACGACGCATTTTAACAACAGCAAATAAACCTACCCATCTCGTCTCTTTGAAATACTTTGTAGATCTACTTGCAAATAACATGTACTGAACAACCATTGCAGAATCACTTGCACTCATCACTTCGAACAGTGTAAACTTACTTGCATCGACTTTAACAATAATGCAAATTTACAGATGTGTTTGCAAACCTATCCTCGTTCACCCATCTTTGCAGGTTCACTTGCAAATCACTGTGCATATTCTTGTTGTTAATATTGCTGCCAACAATTTTAAAAATTGATAATATAAATTATCTAAGGAGAGAGCCTTGTTGTGCACTATTTAAACTCCTAATAACAAAACCAGAAGAAAAAGACATAAGTCATTCTCCGTGCATCTCCCTTTTTGTCAATCAATCAGGTCACATCAAAGCATTGCTATCAGCAGCAGTGTAAAGTCAAACCCGATCCTCAAAGGGACAGGTGTGACACATTAGGTAGTGTCAGATCTATGTCATCAGAAACTTCAGTTCCTAGCAGTGCCAGCCAAGGTGGATTGGTCTGCCATCTAGCAGTATTAGGATTGAAGGAGTTCTGATGAAATCCGAAGGCATCTGCATTCGAATCCAGTGTTTTTTCTTACTCTTATTCATGGCATATTGTCACTTAGACATAAGTGGCTACTATTTGAGACCATGGCCACAAGGATACTGTGTAGACAGTTGAGTAGCAAGATATTTGTTTGCTTTACATTTAAATTTTAACACATGATTAGTACAGACAGGAAAGCAGAAACTATTAGAATAGAAGACTTTCTGCTATCTAAGGACCTTTACAGTGAAGAAGTGGGCTTTTGCTTCTTGTCAAGACTATGTACATGTAAATCAAGCCCATGTTGTCAAAAACAAAAAACAATATCCGACCAGCATTCCAACCGACGTCCCACCACCGCCGCCATGGACATATCCTGACACATTCAGCAGTTCATTTCACAGTTGTTTTAACTTTAAATAAAAGTTTAAACTTAATCTTTTCATTTGCTACTTCCTTGCTTCCATACACTCAGTTTTGTAATATAACAATTGGTGTCAGAGTGTTTAGCGAGATAACTATGGACAGCTATACAGGTCTCACATGATCCAAACTGTTTACGTAAATCAAGGAGCAAAAACAGCTTCTTTCCTACCTAATGACCGGACCCACACAACCATCTCAAGATGCATTTCGGGAAATTTGACTCGACATAGACACCATAACAAATGCCTTAAAATCAGCTGCAATAACAATCATATAACTCAGGCTAACGGCGATTATAAATTACTCATGCGTCAACAAATGATTCAAGATGCCATGAGACACTAAAGGGCCTTCTGCTCAGGAAGCGACATGAGTCAATTTATCACAGCATTAAACAAAATATATACAATATAAGTCACACTAGAGCTAGCAACTTACCCCAGTCTGGAAGGCGAATTTGTCAAGTACACAAGAGACTTGTTGGACTAAGACGTATTTCAACAGATGCTCGACTCTGAACAAGTTACAACTGCCTTCACCCTTCTAAAGGAATACTGCTTAACAACCCACAGCACCCAGATGACCACCTTTCAGCACTTAAACCAAATCTGGGAACTAGAACGGCGAGAAGACGAAAAACTTACAGATTTTACAGGCCGACTTGAAAAAGTACTCAGAGAAGCAGCCGTCCACATTAAGAGCAAATTCAAGAAGGATAGGAACTCAGAAGTATTAGTCGACGGGCTTATTTCAATCATAGTTAGTGAAAAGTCAAAGAGTGGAACTCAAACATCTACCCCCACTTCATCAGGACGATGGATAGCCACTATACCGCAACTGGTATAGCGTCCAAAGTACAAAGATACTTGGATCGCAGTGTAAAATCTGACTTCACCATTCTCCAAGACGTCGCATTTCTCTCTCAAAAACACCACTCGAGTCAGAGAAATACAACAAACTAACACACCTGACCCAACAGACACCCTCACCCAAACTGTACAAGCACTAACAAACAGATCCATCCACACGAACAGCAACACCAAGAAGCCTGTCAATAGCCACAATGTGTCCCCGTATGCCAGAGATGCCTCAAAGACCTTCCATGCTTCAAATACAGATGCAGATACCAACAACCACACAAGGAGGTTCGACGCACACAGTCACCATCATACAACCAAAGTCACCACAACAACAGTTACAACTGCTACCAACACAACAGCAACCACTACATCCGCAGCAACAGGCACCACAACCTAGGCACACCATATCCGACATATATCTCCATGCCTACTTCACCTCTCTATCAAAAATCCCAGCAAGAACAACAAGGGGACAACTCCCCACGTGCTACAGACATTCTATCATGTAAATATGATCGAGATCTGGGGGAGGGGCATTGTTATAGCGCATATCTCTCCATATTTACATGAATAAACCAGAAACCAACGGAAATAATGGCGAGGCAAAGATAAACCCTGTTCGTCGATACAACATAAATGATCACATTAAACACACACAACAACATCATGCATATATGTGTAAGAATGAGACCTGGAACACGTGTGTCTGGTTAAGAGAGGAACTGAATTAACAATGGCTTCCCGCGTTATTAAAAGATTGCTATGCATATGCGTGAGTGTGTAGCAGACACAAATAGACCCCTTTTCTTCTCGCGCATTCGCTTCCTCTGAGTGAGTGATGAGGCGTTAAACTGTCCAATCTGAGGACTTGCACACGAATACAAATTAACCCCTAGGGACCAGACAGCTTCCGGTCCCAGAAGAAAACTCTCTCTTACGCTACCAGCCTTCGTCGGTGCTAGACGCCTGTTCTCTTCGCTGCTCCTACTAAAGGTATTGACGACAGCCGCGGGTTGTAACTACCTCGTAAGGCAGTGGAGACCCGACTCTACTTTCTTCCTTCAGTACGCTTTGCAAATAAACCTTTCCCTTGTTAAGTTGAAGAAGTTGTTTGTCATTGTTCATAGAATTGTGTTATTTTATTTTATTAGGGAAATTCCCTAAAATGGTGACTCCGTCGTGATAACACATTTCCGAACAGACACTTCTTTCGCTTTTTAACAGGGTAAGGCGCGCATTTTAAAAACCAGCACATGGTTTCCAACCACACACATAAACAGACAACGGATTCGGGAGAGCACATTTAAAACTTAAAAAAAAAAAAAAAAAAAAAAAAAAAAAAAAACAACAACAAAAAAAAAAGACGTTATTTCCCTCTCTTCCTTATCGTTTTTTTTCCCGTTATATATATATATATATATATATATATATATATATATTATAAACTAAGGAGCATACAAAAAAAAAACAAAAAAAAAAAACAAAAACAAACAAAACAAAGAAAAAACACCCTTTTCTTTCACAACGGCGGGCTACACATAAAAAAAACGCCAACCTACAAAAAGAGGTGACACTTTATTGGTGTTCGAAAATTCTTATACCAAGCTTGAACTTCTAATGCTATCTTTTTTCTACCTTGAACATTTCTGCCGTGTTAACGCGCACCGCGCATAAGAAAAAACTCAAAAAAAAACAAAAAAAAAAAAACAACTTTCACGAAGTTTTTCCGCATTAGCACTCTTCGGCCAAAATGTAAGTACTTAAAGAGTTCATTTATCTTCAGGTTCACACACATTTACAAAAAAAAAAAAAAAAAAAAAAAAAAAAAACCATATTGTCCACATTTTTTTTTGCTTCACGGCTCTTCCTGATATAATTTTGTTTTAGCTTTATTTCATGGTAATTTTGTTTCTTTCTTCTCCTCCCCCATTAGCCTGTTAAAATTTTTTTTTTGTATTTTCTCCATATTTCTCCTTTCTTCTCCACGTGGTCCATATTCGGCGTCCTCTCAGATTTCGGATACATTATATATATATATTTTTTTTTAAATATTTGGTATCTACTTTCGGTAGTGACGATGACAACGTTGCCTGCCTTCGCTGGTGACGTCCGGGTTTGGTTTGCTCAACTCGAGTCTTATTTTGCGGCGAACAACGTGTCAGAGCAAACGAAGCTGCACATTTTATTCAGTGCCTTCCCCGCGTCATTGACTCCTGCGGTCAAGGACTTAATAACGGACACCCCGTTAAACTCCACTTACGATAGCATAAAACGGGAGGTGCTACTACGGACGTCCGTGTCGGCGGAAAAGCGTTTTCAAACGCTGGTCCATGACGAGCACTTAGGTGACCGCAGGCCGACGGAACTACTCCGTAGAATGAGGGAACTGGCAGAGGACGTCCCTCCTGACAGTGCCTTAATAAAGCAGCTCTTTTTCTCAAGGCTGCCGGCACAGGTAAAGGCCATACTTGCGCCAATGTTTGAAAAACACACTGTCGATGTAGTAGCAGCATCGGCGGACAAGGTCATGGACTTTGTGAGGGGGCCTACCACCGCGGCGATTCCACAACAGCCTGCTGAGGTACCCGCAGGCACCGCAAATGTAAGACAGGATGCTACATCGGTGGCTATACTAACGGCCATCGAACGCCTCACTAGAGTGGTGAGCAAGCTCAATATGGGCAGGTCGCACTCACCCAGACGCCGCTACAAAAGCCGCTCATCTTCCCCGCACCACCGTCGCCGTGCAAACATGCCGGGACTATGTTTTTATCATAGTCGCTATGGCGCTGAAGCACGGAACTGTAAAATGCCCTGCACTTTTAACAACCAGGGAAACTAAATTGTGGAAAGACGAGCACGGCAAACTTTCCACAAAATGCAAATAACCGTGCCTATTTCGTCACTGACGTAAAATCTCAAGCACGTTGCTTGGTAGACACTGGCGCTGCTTGTAGTATATGGCCACTTAGGCTACTTAAAGAAAGGCCACCAGTGTCATTGATAACACTGCAAGCGGTGAACCATTCACCTATCCCCACGTACGGTCAAATTTCACGTTCTCTGGACTTGAATTTACGGAGAGACTTTACGTGGGTTTTCACTGTAGCAGATCTACCGTACCCCATACTAGGCGCGGATTTCTTGCATAATTTTAATTTAATGGTCGACATGCGCAGACGCCGGCTGATAGACGCTAGCACGGAACTTTCCGTCCCTGGCTCGTTATCTAATGCCCCATCTATCAGCCCGGTATTTTTCATTGCCGCTGCAAATGACCCATACCATGAGGTGCTACACTCCTACCCGGAGTTAACCAATTTAAATTTTGTGGTGAGCAAACCCACGCACACCACAAAACATCATATTGAGACCACAGGTGCTCCTGTGTTCTCACGCCCTCGTCGCCTTCCTGTGGATAAACTTAAAGCAGCGAAGGCAGAATTTAATCATATGCTACAGTTGGGAATTATACGCCCCTCGTCCAGTCCTTGGGCTTCCCCTCTGCATATGGTTCCAAAACGAGACGGAGATTGGCGTCCAACTGGGGACTATAGACGACTCAATGCCATGACGGTACCTGATCGTTACCCAATCCCGCATATTCAGGACTTTGCTTCCTCTCTGCATGGCTGTAAGACTTTCTCTAAGCTAGATCTGGTTAAGGCTTACCATCAGATCCCGGTGAATCCGGCCGACATACCCAAGACTGCGGTTACAACCCCATTTGGAGCGTTTGAATTTCTTACTATGCCTTTCGGCCTACGTAACGCTGCCAGTACTTTTCAGCGCTTTATGGATGAAGTAGTGCGTGATTTAGATTTCGTCTATAACTATATAGATGACATTCTCGTGGCTAGTGCCTCACCTGAGGAACACGTCACTCACCTCCGCCTACTTTTTGAACGGTTTCAGCAATACCAAGTGAGGATTAACCCTGGTAAGTGCGTTTTCGGTGTTACGTCACTAGTTTTCCTGGGCCACATTATCAGCCCAGACGGTATATCTCCGTTGCCGGAAAAGGTGAAGGCTCTACAAGACCTTCAACCGCCCACTTCACTTCGCCAACTTAGGCACTTCCTTGGTCTGTTGAATTACTACAGACGCTTTATCCCACGCTGTGCGGATCTCTTAGCTCCTCTTTCCGACCTGTTACGTAACAGGAAGAAGAAAAACGAGCAGATCTCACTTAATGAGATCCAACTTAGAGCATTTGCTGAAGTGAAAAATAAACTAGCGACGACATCTTTGCTGGCACATCCTGTACCCGATGCCCAGTTTTCACTGGTCGTTGATGCATCGGGCACAGCTGTAGGTGCAGTGCTGCAACAGCAGCACCAACAACAGTTACAACCTCTTGCATACTTTTCGCGACAGCTGAAACCGGCCGAACAACGTTACAGCACGTTTGGCCGCGAACTACTGGCAATGTACCTCGCAGTGAAACACTTCCAACATTCACTCGAGGGCCGACAATTTGTGATCTACACCGATCACCGTCCGCTTACATACGCACTGCGTGCTAAGCCGGACAAATATTCTCCCCGCGAAACACGTCATTTGGACTTTGTTTCGCAGTTTACTAGTGATATCCGACATATCGCGGGTGAGCAGAACGCAGCAGCAGACGCATTGTCTCGCCTGCCCATCAATTCTCTGTCCTCACCATCGGATATCGATTTGCAACAGATGGCCTTAGACCAGCCAAGTCTGGACACGTTGGATCCATCGTCACCTGAATTCAGGACTTGCAAATTCGCATATCTGCCCGTGCCTACTTCTGACACGCAGATCATCTGTGACACCTCAACGGATTCACCTCGACCATTCGTTCCAACGACCCACCGTAGAGTTGTTTTCGACACTCTACACAACCTGGCACACCCCGGACGCAAAGCCACAGTAAAGCTGATTACAGCTAGATTTTTCTGGCCTAACATGAGGCGTGACATCATTGCTTGGTCACGTTCCTGTGTATCCTGCCAAAAATCAAAGGTGCACGAGCATATCCGCGCACCCCTTGGAACATTCAGCACCCCAGACGCTCGGTTTAGCCATGTTCACATTGACTTGGTTGGACCATGGCCGGTCAGTCAGGGATTCACTTATCTCCTGACCTGCATAGACCGTTTCACACGGTGGCCAGAAGCCATCCCACTTAGTGACATTTCGGCTGAATCGGTAGCGCGAGCCCTTATATCAGGCTGGATATCGCGCTACGGAGTTCCCACTACAATCACCACTGATCGTGGTGCACAATTCGAATCCCACCTATTCCGGGAACTGTCCAAGATCCTCGGGATCACTCGCATTCGGACAACAAGCTATCACCCTGCTTCAAATGGGATAATAGAACGCTTCCATCGCCAATTGAAAGCTGCATTACGCGCTTACCCTGATCAACAGCGATGGAGCGAGTACATACCGGTCATCCTTCTTGGCTGTCGGGCATCAATCAAGGAGGACCTGGGATATTCCGCAGCCGAACTGGTCTATGGAGCACCTCTATCGTTGCCAGGTCAGATGCTGACCCCGATAGAGGATATATCAACTGACACAGCTCTATATGTCAACAGACTACGAGCTTATCTCAGTAAGCTACCGCCGATGCACCCTAGGCAACAGACCATTAAATCTTTGGTTCCGAAGGACATAGCGACATGGACTCACGTGTTCCTTAGAAAGGACGCAGTAAAAGCCCCCCTAACTCCACCTTACACTGGCCCTTATCGCGTGCTTTCACGCACTGATAAAACTTTTATCCTAGACATTAGTGGTAAAAAAGAGACAGTATCGGTAGATAGGGTAAAAAGAGCCTTTCTGGACACATTAACACCTGAGCCACACATTCCTCCAACATACACACAGCATAATCATACACCTGAGGTAAATGTTCCACATGAGAACAATTATGTGACCACTACACGTAGTGGTCGACGGGTACATTGTCCGAAGAGACTTTGCAAAACAGTGTATTTCTGTTGAAAAAGAACATTTTTTCTTCTCTCCTTTTTAGAACAGAACGTTTTGTGCAAATATTCCAACTTTTCACAGAAAAGTAAGAACATTTTTTTTTTTCTGCAAGAAAATAACCTAAAGAGACGGACATTTCTTATTGTATTTTTCTTTCTGCTATTTGTTATGCTACCTTTCTCTCTGTCGGCTTTCAGCCTAAGCAGGGGGTTATGTAGCAGACACAAATAGACCCCTTTTCTTCTCGCGCATTCGCTTCCTCTGAGTGAGTGATGAGGCGTTAAACTGTCCAATCTGAGGACTTGCACACGAATACAAATTAACCCCTAGGGACCAGACAGCTTCCGGTCCCAGAAGAAAACTCTCTCTTACGCTACCAGCCTTCGTCGGTGCTAGACGCCTGTTCTCTTCGCTGCTCCTACTAAAGGTATTGACGACAGCCGCGGGTTGTAACTACCTCGTAAGGCAGTGGAGACCCGACTCTACTTTCTTCCTTCAGTACGCTTTGCAAATAAACCTTTCCCTTGTTAAGTTGAAGAAGTTGTTTGTCATTGTTCATAGAATTGTGTTATTTTATTTTATTAGGGAAATTCCCTAAAAGTGCATACAAAAGTTAGAATCAGGAAACCGGGACGAAAGAGTCTATAAAAGTTACCAAAACAAAAGAGCAGCGATATCATTACATCTCCCTTTCTCTGAAAACAAAGATGACTTAGGTATGTAAAACAAAACAAAGAAAATGGAAAAGCTGGTTCAGGGTAGACTGCCTGAACAGCTACAGCGAAGCAGAGGATTACTCTGCCCCATGAGATGCTTGCTGGGAGGTTATGAGTGTGTGCTCACCATAAGTTCATTTTTGATGGTGGTAGTACCACCCTACCACTACGGGTACATTTTTGAATGTCATTTGGCATGTTTGGGGCTGCACACACAAGTGGGTCCACAGACGTCGTACATTATTGTGGAGCTATGTTGGGGAGGTCTTGCGACATTTGTGGGGTAGGGTAGGCGTCACTGGAATACTTCTTATGTGTTGTCGGTTTCTTCACAGCACATGCCCATTAACATTCTCCAGGGAATAGGAGCGGTGATCATCTGCCTGGGATACTACAGTCACTGGGTCCCAGCTTCCAGACACAGGATTCTGTACCCTTACCTATTTGGCCACGGTATAGGGATGGTAGATCTTCCTCAAGTCCAAGGATGGAATACTGTTGCCATATCTGGGCAGGAGCTGCCAAAAACAGCCTATCATGCCTTGACAGAGTACAAAATAGACTTCGTGGTTTAGTGGGGGATGCCCTTTTCTCTACCCTGCAACCTCTCTCCCACAGAAGAGATGTTACGAGCCTATCCTTGTTTTATCGTTATTTTCATGGCAGGTGCTCGTCTGAACTCCAATCCCTGGTCCCCCTTCGCCAATCTTTCACGAAAAACACCCGTCTAGCTGAATCCACTGTGAAAAATTTCCCCCACTCTATATCTGTGCCTAAATCAAAACGCGGATTCCATGAACAAAGCTTCTTTCTTAGAACTGCACGCCTGTGGAACTCTGTTCCGTCTGCCTGCTTCCCTCTGGACTACAACTTGGATGTCTTCAAGTCCAATGTTAACAAATTCCTAATGAACCGCCCCCCCTAATTAAACACTTCATCAAATCTCCACACTAACATAATGTACTTGCAATAACCCTTATCCCTGAGTGGCTTCCGGGCCTTGATAAGTGGTGATCACTGTGTAAAAAAAAAAAAAAAAAAAAGTGCATGTTAGTCAAAATACCTCTTTTAGTTCTGCCGACGTTGTTGGAATGCACTGTATATCTGATCCTGATCATGGTTGTCATTTCTGATTTTGGTGATCAGTGGAGATTGGATTTGTCTACCTATGAGTAGTTGTGCAGGGCTTGGTATGGCGTTGAAATTGGAGTGCAGCGGCGGTGCAGCAGGTCGATCTCAGAAGTTGTTCCTGACTGTTTTATTTCTTCATGTTTTGTTTTTAGTTGAGACAATTCTTCTTGCAGCTGGTTCACTTGTTTAGATAATTTGCTGTTTTCATCATGCTGCATTTGTAGGCTTTTGTGTGATTTTAATTTAAGAGTGACCAATGAAAGATTCTCTTCAAGTTTTGTGACATTCGAATCCAAGTTTTCCTTGGCACCATTGCAATGTTGAGACAGGTAAGTCTACATGAAGCTCAAGCTTCCCATAATGGTTCTCGATAGAGTCACTGTCATCATCAGCTACTGCTGATGCTACTGCACCAACTAAATCTTCTGGATCCGCATCGTACTGGACTCGCATTCAACATTGTTAATATTATTCCCTTTGTTTTCCATGCCAACCTGGGGACTGGCATCAACAATGTCAATGTTGTCTTTTTTCAATCTTGGTTGGCCAACGAGTTCTTTGATCTTTTACTTCAACGTGTCAATCTCATTGAGTAGCTCCTGCTTCTCTCGCTTGTGATCGGATGCCCCCTTGACGAAAGAATCCATCTTGTTACACAGTGCTGTTTTTTTTCAAATGCCTTGTTGCGCTCGTTGCATACCTCGCTCCATTTTTCGTGCATGGCTATAAGTGTCCTTCTCGGTGGGTCTATGTGGCATGGTACATTGGGGTTGACAACAAGCTTGTGTGTGTTCCGAAATTCACCTATATGGTCGAATCTGTCGGGGTAGAGATGCATTAGGTCAGCTACACTATTGATGGGTTGGTGCTGGGCTGAGATGGCAAAGTTCATTGTCACTATCCTAAGAGCTACTAATGTTGGCATGCCCAATATGGCTGCTCCTGGTACATCAACCACATAGAATTGGGTATCCAGCCAGGGGGAGTTTTATACTTGCACCTAAAAGTTGTGGTGCCATAACAGTTTATCCTGGTGTTGTTGTAGGCTGTTAGTAGACATTGTGTTGAGGTTGTGTGAGCCTTTTCTAGTCTCACACAAAAACACATTCACATTTCAAGCTATGTCATATACATACGCGCACACAAACATACGCGCCCACGTCCACACACGTACATATATTCACGTTCGCGTACATACACTCACATTCACGTATATATACACACACGCTAACGTATACACATGTACTCCCTACAGCCACCTACCTTGAAAATGCTGCTGTGAAACCTGACATAGTTATATGGAATAAGTCAGAGAGAGTTGCAACCTTGATTGAAGTGAGTGTTCCTAATGATGGCGGTCTTAACAGAGCTGAAATAGAGAAACAGACCAAATACCAAGGTCTCATGTATGATATGAAAATAAACTGGAACCTAAAGGGGATATCGATCATACCAGTTATCATAGGTGCCACAGGACTTATGAAGAAGAACCTGGAGTCCTACCTAACTAATATTCCTGGTGAACCAAGTGCAAAAGAGATTCAGACAATTGCACTTAAGGGAACAGCGAGGATACTAAAAAGAGCTCTCGGTTGGTTTCAATAAAAATGCGGGGCAATGTTGGCAGCTGGTTTGGCTGCCCCATACCCAGCATTACAATCTTCAAAGGAAGAAAAATAAAAAAAATAAAAAATAAATAAAAAAAAATGTACTCACACACGCACACACGAACGCACACATGGACGACGTCACTTCCACTTTCAAAGGAAATATACACATGCGCAAAAGACACTCCAGAAACGAGTATAAAACAAAGAGCAAAAAGCGGCTCCATTTTTTAGGACCAGCTCTCGACCAGAGAGGTTGGGCTAACCAGCCGCCTCCCAGAAGGGAGGCGCACGCTCGCGCGCGTCAACACCCCTGTGACTATGTATGGGGCACGAGCTAACAGACCGTATGTACACATTCACACTCTTTCTCTCTCTATCTACTACTGGTCCCTGAGAACACCTTCGCGTAGCTGACTACTAACTGACGTCAACTCTCTATCCTCTTCTTTGTCTACACGCTGGACTATCATTCCAATTTCCACTACAACACTCATTTCTCTTCCCATGCACGAACAAACGATAGTGACCTGAACTTGAGATGAACACACATTTCCTTTTCTTGCTACAACACCAGTCCCGCAACGAACATTGGTTACACACGCGCGGACATGAACACATGTTATAACTAAAACGTTCATTCTTTCAACAGTAAATAAACGACGTTTACGTTATCCATCAATTGAGTCTTTGTTTCCTTCAATTCTATTCATTTCATTATTCTTTTGTAACGGAATTGGGATTTATATATTCTAGTCCTCTCCAAGGTCAATGATCCAGCCATCGGGTTTCCAGCTTTGTCTATACTTCTAGGGTGCATGTTGCGGAATATGTGGATAGGCAATGTATTTGCTTGTGCCCCTGTATTTACCTTCAGGTTGAAGGTATGAGTGCCTGGGTGGTCCTTCAGCTTAATGCTTAGACCGACAAATGCCTCATTTCAAGGATCTTTCACGTTTGCTGATTTTCCGCTGTTAGTTGTGATGGTGAGGTTCTCCATGTGTCTATGTCAGTCATAGCTTGGTTGTTGTGTTTATTTTACTGCCAAACTTCCGTTGTTGGTTATGACTGTTGTGCTTGTTGTCTCTTGGTTTTGTGCTTCCCTGAGATGCATACTGTAGCACAGTGGCCTGTTTTGCCACATGTGTGGCATACGTCATTTTTGGCAGGGCAGTGTTCTTTGCCAAATCGGTGACTGTGTCCACAAGTTTTGCAAGTTTGTCCGTATTTTCGGTCAGTCCCTTGCCATTGGTGTGTACCATAGCTTATTGCGGCTATCTGTGGTGATTCCTGTAACTGGTGGAGCTGGTTGACATAAACTGCTGATGCCTCGTGTGAACAGGCTAATCTAACAGCTTTCTCAATTCTGTAACCCTTCGGTTTGTTTAACAGTTCCTTTTGCAGTTCGGGCATGGGTGTGCTGGCAATTAGTAACTCGACAAGGCATTCATTTAATTTGTTGGCACTGAAATCACATTTCTTTGCCAACAGTCGACATCTGTTGATGAAGATGTCTGTTGTTTCATTTGGTTTCTGCTGATATTTTCCGAGTTCCAGTCTACAAACGCAGTGATTTGTTGCCGGTTCTAACTGCTCCAAAAATGCACCGAATATCACTTGTGGATCCTTGTGATCATCATCCGACATCGATCAACTGTTATACCGGCGTAAACCTTCTTCGCCAGTCACGAGAAGAATTAGGGGAACTTTATCCTCATGTTTCATCGCTTTGATGGTGAAATAAAGTTCCATTCGTTGTCGAAATAGTTTGAACGATTCGGCAATACATGTCGAGCCCCAATCAAAACTAGGGACTTGCAACGAAACTGTGGCCATTACGATATGAAAGTGTGTGAGAAAAAAAAAATCCGAATGCGTGGTAATTCGTTCAGCGTGCAAGGGAAGAAGGAAAAAAAAATCCGAATGCGCGGTAATTCGATATCATGCTGTGTTGTGCATGGATGTGCAATAATGAGACCTGGAACATGTGTGTCTGGTTAAGAGAGGAACTGAATTAACAATGGCTTCCCGCTTTATTAAAAGATTGCTGAGTGCATACAAAATTAGAATCAGGAAACCGGGATGAAAGAGTCTATATAAAAGTCACTGAAACAAAAGAGCAGCGATATCATTACACATCAAAACCCCTTTCTTTATATACCCACATCAACAGAATAACTCGCAACTCACCTCTCCAAAGAAAACCACCAGAGGAAGCTGTCCATCGAAACAAAATCAAAATCCAAAACACAAACATTACAGCAGATGCAACTCCACCAGTTTTAACTTTAAACACAAATAATTATCCCATAAAACAGTGCAACAGTACAATGCTTATATATATTATTCCTTAATTGGAATTCGTTTTGAGATGAGCATTATATATATTAATTTATTTTTATTTCGGACTATTAGTCTCATCTTTATTAGTTGCTTTTTTTCATCTTTTATTGGTTTGTTTATTCACAACGTTTCGGCCAACTATTCCTCTGGCCTTCCTCAGGTGGTAACCGCGATGGATAGGAACTTCGAATCTCCTAACTGCATTCTCAGCCATCACTGCCATCCGTAGTTGTAATAAATAAAACGTGGATTTATAAGCTCAAAAGAATCCAGCCTTGATCGCCCTTCGGGGCCCGTGGTGCAGTTGATAGAGACGTTGAATCTCTCAGTTCCAGATGAGCATTGTCTGAAGATAGCGGTTTCAATCCCACCCAAAGCGTGCCAGAGGTTTATTTGGCCAAAAATGTGGTGAGACGACAACAACTACGGATGGCAGTGATGGCTGAGAATGCAGTTAGGAGATTCGAAGTTCCTATCCGTCGCGGTTACCACCTGACGAAGGCCAGAGGAATAGTTGGCTGAAACGTTGTGAATAAACAAACCAATAAAAGATGAAAAACAACAACTAATAAAGATGAGATTAATAGTTCGAAATAAAAATAAATTAATATAGTACAATGCTTACTAAAACACATTCACAACTTTCTTAGCTTTAAATTGATATGACACATGTATACAAACATCAAACAGACAACTCCCTACAGTACCATTAAAACACAAAAAACAAACACAAATAAAAAATGAAAACAACAACTAGCGGTGAAAGCCACCTTTACAACTACGTCCGCAACACGAGCATAAATACGACCATTTTTTTTATAAGCAGGCAGATCGGCCCAGCATGTCAAACTGTGAACTTTGTTCTGTCAGCAGCCAGCAGCCATTAACCCTTTGCCAGCGACAACAGCTATTAAGATTATTATGCTCCTGTCGCCACCCCACTCATGATACTAGACAGCAGCCTTGAAGATTACTCCTCTTTCGCCGTCGCCACAGCTGCCACCACCAAATCACCATAACTCGTCAGACAGCGAGGTTTGTCCCACCAGTAGCAGCAACGCTGCATCAGTGACAGCAGCTATTAAGATTACTCTTCTTCCGCCATCATTGTCAACCCTCTTGTGCTACCGGATAGCAGCCTTTATGACAATTCCTCCTTCACCGTCGCCATAGCTGCTGCCACCGCACCTGTATTCTAGACAACAGAACACCAAAGCCACGTTCCTGTGACTGCTGCCCCTGCCACAGCCTGACAATAACACCAGATTGTTGCCGAGTTCATATCAACATCCGACCAGCATTCCTACCGACGCCCCACCGCAGTTCATTTCACGATCGTTTTAACTTTAAATAAAATTTTAAACTCAACCTTTTCATTTGTCCCTTTCTTGCTTCCATACACTCAGTTTTGTAATATAACAGAATCTTCCACAACTTGAGTTCCTTGCGAATAATTGTGTGCGTACTTCTCACACTAACATCAAACTGTGCACTTATTGTTTCTATAGACACACGATGGTCCTTATCCATGAAATCCTTTATTTGGTCAATCAACTCTAGTATTCTTTTTTCTTTTTTTTTTTTTACATAGGCATCACCACTTATCAAGGCCAAGAGGCCACTCGAGGATAAGGGTTAAAAAGTGTACAGTAGAAATTGGACAATATAGTAATCGTTAGTAATGGAAATTCGGTAAATTTGTTAACAAGTGGAACAGCACATCAAGAACTTGTTTACGTTAGACTTGAAGACAACCATATTGTAGTCAGCTGGAAAGCAGGAAAACGGAAGACAATTCCACAGGCGTGCAGTTCTAAGAAAGAAGCTTTGTTTATGGAATCTACGTTTAGGTTTAGGCACAGATAACGAGTGGGGGGAATTATTGATAGTGTTTTCAGCTAGAGGAGTGTTTCTTGTGAAAGTTTGGCGAGGGGGGACCATAGACTGAAGCTCAGTCGAACACTTTCCATGAAAATAACGATACAGCAGAAACAAAGTTGCAACATCTCTTCTGTGAGATAGAGGTTGCAGGAAAGAGAAAAGGATATCTCCTACGAGGCTACGGAGTCTATTTTGAACTCTATCAAGGCAGGACAAATCCTTTCTAACGGCTCCTGCCCAGATGTGGCAACAGTATTCCATCCTTACACGTACCTGGCTCTTATATAGATAGAGAATTGCATCAGCAGTGAGATATCTACTGGATCGATAGAAGGATCCGACCATTTTTCCAGTGGCCTTGGCAACAGATTTGATGTACGTTCCATTTAAGATTAGGAGTAAAGGTCAAGCTCAGGAGCTTGTCAAAACTTGAGGCCTCCTCAAGACGGGAGCCATTCATTTCAATTGATGCCAGATGGGGATTAGAACGTTGATGATGTAAAGAAAGAAGCTTGGTTTTAAATTCATTAAAAGTAACCAGCCACTTCTTTCCCCATTGTACAATGTGATCAAGATCAGAGGAGAGAGAATCAGAGAGAACTTGGTCGTTTACTGTCTTAGATGTGCTACCATAGATGGTAGTGTCATCAGCATAAATGTCTGCAAATGATGTAAGAATGTGATTTGGAAGATCATTAATGTAGATCAGGAAAAGAGTTGGGCCCAGGATGGACCCCTGAGGGACTCCAGCATTAATACCGTGAGCTTCTGATTTTTGCCCATCAACTACTACTCTTATGAACCTATTAGAAAGAAATGATTTAATAACTGAGAAGACATTTCCAACTATACCATAGCTAGAGATCTTGTGAAGTAAACCTTTATACCATACCCTATCAAAGGCCTTAGATATGTCAAGAGCAATTGCCCTAGAAAGGTTGCCTCCGTCGAGAGATTTACTAATCCTATGAGATAACTGTAAGCACATCTGCTGTAGATCTAGCAGAATAGAAATCATATTGTGTGTCACTAAGTGGTATTCTGACTTACTCCTGCCACATTTCTTATCATCCCTCACAGACTTTCTGTCTTTCTTGAATCTCTTATACCTCTCAAAAACTGATGCTCGATTCATGCAAGATGATCCAAAAGCAGTCTGAAGCATTCCATACATTTCTGTGGCATTTTTTCCAAGTTTAAAACAAAATTTTATTGCATATGATTCTTCTAAAATGTCCTCACGTCCAGATTACATTTTTGAAATTCACCAGCTGTGACAATCAGGCTTTAGTAGAGTGTATTCCAATTCGTGCTGTATCTGTTCATTTGAACCTGAAATCAAAAAAATTGGTCAGTCATCTCATAAGATGTATAGCAATAGCATACTGAATTTTCAAGAGTCTACAATAATTTTAAATATCTGTACAAAAAAGTCTGGAAACGTATTGAAGGCAACTCGGAACATAAACAACCAAAATGGCTACTTAAAATCTAGTTCCCTTCTGGAAGGGTACAAAAATAATGGAGGTCGTACATTTCCTAGCAAGGCGCTTCAGGCGATCAACAATAACGTAACCCTTTCCCGAGGGAGGGGGTAAAGCTTAGGAGAATGGCATCCTCTATGACCAAACCGAATCATAACTCATTTAAACAAAACAGTAGAGCTGAACAAGCCCAGGAATCGGGATGTACTCCCCCCCCCCCCCCGGTATTTTATAAACTCTAAATAGATATCGAGGGAAACTTTTTTTTCTATATCTCTACCTGAGAGAGTTATATTGGGTGGGGAAGAGACGACTCCCGCATACAAAGGTGGATTCCCAGCATGCAGCAGCGTTGAGCAATAAATCTTTCGTCTTCGTCTTCTCCACTTGAATAAACCGCTTCATTCGAGTCGCACCGGTTCTTCGATTCTTTCGTTTGAAACACGTCGACAAGTTTTTCTCCCCGCTACTGACCAAAATTTGTCTCGAAAACCCTTTTGGTATCCCCAAATCTACTAAGAATTATTTTTTAAATATCAGTTTTAAAAAATAATTTAGATAATATTTTTCGTCGACTTCAACCAACAATAATGGTAAGAATTTTAAAAGTTTTATTTGGTACTAGTGCAGAGAGTGAGAGTGACTCAGAGTGACTGATTCGGACGTAAATAATAACGTTATTATTTAAAAAAGCCATTCTTAATATGGGGAGGGTGTTTTGTACCTATTCTATACTTCAACCTTACAATTAAATAATAAAAAAAAACAATTAAATAAAAAAAACATATAAAATTTTAATTAAACTTGGAAATACGATTTAAAAAATAAAAGCACGGAACACCTTTTATTTTAACTTCAATTATTTTCACCTTGATGAAATTAAATAATAAAACTTGAAAAACAGTATATTTTTTTATGAAAATTTGACTTTTCTTTTTTTAAAGATAGGAAATCTTACACTAATAAAATACACAATTTTTGGTACTTCTGCAGTTTACAGGACTTGCTGGGAAGAGCTTTGAGTATTCTGTACTTTCACTGACGATTTAATAAACAAGATAAATTTGAATTTAACTCGAAAATCCTCACTTCTGATTTGTTTTTTACAAACATTTCTGAAGATTAACATTTAAAAATTTTCTCTTGTATATTAATAATAATACATAATAATAAATGCATAAAGGAAAGCCGAGCCTTTTTTACTTTTAACATCAACGTATGTCTTTCTGTCTGAACAACATCCAAACTAAAAATAGCAAATTGAGGTTAAGGACGTTTTTTTTTTTTTATTTCCATTTAACAATCATAACTATTTTTCAACAAGTCTCATAAGATTTTTCATATTTGTAAAAATTTGTTTTAATAAAGTATTAAGATTTCTATGAATTTAACGTTATGCAACCTTTGAGTTTGGAGGGTAGATTTTCGAAATAATTATGTGCAATTGTGCATTTCTTCATTCTATTGACAGATGAAAATTCAATAAACTTTTATTTTCAATCTGAATTTAAAAAAAACAAAAACAAAAAAATTTGAAGAGTTTACTGAAAATATTTTCATTTTACTTCTTGAATATATTCACAACGTTTCGGCCGATATAACCCCTCGACCTTCAGCAAGTGCTTTTTCGAACTTGAGAACTGATTCTTTTATTTAATCCACGAAATTCCGGATACGTTTTCGAGTTCGTCATAAAGATTTCTGAATTAAAGATCCATGTAAAAGTTGGAGGTTACATCGGTCGAAACGTTATGAATATAACAACCACAATGAGAATAAGTCCGAATGCAGAAAAAATTTCGAAGCATAAAAACAAATCTAAATTTACATATGAATAATGCTTTAATAAACTGACATTTTTAAGTTTGTTTTTAAATAAGCACTTTTGCTAATTAATATTTAAAAATTAGAAAGTTTTCTTTTTCAATGTTTCATTTCAAAAAAACTCTTTTGAACCTTTTAAAATCTAATTTAAGAAATGGAGATTATTTTATCGTTCTCATTGACCTTTTTGATAAAAAATGTCCTTGCGAAGCCGAAACCGTTTCAATCGCACATTTCCATTTTTTTCTTCCTTTCTTTAAAAAAAATTTTTTTTTTTTAATATATAATAAAGACAACTTCGTGTGTCTATTTTTCACCTATATGATTTACACTTTGAATTATCTGTTGGCTATTAAATATTTATTAAATAAATGCAATAATATAAAATTTAAATCCTATTTTAACAAAATATATTACGAAATTAAATCCATCAGAGTGCATTTTTGTTTGTTCACGAAACGGAAATGCACTTTCATGGATGCACGCTCATTTTAATATTGTTTATAGTTTTAAAAAAAGCGAAGGAATTACTTTGTTCTTTCGAAATTTGAAAGTATTTAAACTGTCGAATAGAACTGGTCTTAAAATGATATATTAATAGATTGAAAGTTGTGGGAGCTTTTTATTATCTCAAATGATTTTGTAAATTAAAACATTACACTAGCAAAGTTAGGTCTATAACCATTTGGCTCAATAAGTTAATGAACACGCTATCTTACACAGTAATAAATTTAAGTTTCAAACCCCGTTTTAAAAATGACTTAATTACAACAACAATAAACATATACAGATTCTCAAGTAAATAGTTATTTTGGTGCTTCTACAGAATTTTAATCGAACTTTTCTGTGTGTTTTACCCTAAAACTAATCCTAAGTTTTCGATTCAAATTCTAGAAAAGCACCATTCTTTTTAAATATTTGGCCAATGTTTTTATTAGAAATAATCTAAAACAAAAAAAAACACCCAAAGAACTATGGAAATATGAATTTATTTAAAACAAATCAAACGAAGAAGCACCTGTTTCGATTTCCAGCTTTGAAAGACTTTCAGTGTATGAATTGATTTGATATTTTCCAATCATAATCCTATGACCTTCAAAATGATTTCCGGAGAATGAGATGGTGGGGTTGGGGGGGACTGGGAGCTGATAATAAACAATTAAGAAAAATACCTGCAAATCAATTTTGGTTCTAAAATGAAAAGAAATGTCTTTAAAAAATTTTTTTTTATTGATTTTCTATCGAATTGTTCAAAATTCTTCAATTTTAGTTAACAAAAAATCCTGTGATAAAAATCAATAAATGATTTTATTCTTCCTATGTATGACCTCCTCCTGTCGGAACTTTCTTCTGGAAAGCGGGAAGCATTAACGGTGCCCGCTCCTGCTCCTCACTGCCAGACCTCCGGAATTAAATTTCGGGGTTTCGAATTTCAATGTGATGTGTGTTTGAAAATTACTTCTGTTTTTGTTTAACAGCACAGTGTTTATCTGTTAAACAAAAACACTTATGAACTTAAATTATCACCTTTCCATAGTTGGCTTCGTTCTCGACTGTTTATTAAAGATGGCTACTCTGCTTCATCTTTTCTAGAGTAGATCCTTCTAAATTGAGGCAACTTAAATTTTTTATCTTATCTGAGGTGCCCCACCTTTTTTTTAAGAGGCTGGACATCCTATCTCTAAAAACCGACCTGGAAATGTTCTCTCTGCCCTTATTCAGAGGCAATTAAATATGGACTATATTGTTGACTTTTCATTTCAGCGTTTTTCACGTGTACGATAAAATTATTTACTGTTTTTAATTTGTTTACAAAAACGTTTTAATTTAAGAGTAATGCAATTTCAATAACTGGTGCTTGTTAAAATAGTCGGCAGATCGATTTTTTAAAAATGTTTTAAGCAAAAACAATATTACGTACGTAATTGTCATGTCGAAAATAGTACTATATCGAAAAATTACGAAAATTCATCGAGTAGAACAACTATTATTTTTAGTAAAACAAAGTTTATCGCTATGGAAAAATATTACATGCCATGAACAAGTAATCTGAAATATTCGTTCCGAATCATGTCACTTCTTCTTCACTTTACAGTTTTACCCAATTTTCCGTACAAATTACTTTTAACTATAAATTACTCGGTGGATTTTTGTAATTTATAGATATATATGCATCTCCACACGTTTGTGTAAAACGTCACCATTGTACACATTAACAGCAACGACATCAAATTCGTGTTTACTGTTGAGCCAATAAGAGCGTTGACACTACAATGAATAAATAAAATTTACAATAAAAAATGGATAAAAACAATATAAGACTTGCCTTTTGTAAAACAAATAGTATTATTAACGGACTACACATATATTACCATTTTCGACATGACAATTAAGTACGTAATATTAGTTTTGCTTAAAACGACATATTTTAAAAAATTGATCTGTCGACTCTATCTTAACAAGTACCAAATAACTTAAGAATTCACTATCGGACAGTTTAAAGCCCCCCCCCCCCGCACTTTTTTTTCGAATGGAGACGGTGGCTAGTTTTTATTTCAGTCAAATCAGTTAATGAAAGAAGCATTAAAAATAATTTAATTTGATCGAACACGTGAAATGCCGAAATGAAAAATAAGGTCGAAAAAATATAGTCACCATTTTTGTAAGCGCCCTTTATCTTCACTCTACATCCTTACTATATCTAAAAAATGGAAGATATTATGACGTGGTCATTTCAGAATTGACTTTATTTCGAGCTAAAATAAATGAAAATTTGTTGCCTCAAAATTTAATTTTACCTGTGTTTTTGTTTCTTAACCAAACAAGAGACGTTAGATTTCGATCGCGCAACTATTATATCATTGAGTCGATTTACTGATTTCTTTTTTTTTATTAAAAATTTGATTCAATAATTTAATGAACAAACGATAGTCATTAAAAAAAAAAACATTTAAAAGAAAGAGCAAAACAAAAGTGAAAGTAAAATGCCGGCTCGTTACGGCGAATTGGAAATATTGTACTTTTTATTGTCTTACAAAAAGTCCTTGTCCGAATTTCAGATTAAAAAAAAAATGTTATTGTGCTGACCGACTGTTGACCTCTCTAGCCCTCCCTCACAGGGATGAGAGGGTGTGTGGAAACAGCAAAATATCCAAATAAGTCTTGCTTTTTTTTTTTTTTTTTTTTTTTTTTAATGTAGATTAAAAAAAAAAAACCCCAGCAAAAACGCACTATCAAAACTTATTTATTTTTGTACGAACTTTGTCCTATATAATATTTACTTTTTCTTTCCACGGAGAGTCGATGTGACACCGAGGTCCGTTTAATGTAAACGGGAGGGGATATCCAACTCTCCAACCATAAAGAGAATGTTACCATGATCGAGAGCCTCGTTGGTATTCGCCGGTAGGTACGCTTGAAGCGTGACCATCGGCATAGATGGCCTGTCAGCTGAAAAATGACGTCATCGCTATAGGTCCTAGCAAGCAAAATAAGTGAAACACAGACTGTCGATAATGAGCAGACCTTTTTTACAGAAAGCGTTAGAAAACTTCAAAATTGGATTAAAAAAGATAAACATGATACTTTGCACTGAAACTCATCCAATATTAATAATAAAAATATTAATAAAAAACGAATTGAAAGGGAGAAAAGTTGTTAAAAAGTTTAAAAAGAAAAGGAATCCAATTTGATTTGTATGAAACTGAAGTTTATTCAATAGAAATAAATAAAAATGAACAATAAATATTTTTTAAATAAAAAAAACAATATTTTAAAAATCAAAACTGAAAAACAAATGATAAATTAGTTTAACTGAATAACGAACAATAAATTAGTTTAACTGAATAACAAACAATAAGTTAAAAATTAAATTCAAACAAATGTTAGTATAAACAAAGTTACTGAGGCAGAAATATTTCAAACATTGAATATTAAAACTTTTCAAAAATCGGTTGTAGAATTTAATTAAAAGTTTGAATTTTTCTTTTTCTGATATTTTTTTTTTTTTTTTTTTTTTATTAATATTGTCATTCTCTTTGCGACAAAAATTGTTTATAAGGGAATTCGGTGAATTCCATATCAGCATTTTTTAAATTTGCTGACCCTCATCACAAAAGTCAACATGAAATAATCGATTTTGATCAGCCAAAATATTTAAAGTTATGTACATGTGTTACATGATAAGGGCTGTCCCCTTTTCATGTAAGTATAAAAATAGAGAGATTTAGTTAAAATGAAATAGAATAGACGAAATTCGAACCTCGTAAATTAGGTTTAGAAATAGATTACGAGAGAGAATTAGAAAATGGAATGTAAAACAAACGATTGTTTAGCTTAGAGATAAAATAGTTTCAAGAAAAGAATGTGCACTGTCAATTTTGTTATGAAAATTCAATTGAAAGAGTGCAGCTACAAGATAATTTAATAAACATGTTTTTAACATATTGGAAATATAGGTTACTGAGAATATAGGTTAAAATTCCTTTTGTAAACAAAGGAAAAAGTTTTGGACACTCATGTCCAGAACACGTGAAAGAAGACACATGTTTTAACATGTGTATGACGTCATGGAAAAATGGGAAGTTCTAGAGATAGTTAGAAACTGAGGAGAAACTGGGGGAGAGGCAGAGGGAGTTTGAGGACGACAGACGATAGTCCAGTTGGGATTCGAACGTCTAGAAGCGAGACGGTCACTTTTGAAACTTAGAATGTGAAGCTTTGAATCCTTGATGATGAAAACCACGGCCGGTCGTGAGAAGAAATAAACCCATCATGTGTTTTTATAAACGTCTTTGTGTTGTGATTCTATCAAAAGGTAAAGTGAAAATTGTTATATGTCTTGTATACCATGTGTTTTAAAATGTCTTGACATACACATCTCATATCTACAACGTCTCTCTCTAAGACTGTCTGAACACTGTTTCCTCACTCAAAGAGCTTCTATTACATCTCTAAGTAATAAACATTTTAATATATATGAATCTTCATAATAGAAACAACAAAATTCTTTATAACACGAACAATCTCTCATTACAACATCTCTTACAGCAACATCCCTCTTACAACGACATCTCTCTCTAAGAATCCCTCTTAATAAAACTCTTACTAAGACTGCTCGTTTAATAAGACTTAACAACAAGAAAAGAATAATCATAATAATAATGAAAATTAATTATAACACATGGCTAATTTTCTCTGAATCGAATGTAAAAAAGAATCCTATTTTGTAAGTTTGTTTATAACTATATAATTATATAAAACAAAATTATTAGTTATATCATTTGGGTATAGCAGAGAACCTCTGTTAATACCCTGAAAGTAGCCGTTTAATTCAGCTATTTCTTCAAGTCTCTCTCCCGGATATTAAATTTTTGCAGCTATTGCATTTCAGTTTTTTGAAAACTGCATAACAGCAATAACCTGCTAAGTATAACAGGAAGTACTTCCTTGCATTGATTAACATCATCTTCTGTTACATCTGTTAAATTTATAAACATGTAACTCTTGCTCCCTTGTCATTTCATCCCAGTTAGTTTCTTTAAAAATTTTTCAATTCAATAGTTCGATTATTAATTGGTAAGCTCAATTTTAAAACTGACAACATTCTGAGATTTTTTCACATTCATACACCTGACGTATCGATATTTGTCGATACTGGCCAAACCTTGCCTCAAGGTTATCTGTCTGAAACTTTCCTGGTAATATATACATCATGTTCAGTACATTTATACAATATTTAGTCAATTCTAAAATTGCATAAGTAGTATGGTGCAAAGCAGTATATGTTTCCTTTGTTAACTTACCAGTTCTTCCAGGAATGCTATTCCAAGTTTCTAACCAGTCACAGAACACATTTAGGAACTATAATTATCACTATTTAATGTAAGTGGATTAGCATATTTATTACAAAGTCAACAATCTTTATATGGTGTTTTCACATTCAGTATTGTCCACCAAATATAAAATATTTTAATGTATTCTGCGATTTCTGCATAATTTGGCAAGCATTCTTGTTTTCCTAAGGTTAGCAAACCTTGAATCGTATATTTGTTGAAAATTTGCAAAACCAAATTAACATTTTGCTTTTCAAAAGTAGTCGGAGAAAGAGCTTTTGAAGTCAACTTATAACAATATTTCACAAGTGATTGAGATTCTAGGGCATAAAGTTTATGTAAACTAAAAAATGGAGCATTTTGGATGTTATCTAATTCATGATTTCCATTATAACAAAACTTTGGGAACATCATGCATTTATGTTCATCTTTTTGGCCAAGCCAATTGTTTCTAATGCATTTTAATATATGCACTGAATCGAATAAGAAAAGAGAGCTAGACGTTCTAACTGGATCGGGATATACAATTGAAAGCTTTGATGGGCTACAAAAGAAAGACATAGCTTTTTTTATTCATTGCATTATTAACAGATAATACCTTAAACCCTATATCTTCTAAGCCAATTATTACAGGTTTAATTATGTCAAATAAATTCTCAGCTAGAAGAAATTTAGTTGGCATAACATGCACAACATCATTATATTGTGAGGATACACTAAGCATAAAAGCAAATGCACTTGTGGCAGATTCATTGCTGTTGTTAGCTAAGCGAACAATATTACCACCTTTTATAATCAAGATAAGGTTTGAGATGTATTTTATCAACAAGTAAAGATACTGTGATGTCATTCTGCATTAGTAACTTGAACTTACTTTTAATATACACTAGCGAGGGGTGCCCGGGTGTTTCGAGGTGCGTGTGCTCGGGCAGGGGTGGGGGGTGTTAATCAAAACATAAGAATAAGCGAAGTAAATATTAAAAAAAAATATACACAAAAAAACTAACGCAAGGCAAACGAACAGTTAAATGTAAAAATCGGAAAAATAAAAAAAGAAAACGCGAAACAGAAAAACAAACGTTAAAACTTTGTTAAAAAATCTGAAAAATAAAAACCCGTGAAAAATGGCTTATATAACCCTGTTTCAATATTAAAATTTAAAAAATTGAAAAAAAAAGAAAGACATCTCACACTACGATTAAAACCCAAAACCTTTAGATAATGAGGCTGCGCTCTAAGCAACTGAGCTAAGACGACATTGACGAAATTGTGTTGGTTTTTACAATATTTAAAGTAAATCATGTTCCGACATTGTATGCTGCATGTGTAGTAGCGAACTTGTCATGAGAGGATGGTTTTTGCTGACCCCTTCCTGTAGAAAACTGATGATTTTAGGGTGAAGAAATTAATGTTTTTGGACAATTTTTCGATATTTGTCGGGCGAAGGTTGGAACTTTAAAATGATACCGATCTCGTGAAAATCCGTGACCTGTGTCAAAAGTTTTTGCGATACATACAAACACACATACATACATACATGCACACATTTTGGCTTTTATATATATAGACTAGCGAGGGATACCCGGCGTTGCCTAGGTGTTTTTCTGTGTGTGTGGTCAGGCGGGGGTGGGGGTATTAATGAAAGTCTAAGAAAATAAAAAACCTGCTTAGTGGTGGGGTACCCGGCGTTGGCTGAGTGTTTGGAGGGGGTGGGGGTGTTAATGAAAACCTAAGAATAATCGAAGTAAAAACAGAAAGCGGGGGGGGGGGGTACCCTGGGGTGAGGTAATCAAAACATCAAAAAAAAAACATGCACAAAAGAACTAACGTAAGGCAAATGAACGATGTTAAATGTAAAAATCGAAAACAGAAAAACGAATGTTAAAACCAAAAAAAAACATGTGAGAAATGGCTTAAATAAGCCTGTTTCGATATTAAAATTTAAAAAAATCGGTGGGTACCCAGGTGTTTTTGGGTGTGTGTGTGTGTGTGGTCAGTCGGGGGTGTTAATGAAAACCTAAAAATAAGCGAAGTAAAAAAAAAAAACAAAAATGAACGTTACGTGAAAAATGGCTTAAATAACCCTGCTTCAATATTTAAATTTAAAAAATCGAAAAAAAAAAAAAAAACTCCCACCACGATTCGAACCCAAAACATTTAGATAACAAACCAATGTGCTAACCAACTGACCTAACACGACGTACATGAAATTTAGTCAGTTCTTCAACTATATAAACATTCATGACGTCATCTGACGCATGCGTAGAACTGGTCGTCGTCATGAGAGGACGGTTTTTGTTGTAGAAAATTGTGGATTTCGGGGTGAAAAAAATTAACTTTTTTGGCCAATTTTTCGATATTTTTCGGGTGAAGGATGGAGCTTCAATATGATACCGAGTTTGTGAATTTTTGTTCTGTCTGTCGAAAGTTTTTAGCGGACACACAAACATACATACATACATACACACATTTTCGCTTTTATATATATAGACTAGCGAGGGGTACCCGGCGTTGCCCGGGTGTTTATAGGTGTGTGTGGTGTTAAATAAAAAAGAAACCGGGGGGGGGGGGGTAGGATCGAACCCAAAGCCCTGAGGCGAAGTTTGAAAATAAAATCGGCCAGCCAGAATGAGTTAGTGAAAGATGTTTGAAAGTCGTCGAGCGTTGCAATGACGATGTAAGCATTGTTATAAGCGAAGTAAGAAAAGAAAACGTTTTAATTAAACGGGGGGGGGGGGGGTTAATCAAAACATAAAAATAAAACACAAAAAAATCTAACGTATGGCAAACAAACGTTGAAAACAGAAAAACAAACATGTGAAAAATGGCTTAAATGAGCCTGTTTCGATATTAAAATTTAAAAAATCGGTGGATACCCAGGTGTTGCTAAGTAAGCGAAGTAAAAAAAAAAAACAGGAAAACAAACGTTACGTGAAAAATGGCTTAAATAATACAGGGTTCAATATTTAAATTTAAAAAAATCGAAAAAAAAGAAAAGACATCTCACACCACGATTCGAACCAAAACGTTTAGATAATGAACAAACGCGTTAACCAACTGCGCTAAAGTGGCGGAGATGAAATTTACTCGGTTTTTCAACTATTTAAAGGAAATCAGGTCATGACATCTGACGCATGCGTAGAATCGGGCATCGTCACGAGAAACCCGTTTTTGTTGAAAAAAAATGGCATAAATAAACCTGTGTATGGGGGAGAGGTAAATTAAAGAATAAGCGAAGTAATAAAAAAAAACGTTACCCGGGTGTTTAAAGGTGTAAAAGAAAAAAAAATAGTTTTGGTCGGAAAAACGGATTGAACCCGGAAGCCTTGACGCGGAGGTGGAAACCAAAGCCAACTTCCCCAGAACCGCTAGACTCTGGAATTCCATTCCAGGTTCCTGCTTCCCTAACTGTACTGACATGCAGAAGTTCAAGTGTAACGTGAACCGACATCTTGCTGCCCAAATCCCAACATAGTGCCCCAGTAGTTGCTGCCCCTGATAGTAGCTCCCTACACCAAAGTGGCAATGTGCCTTGTTTGGGGTGAAAATGTAATAAAAAAACCAAAAGAAACCTACTTAACCGTCTCGACCACGAGTGAGAGTAATTGATTAGCATGTTAAGTTAAGGCTTATAAAGCTAGTAAAAGAGGTTTGATTGACAGGAAGACGCTAAATGAGGTCATCGCGGGATCATTATTTTTAGTTTTCACTTCCCTCCCAGATGATGGTGGGAAGGGGGGAAAGCAGCGCGAATGCCGAGAACACAACGTTTTAATTTAATTTCACTGTATTTATACTAAAATACAGGACAAACAGGGGACAGAGCGAAATAGTGTGAATCTCATAAAAGTCGACGTAAATAAATCTAGAGACGACCCGCATTCCCAAATCCTAGATATTATGATATAGGACCTATATAAACAGTTTTAAGCGATAGTAATGACCCCGGGAGCGTGTGCAAGAAAAGCCTTTTGAAGACATACACGAAATGGCACACGCATTTTGCCTTTTATATATATATAGACTAGCGGGGGGTACCCGGCGATGCCCGGGTGTCTTGAGGTAAATCAAAACTCCGGTGGGGGGGGGGTTAAATAAAAAAAAATGTTTTGGTAGGTAAGTATGAGAATCGAACCCGTACCCTTGAGTTGGAAATTAATGTGTGAAAAAAAAAAAATGGGCGACGTTACCCATTAGGCCACCGTGACATACATACAACATACCCAGGTTTGAATTTATTTACTGAACTATAAAAACAGGCGTGCGCAATAAAAGTTAACTCTGCTGCTTCCATTTGACCTAATTAAGAAGGTCAAATAGAAGTCACTGTTTTTGTTTTTTTCCCCCCGCAACAGATGTTGGGGGGAGGGGAACCAACTCCCAATTGTCCAGATTGAATAACAATTGTCTGATGTACAACATTGATCAAAGCTGATTGCTTCTGGACATTTCCCGGCGCAATGCAGAGAACGTTGTTCGTTGTTAACTTTGAATTATACGAAAAAGCCTCATCAACATGCGAGAAGCCAAAATAGCAATAATTTTGTAAAAGTCGACGTAAATAAATCTAGATGCGACGCACTTTTCCAAATCGTACATATTATTATTTAGGACCCATATAAACAGTTGTAAGCGATCGTAACGACATCGGAACCGTGTGCGAGAAAAGCCTTTTGAAGACATACACGAAATGGTCACACACATTTTGCCTTTTATATATATAGATGAGAAGGATTCATAGAAGTTAATAAGGTTAATCTTCGAATGGTTGAATAGCATAGTAAAATTACATTTTTAGTGTCTCTTAACAGTCTGTACCCTCTAGGGGAGCAGTTATATAATAAGGAAGAAAATACCATCATTTCACTCGAATAATTAACCTTATTCATTGTCATTATGTTAATTTGTTCATGTATGAACTTAATGGCATTAAAATATTGAAATGATTCATCTTGCACTAATAGCAAAAATGATAAGATTAATTTTAATAAGGAACTTACATTAGAAGCTTTCATTTCCTGTTCTTCGATGTCCGTTTTATTCATGTTTTCCATCAAAATCTGCAGAGTATTTTCCTCTGTTACATGTTTAGGAATTCTATACTCCCCTATAGCACTCATTTCCACATCACTACAGAATACTCTAACGGCCAAGTCTGGTTCAATCATCATAGACATTTTTATTTTTGGGCATGGGCATCTTTTTATATGGCATATAATGATGGTATTGTCTTGCCTAATAGAAGTCCAATAATTTTTATCTATAAACGTTAATTTTTTTTCTAAATCATCAATATTATGGAAAGTTTTACGTTTCCATAACTCTAACTTGTCAGCAACACTTTCACATAATGCACGCTTAAGAGCAGAATTTTTTAAACGCATTTTCTTTGCGTTAGGAGACTCTCTAAAAGTGGTTGATAATGATAAATACAGTTTGGTAATATTCGAGAAATAGCACCATCCTTAAGATAGGGATTTTTTAATTTAACACTAATTGTCTTTCCGGTCCTTTCATCAAATGCTGATGCCTCTCGCTGTATTTCTTCAGGTTGAAAATGAAGTTCACATACCTAAAGAAATAATTTAAAAGAAAATCGTACCATGTTTGACTTAAAAAAAAAAAAAAAAAAAAAAGAAAATTACATGACAAAAAAAAAACGATAAAATAAAAAAATAAGGTAAATGTGCAGAATTAGTCCACCCTTGAAAAATCCTTTTAAATTACCACTTTTATAGGTTTTCGTGGGTGCTGAAAACGAAAATAACGTGTAAAATTACGGCAAACTAGTTTCCAAGATATAAAGAGATGTTAGTTAAAAAAAAGGGGGGGGGATAATTTAACCTAAAACGACCACCCACTTTATGGCCAATTTTTTTTTTTTTTTTTACATGAGCAACGAGCAATTTTTTTAAAATTACATTTTCGCCTCAAACAAGGCGAAGTGCCTCTTTGATGTAGGAATGCACACAACTAAACGTAAAATGAGCACCTACAGTTGACCCCCTCTCCCCGACAAAAATTCTGTTTAGACTTTTTGAGAGGGGGTGCTCATTTTACGTTAAACTGTGTTCATTGTACGTTGACTCCCAACCCCCCAACATAAAGGTGGCCATACTCATTTTTCTTCGCTTTTATTTGTTAAAGAAAGCGCCCTAAAAAAATGATGGCCATAAAGTGGGTGCTCATTTTACGTTAAATTTTTATAGAAAAGTGATCCCCCATTTTTTAAAACTAACATTTCTTCATATGTTGGAAACTACTCGTTTGCCATAATTTTAAATGTTATTTTCGTTTACAGTGCCACTAGCAGTATCAGAATTTTGGGGGAATTTTTGACAACCCTAACACAAACTGCGAATTCCGTTTTTACGATATCGTTTTTATTAAATTGTTAGGTGAAAGTACATAATATTTTCACCATACTCCCCATTTTAAATTTTCTAAATAATAATTTATTATTTCAGCACATAAATTACATGTAAAATTCATTTTTTATATACATACTTTCATTTTTATTTTAAAACTAGCATGGGTGCCCGGCATTGCCCAGGTGTTTCGAGGTGTATGCTGATAAAAAAAAAACAAACAAAAAAACGGTCAATTTTTTAAAACTTTGACTCCTATTATGACCCCTTAAAATTTATTGTTTAGGGCTCAAATAAAGTTATTAAGTTAGATCCATGTCCAAGGAACCTATATCTAAAATTTCACGTGTTTAGACCCAAAATTGTTGGAGTTTGGTAGAGTTCTCAAACCTTTTTAATCGTTGAACTTTGACCCCTTAATCGTTTTTAATCGTTGAACTTTGACCCCTTAATCGTTTTTAATCGTTGAACTTTGACCCCTTAATCGCCAAATTTCTGTTCGAAAACCAATCACATCCATTTTCCCAAATCTCAGTACCCTATATATCAAATTTCGAATCTGTAGGCTTAAAATTGACAGTTATTGCGTAGGGAAATGTGCAGACACACACACACACACTTTTATATATGTGTGTGTATATATATATATAGAGAGAGAGAGAGATAGATAGATAGATACGTTCTAAAAAAAAAAAAATAAATAAATAAAAAAGGCGCATTTTTTTTTTTTTAATATCTCAAACATTTTAACAATTACTCTGCTATATTTAGATGTAGTAAAATCCTTTCTTTTTATTGCATTAATCCACTGGTAAATTATTTCCTTTTTTTTTTTTTGGGAAATGAAAACACAGTAACTTTTGGTCCACTTTCGTAGTTATCTCGGCATTTTGGAACTATACATCTCGACGGCATGTTTAAATTTATTTAACCCTCCAAAACTTTAAACCAACTTCCGGTTTAGTCATGAGACACGTGACCAAATTTCAATAGACCGATGTTCATGACGTCACCAGACTAAATTATAGTCGTCGCTAGGCCATCATATTATGGTAGCCACGCTTGAAGTCACCAACAATGAAATAAATCCTACCTCTTTCAAAGGATGAAAAGTAATGTCTGAGAGAATGACAATGGATTTCGTAGAACCAATCAAATTGATTACCTATACAATTTAAGGGCTTCAAAATGACTTTAGAACGCGATGTGGAGGGGGGGGGCACCAACTTATTTACTGCCTACTGATGATGGTGAAGCTGGGTTGGTGGTGGTAGTATTTTTAAAAAGGGAAAGTGCATTCTAAATAAACTGTCGATTCGAAAGTAATTTCTAGCTAGCATTAAACTTTATAGACGGAATTTAGTATTACTGTTTATTTGTGCAAGAAAAAATGCAGCCACTATTCCTCAAAAGAACCAAGCTGTTTTTTCATTGTAATCCGAGACTAATATTAAAAATAGACTAGGGGGGGGGGACTGACCTTCACCTTTTAGTTTTTAAGGACGCAAGTTTTTATATTCTTTCTAAAGGACGAATAAATAAATAAATGGTTCTTTCGACAGGTGTGAGGCAGAAAATTGCTGTTTCTCTTTGTCATTTTTCTTCCATTGTCACTATTATCACTGCAGTTTAATCTAGTTTTTTTTATTAGATTTTCCCATGGCTGCTTGATACATCTTCAATGTAGCTAGTTGGAATACATTTTTATTTGTATAGACTTTAATTTCTTAAACATTATGACAGCATATTCTCACATCCGCTTTGCTCAGCCTCCATGCAAAACTGAAGCCTTCATTTCTTTAACTGTGATTCGATGATGTCAATCTGTTTTCTATATTTTGACTTGTTTAACCTTGCATGTGATTTCCTCCTGTCATCTATCATGAGAACAGGCAGGCAAAACAACTGTGGCTACTGTTGCATTTAAAGATGTAGACTTGCTTTTCTTTGGGACAGGATGGCAGTTGTTTAGATTGGATTGTTTCTGCTTTTTCTCACTTAAAATTTAATGCACAGATCTTGCTGTGCAGTGAGTTTGCAGCAATCGTACATGTTTTTAAACAACTTATATATATATATATATATATATATATATATATATATATATATATACAGGGTGTCCATAAAGTTCGTGTGCGCTTAAAAAAATTTATAACTTTATTTATATTTGCGATAGAAATAATCTGTAAAAAATGTTATAAAGTTTCATGTATCTAGTTTTAAGTATAGTTATTGAATAATTTTTCACCACAAAATTCATAATTTTTATATAAGTAAAAAATAAGTAAAAAAAAAAACAAAAAAACTTCATATGATGAGGAAAGGGTCTATCATGCAAACTCAAAATAAGGTATATCATTCACTTTGAAAGTGAATATAAGTTAATGGCTGAGATCATTTTTTTTTTTTCCTAAGGGATTCAATGCAAAATGATAAGACTTCATTTGGAAGAAATCTCCATTAGCAATACACATGAAAAAAAGAAAAAAAAAATACTTAAAATATCTCAATAATGGCATACATAAAGAGCTTGATAATCTAGGAAAGAATTTCAATTTTTAAAATCTGACCGAAAATAAAGAAGTTATGATTATTTTTCCAGGCTATTCTAGCGTCTTACAGCAGTTAATTTACTTTTCTATATGGTGTGCATTTTTTGTTTTTAGGAAATGCAGTTTAAGATACTTGGTATGATGGAAAACTTGCAACTCAGACTTAGGGTTAATGGTAGTATTGGAAGGGTTTTATTTTGAAGTGGGTGCCATTCAGACTGTAGTGGAACTTGTCACCCGGACTTAAAGTTAATGGTACAACAAGTTCAAGAGAGGCACTTTTAGAAGTTTGGCTTGTCACTTAGACTCAGATTTAGTGTAGCATAATTTTTTATATATATACTAACTTTTCAAAACAAAAATCAAAAGAATTGGGAGTAATAACTACTCTAAAAGGCAAGAATTAAATTAATGTGAAAATAATACTCCCTCTACTCTAAATTATATTTTATTTTTGTGGTCATTTTTTTTTTTCTTTTTTTTCTTCTAAGTGTTTTAGGGTATTTTCATAGGCATAAAGTTATTTATTACTATAATTAAAGTTTGAAAGTTCGGTATATTTGAAAAACAATATTTCTTGAAGGAAAAACCACGTTAATTTTATTTTCTTAAATAAATGTAGTTAACAAGACTCATTGATTTCAAATCAACAGCTGCCATCTACAGTGCGTTACTTGCTTTATTGCAGATCATATTTTATTTAATAACTTTCTTAATACTAAACATAATTAATTCAAATTTTGTACAGCCATTGAACACACTTTGACAGGTTAGTCTATAAAATTTTATCCAAATATTCTTACTAGTTCAAAAGTTATACCAATTTTTGAAAAAGATGAAATTTTTACTGTTTCTCGCTTTATTGCAGGAGTTCTAAAAATGCCTAAAAATGGACGATTGACTGCACCAGAGAAGAACAGGATAACCGCAGGTCTTGCAGAGGGTCTTAGAATTCTCCAGTTATCAGAAGAACTTGGTAGAGATAAGAGAACTGTGGCATCCTTTGTGGAGAAGCCAAAGATTTCACCACGTAAGGATAAGGGCAAAAGAAAGGTCATTTCTCCTCGTGACATGCGAAAAATAAGCAAAGAAGTCAATAAGGACCCAAATGACACCAGCAGGTCTATTTTTATAAAAGCTGGCGTTGCTGCAATGTCAAGAAAAACAAGATGTAGTATTTTAAACGAAATTGCAAGAAACGTAAAACCCATTTCAAAACCTCCTTTGAACCAAACCAACATGAAAAAACGCATAGCTTGGGCACAAAAATACATGAAAACAGACTTTCAACAAGTTTTATTCACGGATGAATCGAGAGCCACGCTGGATGGTCCAGATGGATGGGCTAAAGTTTGGAGTCCTAAGGGAGATCCTATGCCATATCGTATCAGGCGTCAACAAGGAGGGGGAGGAGTTATGTTTTGGGCTGGAATCGTTGGAGATGAACTCTTAGGACCCTTCAGAGTGCCTGACGGCGTTAAACTTACCAGCCAAACATATTTCCAGTTTTTGGAGGAGCATTTGTCACCTTGGCTGGACGACCTTCCACTTCTTCGTCGTAGATGCCTTACTTTTATGCACGATAACGCTCCATCTCGCGCTGCAAAAGCTACCAAATCCTACCTTGAGTCTCTGTGGATCAAAGACAAAACTCTCATGACCTGGCTGCCTTGTTCTCCTGACCTGAACCCAATAGAGAACTTTTGGTCAATTCTGAAAAGAGGGGTTTATGAAGGAGGACGGCAATTCACATCAAAAGATGCCCTTTGGAATAAAATTCTTGAAGTGTCTAGGACCATAACACCTTCTCAAATAAAAAAAACTAACCTCATCTGTTGATAATAGACTGTTTAAGGTGATTGCAAGGAAGGGAAATTATGTTGATAAATAATTCGTTTTTCGTTAAAATGTCACGCTTTGTGGATTGTATTTGATTTCTATACGGCTATATATCTGTTATTGTTACTAATTTGAATTAAATTAACAAATAAATTCATACTTTTATTACCTTTTAAACTGTATTTTCAATACGTTGCAATAAAGCGGGAAACAGTAAAAATTTCATAGTTTTCAAAAATTGTTATAACTTTTGAACTAGTAAGAATATTTGGATAAAATTTTATGGACTAACTTATCAAGGAAAATGTGATCTGCAATAAAGCAAGTAACGTACTGTAGATTATAATTATGATTGCTATTAGTCGAACTGTTTACTTTTGTTGAAAGTGTTTAAAATTATGGGAGAGAGCCTATTTAAACATGGATAATACCAAAAGAGAAATCAACATAAAATTATCATTTTAATGCATAAGAATAAAAACATTAATTTATTTAGTACTTAGGATATGAAGAATATTTACAAAAAATTGTCATTTTGAAGTTTTATTAAAAAAAAAACAAAAAGAGTGGACCAGTTTATTTTGTACTCTGAGAATAAGTGAGATTTGTTTTTCTGATTGTTTTCCAAATTTTATGACTGATTTCCTTATAGAAAATTCATATTGAGCTTTTAAAGACCATAGCAATAGCGTTAACATTTTATAATTACTTTTCTAAAAACTTTTCGAATATATCATGTAGATTATTATTTATTGAAGCATGTGAAAGGATATTTTTTTCTGAACAAAATGGTGGTATTTTGAGCACTTTAGTGTTTTGGTTTTTAAAATATGATTATTTTGATAGAATTATCTTGAAATATCCAAAATGTTTTTATAGTAGCTGGGCATTATTACATTCATTATTAGCATCACGATTGATACAAGTTGGCATCAATCAGAATTTGTGAGATCTCAAACTCATTAAGCCCTGTTTCCTGTTCATTTCTCAGAATCATTTAAAAAAAAAAAAAAAAGTCTGGCTCCCAACTCCTGCAAAAATTGCTCTTGATATGTTGTTAAAAATTAAGGTGAAAAACCTTTCTCTAAACACCAAAACTATTCCATCCTAATGTTTGAAGTGTCAGTCAACATTTTGGTTTTTGGTCCCCTGACAAGTGAGGGATTGGACCTAGTAATTCACTCCCGTTCGTTTGTTTGCACTTTTCTCAATAACCACAGTGTGGATTTGAAATTTTCTTTGCACAAACATTAGTCATTTTTGCCAAAAAGGATTTTCCGGGATAACTCTGGTTGCCCCCCCCCCTTATGGGCATTATAGGAGTAAAATTGCCCCACAAATCGTTTGTCCGTTTGTTTATTCACACTTTTCTCAATAACCACTCCTTGAATTTAAAAGAAATTTTGCACGAACATTAGTCATGGTGAAGTAAAAATTTTACTCTTGTAGGGGAGGGGGGGGGGCAAGCTTGGCTTGTTCTTGTATACTTTGTTTTAAATATTTCAGCGTAAACTCTTTTACTATTTATTTATTTATTTTTTCTTAGTCTTCTCAGCCTATCAAAGTATTGGTGACTGGAGCTGCTGGTCAAATTGCTTATTCTTTGCTTTTCTCTGTGGCTAAAGGAGATGTTTTTGGAAAGGAACAGGTACGTTCATCAACTGTATATATTTTTTCTTCTTGCTTTTGGAACCTCTTCATCCAACATGCATTCATGTGTACATTTACAAATTACTTTGCAGCGTAATCATTAGCCTCTACACAACTAACCTTTATTTGCTACACAAGTTGGAGATTCTTTGTTATGTGGGTCATGATTATTTACCAGAAGTTTTCCTTCTATACTAGTTACCAAGTTTTGAAGGTTTAGTTTATCCTTTCATCATCCTCTTTCGACTATCACAGACATGTAGCACCATGGCCTACTATACATACGGTCCCATATGTTACATGAGGTCACGTTTCTAAGAGGCCATTGTTTTTATTATGGAAAACTGTAAGCTCGAGCCACATACAACGTCGAAAATTTCAAAGGGAAGTAACTCAAAAGTGGTTTATATTAACTCTTGAAATAATAAACTTTTATTTAAATATTTTTATATTTCATTCTTAAAATACATGTTTTTATCCATATAAAATGTTTTTCACCGCTTTTATTCATGTTAATTTACAGAACAAAAGTACCTTGATTTTTTTTTTTTTTTCAAAGACGTAAGCGATCTTTATGCTTACAACCATTTTTGCGATCTCTACTTGTTGAATTTTTTCTACCCGTTTTAAATATTGTAAAAAATATATATTATCTTTTTAAAAATATTGTTTAAGTTTTGTTATAATTTGCTTAACAAAATGGTGGGCAAATGCGTTGCATTTGGCTGCAAAACTGGTTATAAAAACCATGAAAATCTATCAACTTTTCATTTTCCACATTGCAAACCAGACCTGTTTGAAAAATGGACAAAATTTGTAAATCGTGCTGATTGGATTGCAACAAAAAATTCGGTTTTATGTATAAAACATTTTGAGGAAAAATTTATTTTAAAAGGGAAAAGAAATAAGTTAAATTGGTCCCTACATCCAATACCAACAATTCATTCACCATTAGTGAATATTAAGCCATCTCTTCTACCTACATCAAACACAATGAGAAAAGCCCCAAAGGATCGAAATTACCAAGATGATGAACTACCAAATTTTCTTTCAGCAGATATAAGTTTTGAAGATTTGGAAGAAACAAAGTGTTGCCCCACTGGTTTCAGTTTTAAAAAAAATGAAAAATATGTACGGATTTTCCGGATAGATTTTGAGACAAATTTTCCATTACTGCACTGCATTTTGAGACCAATTTTTCCATTACTGCACTGAGTGCATTCGGATTGACAACCATTTACACGTTCAACTTCAGTATTATGGAAATCCAATACCATTACCACATTGGTTTGTGGTCCTGGATATGACCTTAAACTATATCCGATGGTGAGGGCCCCAGCTTGCAGGCCTTAGGGAGTGTGGAGCCACCCTTTAATTGCCATTGCTCCCAGGTCCACTCTGACCCGGAGTGGTAGCACCTGTTAGGGTCCCAACTATGGGTTAAAAAACAAATATACTATATAAAAAAAATCGTTCTTCAAAATCACCAGATTCAGCATTAAATAACCTGAAAAGGGTTGATATACAGTAAAATAAAACAACCAACCAACATTGGTTTGTGAAGGCTTACAAGGTATAGCATGTTGGAAAATTTCCCCTCTTATATTCAAAACATTGTAGCAGAACCTCCAAATTCCATTCTAAAAGAACTATACAAATTTCAACATTTTAAACCTGAGGGTCGCCCTTCATTTTCTGTTGAACTAATCAGATTCTCTTTATTATTGTGCTATACTTCTCCTCAAGCATATAAACTACTGGTTGAGCAATTACCATTTCCTTCATTAGAAAAAATACAAAAAGGTGATGTAGAATCTATAACTGCTGCAAAATCTCTCTTGGGAAAAGGTAAACTTTCTCAGGATTGTATCTTGGTGTTGGATGAAATGTACCTTCAAAAGGGAACTCGGTTTCATGGTGGGAAGTATGTTGGTGCTGATGAAACTGGCAACTTATATAAAGGTATCATGATATTTATGATTTCATGGTTGAAGGAGACAGTGCCAACTGTAGTTAAAGTCTGTCCTGAAGTGACTGTTACTGGTGACTGGCTCTCTCAGGGGATAATTGCATGCATTGTACAGCTTTTAAATGCAGGATTTAATATAAGGGCTGTAGTTGAAGACAACCCTTCTGCACATGTATATGCCTTTAAAATTTTATCAAAACAATTTGAAGGAGATAAAAAACATTTTATTACTTATCAAGATTCTCCAAACAAAATTTTTTTCTTTTTTTACACTGTTCATTTGTTGGAGAATATTTGAAACAGTTTACTAAACAAAAGCAAGTTTGTGTTTCCTTCTTTCGATTTCAATATTTTGGACGTTCATTTATGTTCACAGTTTTATCTTGGTCTGATATACATAAAATATATGACAAGAACAGAGTTTTGGATGCTACATTACGAAAAGCACCAAAACTAACTTTCAAGGCATTACATCCTGGTGACAATAAGCAAAGTGTCAATTTGGCTATTGCTGTATCCCACGAGACAACAATTGCTGCTTGTAAAAGCTACTTTCCAGAACGGACAGACATTGCAAATTTTCTTAAATTGATATGGTGCTGGTGGACTATAGCCAATTCTAATCAAAGATTTACCTCTAATTTTTTGAATAATGCTGTTACTGCAAGTGATGATAAAATCAACTTTTACCAAACATTTTTTAACTGGGTTGAGTCTTGGTCAAAAATTTCTGACTTTTGCCTCACTGCACAGACTAGCAAAGCATTTGTCACAACTTTGAGAGCACAAGTAATGCTTATGAAAGAACTGCTGAATGATGGGTATGAATATATTCTCACTCGTAGATTTCAAAGTGATCCCCTTGAAAAGCGATTTTCACAAATTTTCGTCAAATGAGTGGAGGGAGATTTTTAGTGGGTCTTTGTGAGATTTATAGCAGTGAAAAGATTTTAATCTGTAGATCCCTTTTAAAAGAAAATATTAACATTTGGCAGGAAAACCTCAATCCATTGTCAAAGAATGAAAATTATAATCTTCTGGATATTTTGTCCAAACATGAGTCAGAAATAAATGAACTATGTTTATCACTTGACAGCAAAGTAGCAGCATATTCAATTGCTGGTTATGTTGCAAAAAAACCTTTTGAAGTGCTTTAACTGTGATATTTGTTCTACTTTTATGGTTGGCAATGATACGGAGATCACTGAGAATCATTATCTTAATTATCTCGAGGAGGTTTGACAATTACATCCACTCAGATTGCTGGATTTATTTGTTCTTGCTTTGCAATTTTGGATTTTTCTTAAATCATTGAAAAACATGGTCAGTCTACAACTAGGAAGTCTGCAAAAATATTTTTAAAAACTTATTCGCCAAAGTATGTATTTACATGTGAGAAACACATTGAAAAAGTACATAAATTTGCGACAAAAATTGTTATAAATATATTCTATAGCAAGCAAAAACTTTCTTCAGATGAAATTAGAAAAGATTCATTAAAATCTTTTAAAAAGTGGCAATGATCAAAATAAAAGTGAAATTTACTGTTGAACATTTACCTTTTACAATTTTTATTGAATTTCTTGTGCTTTGTAGAAAGATACTTTAAAATTTCTTGTGCTTTGTAAAGATATTTTAAAATTTCTTGTGCTTTGTAAAGATATTTTAAAATTTCTTGTGCTTTGTAAAGATATTTTAAAATTTCTTGTGCTTTGTAAAGATATTTTAAAATTTCTTGTGCTTTGTAAAGATATTTTAAAATTTCTTGTGCTTTGTAAAGATATTTTAAAATTTCTTGTGCTTTGTAAAGATATTTTAAAATTTCTTGTGCTTTGTAAAGATATTTTAAAATTTCTTGTGCTTTGTAAAGATATTTTAAAATTTCTTGTGCTTTGTAGAAAGATATTTTAAAATTCCTCTTGTAAGAAAGATAGCAGTTAATGATTTGGTGATTTTGTAACAGAGTGAAAAACAATTTACTTCCTTTCCAATCTTTATATTCATGTGCTTTGTAAATATTTTGATATTCTTAAAGAAAGAAATAAAAGGAAAAATAATTAATGGAAATATTTTACTTTGGACAGGATAACAATAAAATATGTAAGTAGAATTCATTTAAGCATTATTTCAAATATTAAAACCTGAAATAGTTATTTAATTATCTAAGTATTAACATCTGAAATAATGTATGAATAGAAAACAATTCCTGAGTTACCTCACTTTGTTTTAGTTTCAATGGCCTCTTAGAAAATTGCCTCTCAATGTGACATATACAGCCGCACTAACATTTTCCCTAGAAGTAAACTTTGAAAGTATTTTTATATGGCTAAAGATTTTCAGTTTTAAGCAAAATCTTCATTCACGCATATGTAGTGCTGCAAGATATAACAAAAATACCAAATTTATCTTACTATCTGAGTTATAGTCATTTAAAGTTAGTTGGCGATTGTTTTGCATAATATATATATATATATATATATATACTAGCAGACCGCTTGGCATTGCCTGGTCATAAAATACGCTTAAATATGAATTTTGATTAATGCAGATTTTGTATTCTGTTGGACCCAATATGTATAGTAATTATTTAAAGTTTAAAAAAAAAATGATTCGTGCACCACCACCACCAAGAATCGAAACCAATACGTTTAGCTTACAGTTTACTTTTTCCTTTGCCGTTAATGCATGAGCTATGAAGACACGTTTGCTGCAAGACTAAAAATTAAAACATGAACCAATAGCTATTATGTTACGCATGCATATTCGTAATGTTGTTGTTCGACTTTCACCTGGCAATTTCCTTTTTTTTTTTTTTTTTTTTTTTTTTCTTTTTTTCACTTTTGCACAGATTTTTCATGGCTAAACTCAGTTTCACACATGTTTGAATACCCTATATATAAAGTTTCATGTCTGCAGACCTAAAACTGACAGGAATGTCATAGGCAAAATTTTTTAAACAAATATATTGTAGAGTTGAATCTTTCACTGCACACGTATGCAAATGGAATGGGGCCAGTTTTCTAATAAAATGCCTGTTGGCAGAGGTGTTTGGCAGAACACATGCTGGAAGTTGAGAAAGTTGATAGTGACAAATTCTAGCTAAACTTTTGCTTATTGTATTTATTTTGTTTTGTTTTGCTGTTTACCAGCCCATTTAACTGCAAGCTATTTTGGTGTAATGGGGGACAAGTTCGACCTTAAATTAATACCAGAATTCGACGGCTGGACCCCAGTACTTGATTGGGTGTGGAAGGTGGAACTGCATTGCCTGCTGTCCAGTGTGAAGAGCATTGAACACGTGGTTCCTCTGTCTGTCCGGCGGGGCTTTTTCAGTATATCAACAGCTTAGTTTTGAGGAAAAACAGAATTATAAAAGGATCAAGGCAGCATTATACAAGGCATTCGCTATCAACCCCACCACTGCTTGGAAGCAATTTGAGGCAAGAACGTTGCATTCCGCCGAAACTGTTGACGTTTATTTGGCTGAGCTGACAAAGTTGGTGTTGTTTGGTAGGCTGCCTGAGCGGGCCTTGGCATGCAAATTTTTGGCAGGACTCCCAACCGGAGCAAAGCAACTTCTGCAGGCTAGCTCAAGCATAGTTTCATTGTCCCTTAATGACCTGGTAGACCGGGCCAGAACCGTGATGAAGACTACTTATGAGAGAACCTGCGTGGTGAAGTCGTATGTTATAGGTGCAATGGCCAGAGCCACATTGTGAGGAACTGCTGGTGGCGACTTACAGCTGTTCACTGCTACCAATGTAATGAGACTGGTCATATGGCCTGGGATTGTTCGGGAAACGGGGTCGGGGACAAGGTGCCAGCGTCGGCCTCTTCCCCACACAAAAATTAGGCGAGGCGCTTCCAACCATTCAGGTCTATATCAATAAGACATTGTGCTCAGCACTCCTCGACTCGGCGTGCTCTCATACCATAGTGAGCGCGGACCTCTGACGTACTTGGAAGAAGACTACTAGAGTAACCATCCTCAGTGGAGCGATGCGGACATGTTGCGGGAGAACTGGAAATTCGGCTAACATCGAAGCGCTGGTAGTACTCGAGAAACCGCTGAGCTTTGACCTGCTTCTAGGCTATGATGCCATCAGAGCCCTAGGTGGTGCTCACATAACGCAGATGGGGGCGGTACAGTTTCAGAAGATTCCAGTGTGTACTGCTTTGAAGATTGACCAACCAGACTTTATTGTCGAATTTGACCAGTAGCAGAAGGCTTGAACAGCCGCGTAGAAGTGGTCGGAAAACCAGGAACCAGCCAAACTGCGAAATAAGGTAACAGAGTACCATGTGCCCGACGAAATAAGGCCTGCATATGAAGAGGAACTTCGTGATTGGATCAAGGATGGCTGGTTAATTTTCTACCCCTATGAGAAACTTGGACCTCCCAGAGACCTGATTCTGCTGATGGTAGTCACTCAGCACAACAAAGCAAAGGTGAGGCCAGTGATGGACTACCGTGAACTGAATGTGCAAGTTGATGCGTTCACGGCAGATGCTGACATTTGTGCCAGCAAGCTACGAGTGGCACCAGCAGGGTTCTGATGTGTCCCTGCTGGATCTAAGAAAAATGTACCTGCAGGTCCGAATCCGTGAAACAATGTGGCCATTTCAGACAGGGGTGTTTGTTGGCAGGAGGTACTGTCTTACCAGACTAGACTTTGGGCTGAACATGGCACCTTAAATAATGAAGACCATCATTAACGCTGGTCTTCATTAGTTTGGAGAATGGCGTCTGTCTTGGGCCTGAATGTTCGACAGGAGCGAGGGACTTTGAAATGGAGGCGTGGAACTGCTGTTTCTGAAGTGCCTGATGTCTTCATGAGGCGAACAGTAATCTCCTTGTGTGGATGGACTTGTGTGGCAACAGACATCATAAAAAGGAGGGCAAGCGCAGTCACCAAAGGCTGGGATGATGAAACAGCAGATGATCTGTTCATTTGCATGGTGAAGGAGACCATTGCAAGGGTAAAGCAGGATGACCCCGCCAAAGGAGACGGGTGCGTGCAGGGAGACAAACTGAACGTGTGGGTGGATAAGAGCTCTCTGGCAATTGATGTGCTGTTGCAGAAGGATGGGGCTGCAATTGAGGATGCCTGCTGGTTGCGACCGGCGAATGATGCTGCTCATATCAACCTGGCAGAGCTCTATGCGGTGATAAAAGGTATTAACCTGGCACTCCAGTGGAAAGTCAGAGAATTACGCATACACACGGATTCGCTATGCATGTACCACTGGATATCTGACATAAGGCAGCCAACGAGATGCTGATCAGACGGAGGTTGGAGACCGTAAAAAAGCTGGTAACAGAGTACAACCTGTCTGTAGATGCGGTACTGGTCACTTCAAATTGCAACCTTGCTGATAGGCTCACTCGGGTGCCACAGAGATGGTATGACACTATGAAGAAGAAAGTCGAGCCAGTACCATTGTTATGTACTGCCTCTATTGAGGTGGCAGATGAAATCAGGAAGATACACCACCTGAGTGGACACCTTGGAGTGAGACGGACATGTTATTTTGTGCAGTTGTCCAATCCGTCGGTGTCCAAAAGTGCAGTGAAAGCGGTAGTCAAGAATTGCCAAACATGCCAGTCAATCGATCCCGCCCCGACCATATGGCGGAATAGTCAGCTGGGAGTAGACGCGACTTGGAGCTGACTGGGTATGGACATAACCCACTACAGCAGCCAGCACTTCCTCACCCTGATCGATTGTGGATAGACAAGGTTCGTGATCTGGCACCCATTAATAAAATAGGATTCCTCCAGTGTCATCCGTGAATTGCAGTCCATATTTTATGAAAGGAGGCCACCTGGAGAGATCCTAACAGACAATGACACGGCCTTCTGCAGTGAGGAGTTCAGACGTTTTGTAGACAAGTGGGGGATCCAGCTCAGACACAGATGTGCATATGTACCGAGTGGCAACGGCATAGCAGAGCGGTGCCATCGAAGCATGAAGAGGATCGCGGCAAAAAAACATATATAATCAGAGCTTGTCTTTGCGAGGAATAGTCTCTACCAAACTCCTGTCAATTTTTGGTTTACAGACTTGAAACTTAATATATAGAAGATTTGAACCTGTGAAACAAATTTGATTTATAATAATAAATATGAAAGCTGCATAAATTAAAGTATCATGTGAACGTATTTTATGAACGGACAATGCTGGGTGGCCTGCTAATATTAAATACAAAACCCAATTTGAAAGTTGGGCAGAAAAATGTGTCAAATGTACACTTTACCAAATATTTTGTATAAAGTTACTAAAAAGATGAAAGTCTAAAACTTGTATACTTGATTTCTTTCTAATATTGGAAACTCTTGTGGTGTGATCCAACTTTTAGCATATAAAAAATTAAAGGTTTGACATCAAAACTTTGAAATTTATTTAATAAAATTAGTCAGTTTTTAAACAAAGGCCCGTTATGTGTTTGAACTTTTTAATAATTATCATGTCATGTGTGTCATGGTAGGGGAAAGTTATTTTTACATGCTAGTGAAGGTTGGGCATGTCTACAGAACGCCACCAAAAGTAGTGATATGGTGAACAATACCGAGGACAGTAAGATAGGAAGAGAGAGGACATTAAAAAAATAACAAAAGTAAAATAAGACAAGAACAGTTCATAAAACTAATAATAAACATTTATATGGCTTCAGGAAGCACATGTAAAAAAAAAAATGGAGTCTCTAACAGCCGCATAAAACAAAGCAATTAGTGTAAACTATATAAAAATCAAGATAAACCCAGGAAAACAACGAATGTAGACTCTGGACAAAGACGAAACAGTAAACCACATAAGTAAAGACCACAAACTAACCCAAAAGGAAAATAAACATGACTGAGTTGGAAAGGTAGTCAACTGAGAATTGTGCTAACTGCACTTTGAATATACAAATAAAATGATACGGACACAAACCTGAGCCAGTCTTAAAAGGCGAAGGACATAGGACATGTAAATACAAATGGACAAACTCATTCCAGCAAGATAACTGGACATGATAATAGTTAACAAAAAGAAAAAAAACCTTACCAAATAGATTTTGCTATCCCAACCATTTAAGAATGAAAGCAAATAGAAAAGCTATAGAACTTATCGGAGAACTAATACTGAATATGAAAACCATCATGATACCAATAATCATAGAAGCACCAGAAACTTCATTTAATGTCAATTTTTTCCCTTGTGCAGGGTTCAAATGTTTTCTATTTCACAAGTTCATTTCTCAGTTCTCAGGGTCAACTGTCTTCAAATCCTACTGTATGGTCCTGTCTAATCACTTGCTTCTAAGTTTTCCTTGGCTGCTCCCTCTTCTTGCAATTCAAGACATTCATGCTTTTACAACAGTTTATCCAGGAGGATAAATGTTCCACATAAACATAAGAGTACAACGGATTCATCTTTACAATAAACTTGAAGATGTAGCGCCTTTAAAAAACTCTCTCACCTAATGTATCTGTCGTTTGGTTAGATTTCGTATTGTAGATGCATTTTGTTATGGATTATGGAGCTGTAATTGCACTGCAGTTAGGCTTCAGTTCTGGAAAAGACTGAAAAAATTGGAATCCAAGGGAGAATTGAGACCATAAAAATCATTGCATTGATGAAAACGGCTAACGTATTAAGAAAAATCTGAGTGCAGAAACCAATCCACATATCCAGGTAAACACAGCTGGAAATATTGATGAGAATTTCTAAGATGAATCCAAAAGGAACCATCATTGGTTGGCAGCACAGAAAATAACCAAGAAAGGCCAGGGGAGATGGGGGGGAAAATGAGGGAGAGCACCATCCAAACCATAACCGGAAGGGCATGGAGAGTACTGAAATCTTGAGATTTATCATATAAATCATAGGGAAAGATGTTAATGACTTAATGATAAAGGGCTGTTGCAAAACCGTAAAGTGGATTGTGATAGTGACCAAAATAAGCAGGGTACTGGAAATTTCGGGAGGCTTGCCACTCAAACTCCAGAGAACAACTTTTTTTTTTTTCATTTCAGTGAGCAATCCTGACTTATGTACGAACACCTAGTGGGGGGAAAATAATAACCAGTATTAAAACCTACAAGACTCGAGGAGATGAAATTTTGTATTATGCTTCTGAATTTTTGAAATAATGATTATTTGGACTACTGTTCTCATCTTGAGTATTATTCAATCAACGTCTCTATCAATGTAGCCTCTGTTTTTTTTTTTAGGTCTATCTGGAATTTGTATGGAATTTTGAACAGAATCTTTTATTTGATCTACGAGGTTAGCATGCTCTCATTCTGTCAGCCATGACTTGGTAGAAGTCTTGGGTAATTTGCAATTGTGTTCCTAGTATTGCTTGCACAGAAGAGTGTCACTTAGAACTGAAGTTTATTTAGTACCTTATCCATTATGCCCTGAGTTTTTAAAAAAGATATACCTGAAGAAAGCTATCTTAAATGTTTGAAAGAATGGATCAAGAAGGAAACAAGGACCCCCACCCCACCGACGTGAGCCGAACAGAAACAAAAGGACAGATTTCGGTTCACACCAGTTTGACCTTGATATGTATATGGTTTTCTGTAAACAAATATAAAATAACCAACTTGTTCAGATGTTCAGATTTTGCTGATTTTTCACAACCAACATTTTTTATGTAGAATTTTTTTTTTTTTTTTTGTATATTTTATAAAGTTTTTTTTATCAAACTATTTCAACCAAACTTTCTCATGACAGGCATTTTATTTTTTAAATAAGAAAAAAAAAACTGTTGTTCCAGTTCACGGTTTTCCATTTTGGAAGGAACAAGCTCCCCATATTATTTACAAAACATTTTTAGGTTTTTTCTTACATTAAAAAGATGTAATAACTGGGAATTTAGGATGCTACTCCTTATTTGTGCTCCGTACCGAAGAAATCCTTTTAGACCGAGGCAATGTTTATGCATAATAAAATCCCATCTGTAAACCACAAGCAACATTTTTAAAATACATAATTTTATTTACAAATCCTTTTATAACTTTTATTTATAAAGGTGTAGTATCAGATCACTCTTAGCCAAATGGGCAAAATGAGTTTTGAAGAACATTTTCTGTATGCGTTTTTAATACAATTCAAGATTTATTTTATTCTTTAAAACATTAATCATTTATTTTGTAAATCAAATAACCAAGTTCATACACAGACAATAGAAAATTATTGAAATCACCATAAACAGTTTATGAAATCAATGCTCTGTTGTAGATCTCATTTAGATTCCTATCTGAAAGAATTCCTGGGGCATGAAAGGTATTCACAAAATAACTTTCTCAAATCGTATAATACCATCTTTGCACAACATTTATTTGAATGAAATGTTAAAGCAGGTTTCCACATGGAAATTCTATAGCAAGCCTCACTCTCCCCAATGGTTTACTTCTACTTGTGCAGCTGCCATTGCTCAAAGGCAGCATGCATACCACAGATTTAACCGACGTAAATCCAGTTCTACCAGACAGAAGTTTATAGAAGCTAGAATTAATTGTAAGAGAGAAATAGTGACAGCTAAGAGAGGATATACAGAAATTAGGAACCTGTGATTTTGGGAAAATCTACAACAATGTAGTTAATAATGGGCAATCGTAACCAAGAAGACTAATATGCTTGCCAGTCGGTTTGCCTCACACTCCACATTGGACCCAGCGAAACACTCTCTACCTGACTTTCCATTGTGGACAGACGTCCTACTAGAGGATCTGAAAATCACCTCTTCTCAGGTACATGATATCATAAAAAACCTTGACACCTGAAAAGCATGTAAACCCGATCTCATCCCGGCTGTGCTATTAAGAAAATGCTTTGCTAAGGTTGCTCCAGTTCTGTCCAAATTTTACAACAAATGCCTCAACGAATCTTGCTTTTCTGACTGCTGGAAAACTGCTTCTGTGGTACCAGTTTTCAAGAATTCTGGTGAAAAAACTGACCCATTAAATTATTGCCTCATTAGCTTCCTCCCGCTTTTCGCACAAATATTTGAGTCCTTAATTAACCAAGCTCTAGCCTATCACCTTACAGCTACTAAACTTCTGACCGACCAACGATATGGATTTAGGCAAGCCTGTTCTACAGCAGATATCCTATCTGTAATCTCTGAACTTATATACCATACACTGGACAAAGCAGGGGAAGGGTAGCCCTAGATATATTGCTAAGGCTTTTGATAGAGTATGGTATGATGGTCTTCTCAGGAAAATCACAACATACTGTATCACTGTATGCACACTTAACATAATTAAATCCTTAAGTAAGAGAAGACTCCAGGTTATCCTCGACGGTCATACATTTTCTGGATAGGGTTCAAAAGAGAATTGCCAATCTAATAGGTCCTGAACTGTCATCTAAACTTCAACCTCTGTCCCATCAACGAAATGTTGCATCGCTCTGCCTGTTCTACAAGTATTTTAATGGTGAATGCTCTGACAAACTACAAGCACTTGTACCCCCTCGATAAATACCCCCGATAAACCCGCCCAGCAGCAAAATCCCACTCCTATACAGATCCCTAGATGTAATAAAGCCTTTTCAATAGTTTCTTCCCTAGGACTGCTAGACTGTGGAACTCTCTTTTGGGATCCTGCTTTAACCAACTGTACTGACCTGCAGAAGTTCAAGTGTAATGTGAACAGAAATCTTGCTGCTCGACTCCCTACATAGTATCCCTGTAGCCCCCTACATCAAAATGACACTGTGACTTGTTTGGGGTGAAAATGGAATACAAAAAACAAGGTTAGCATGCATGGTCCCTCATGAGTGTACAGTGAATGAGGCATAAAAAAAAAATGACAATTCAGCTCCCATTCCCATTTAGCCCCAAAAGTCCCCAGGAGACGTTAAATTCTGATGAAAATGAGCAAACAGTGCAGTTTTAGGCCTTAACATATGTAAATTTGAGTTCAGCACCATGCAAAACTGCTGAATAGACACATAAAATTTTGGATAAATATGGTAAAATAGTCCTAAAAATGGAGTGTTTTTATTACCCCTAAAAGAGCCCCTGGGGCACACCCAAGAGTTATCGCAAAGTATAGGCAAACAAAATTATATAGAAATCGGTTAGTTACAACTTTTCAGAAAGTTTTATAAAAATCCAAGGCATCAATTTTTTTTTTTTTTTTTTTTTTTTTTAAAGCACAAAAGTGTCAATTTTAGCCATTTTAACCTGAAAGGCACCCCTAGAGGGGCAACTGGAATTTTCCTGGAAAATCCGTTCTGTTACTCTGTGCAGAATTTCAACAAATTCCAAGGTGTAGTTATTGAGAAAAGTGTGGACAGATGAACAGACAATGGTGAATTTACAGGTCCATCCACTCTCCTTTGTCAGGGGATAAAAAAAATGTATTTTTAAATGCTTTTTTTTTTCTTTTCATTAAAAACTTACCTTGTGAGGAGGCAAAGCAAATAGCAAATTTTTTTATATAAAAATAAGTTATAAAATTATATTTTTCAAATTTGACTTGTTTATACTTGTTGCTTGCAGATGTGATTTTATTATGCATGAAAATTACCTTCATTTAGGACTTCTCATTCACTATTAGCGGCCAGGGAAAATCAGTATCCTAAATTTTCCATTCTTACATCAGTTTTTAATGTAGGGAAAAATCCTGTTCCCCACAAAATGTTCTGTAAATAACACATTTGTTTTTTTTTTTATATGTAACTTTTATTTTATTTTTTATTTATTTATTTTTTTTTTTATTAAAGTGTGTGGTACTATACTTTCTTTCCTCTCCTTGGTCAGTGATGCAGAAATCTTTATTTTGGGAAACTTCAAATAGAACACTGTGAATCTGAACAGCAGGTTTTCCCTAATGGTTTAAATAGTTTTATTAAAGGTTTTATATATATATATTGCACTACTATGGATTGGAACATGTTTTTTTTTTTTTTTTTACAAAAGTAAAATGCCTGCGATTAAAATGTTTGGCTGAAATGGTTTTATTAAAAAGTTTTGTAAATATATAAAAAGCCTACTCTATAAAAAATAAATCTTAGACGTGAAAATTGGTGAAACAATCAATAAAATACAAGCAAGTTGGTTTTTATTTATTTACTGTGCAAAGGTCAAGGTCAAACTGGTGTTAACAAATCTTTTTGTTTCTCTGTTTGGCTCACATCGGTTGGGGTCCTTATTCTTTTCTTGATCCAAAAAATGTGTTGAAAATTAGTAACAATAAACAATAAACAACCATGTTGAATAGCATATTGTTTTTATTTTTTGTCTTGTCTTATGCTGAGATTAGACCTTTTGTGAAAGGTTTCTAACTTTTCTTGTCTGTTGCTATTTTGATTCTGCTGCCTGCGAAAATCAAGTAGTCATCCACTAACCCCACTCCTGCCCTAAGCAGCCTATTTCATCACTTTGTGAAAATGAGACTTGTCAAAAAAGTTTTTTCCCTTAGTTATTTAAAACAATAATGCAATGAAACTGAATGGTTTACTTCAAAAAATGCCTGAGCAGCTTTGACAATTATCAATAAACTAACTTTTACATAGGTCATCTAGTTTAATCTAAAAATTATTTTTTATTTTGTCCTTTCAGCCAATCATTCTGGTGTTGCTTGACATTGAGCCAATGATGGGTGTTCTTAACGGTGTTGTTATGGAACTCTATGACTGTGCTCTACCAATTGTCAAAGGTAATAATTTACAGTTCTGCTGAAATTAATTTAGGTGTATTTAATTTTCTGTCTTGTGTTTATAAATGTTTACAAACGAAATACTCAATTACATTTATTTTTTTGTTTTGATCGTTTCTACAGTCACATTGACAACATTTAAAGCAAAAATGTTGATTTTTGAATCAACTTTTTCCAAACACATTTTTTACTTTAAACAGTATAACTATGCAGAATCCATTTATTTGTATATAGAACATATTTACTGAAAATTGTCTAAATTGAAAGTGATAGTCAATGTGCTGAAGAGATGGAAAACGTTTTTCCAGTTTTATTCTGTAATAGTAATAACTTTTTTTTTTAAATAATAGTGATTTATGGATATTAGGTGTTGATCTTCATAGCTTGATTATGATCTTACATAAATTGAATCTGTCCATCTGTCTGTTTTTCTGTAAGCATATTTTTGAAATTTTGACTACTTTACAAAAATTTCCAACAAATAAAATGGATGCCATGACCAGGCATCAAAACTGAAATCTTGATCTTTGACATTATACCAACTGACCTATTTAGACTATTTTTATAAATAGAGCTTTCAATAATTATAGCCTTAATGTGACATCATAGATGTCATAGATTTAAAATAAGCGATTTAAAAAAAAAAAAAAAAAATGGATGGGTAAACATTATCAATAGTGTGGGAAATTTTAATAGTCAACTATTTATTTTGTTTTATCCATGTATTGACATTAACAATAATTTGATATTTAATGTATAAGAAATGTAAATAAAAATTCTGAGAATTATTACTTGTGCATAATAGAATTTGGGTCTATAGAAAAGCAATGTTTCTATTTGTTAGACATTTGTTTTACAGAATCATTGTGACAGTATTTTAACAACATAATCATGCTTTTGTTTTTTGATTGCTTATTTTTAGTAATTTATTGTTTTATTTCACATATTAAAAATAACAATACCCATTGATCATAAAACGCTTTAGATAATCAGATTTCAAGCTAGTCCCGCTAAAATAGTCATATTTAAAAAAAAAAGTGTCCTTTACATCCTCAAAATACCACCATTTTATTGGGAATGAATGTTCTTTCATATGCGTCAATAAGTAATAATCTACTCGAGATTATAAAAATGTTAACACTATGAAACTGCCATTTTATGTAAGATTTTTTTCTTGTACCACTAACTACTTCTAAGCAACAAGCACCCCACCCCACCAAAAAACTCCTAACTAGGTACGAGTGACAAAGCTCTCTCTTCCTAAAAACCCTTCCTTAACCCTACCACTAATCTTAAGTCTGAGTGGAAAGTCTCACCCTGCAAAATTTCTCTTCAAACCACACAATCATAAAAAGAACAAAAAAACATGCCTCTCCAAGAATTTGATTTATCTCTCATAGAAAAGAATTAACTGTCCTAAAATACTAGAATAGCCTGGAAATGGTAAATTATTTGGCATTAAATTTATGTGAAACTAATCCTTTATTCTAAATTCTAAAATAATTACTATTTTTTTTCACTGCTAGAGTTTTATCTATAGTGACTTTTGACAGGTAAATGATTTCATTTACTAACCAAATAGAAAAATTACTAATCAAACCCATATAATGTTTGGAACATGACATTTTCGTTTCATGACCAGTATGTACACCATAAAGATTTTTCTGTATTTTTATAAGTGTAACTCTAAATATACACTGAATTTTATGTTGTAAATCACTCGGCCATCCACTTCAAAATAATGGTCTGGTTTTATCTATGGACATAAGAAAAACTACCACTGTGTGTGCTGTTTCTAGATGAATATCACTTTCTCAAATACTTTAGTAACTTCATTTTTCAGTATAAACCTCAGTTTAGATAAGCAATAATGTTTCCAAGTGAAGAAATCACATTCTGGATGGTCGAACTCTAAGCTAAATGTATTTAGTTCCCATTTCATGAGTGATGTCTCTTCTCTGTTAAAACTTTACTACTAGTTTATACCCTACCCTTGAAAAAGCAAAAATAAAGAAAAATCTTAATGTTGTATGCATCCATGATGGAAAGAAACTCTAAGAATCATGTAAATAGATTGAGTAGTTTTACTTTTATAAAGAGCATTTTTTTTAATGATTAATGAGAATTTGTAGATTCCTCATGCTTAAGAATGTCTTTCTAAAATCTTGTTTTAATTATTCTGAGTTATCTCCCTTGTCATAAAAATGGCATGGAGAGATGATTATTTACTCATAAAATTTGATGTTCTTTTAAAATAAAACTATTTGATCAAGTTGCATGATTTTTTATGTATATTTTCTTTCTGTCATGGATACGTAGACCAGAAATACTTCCTGAGTTTGACAAGATACACCCGAAAAGGTCAAGGTTACATCGTCCGAAATATTGTGAAAATATCACTTATGAGAACAGTAGTCCGACTAATGCAAGTAATCAATTCTCATTTAAAATATGTAGAAATATAATGAAACTATAATGCATAGATGATTGAACATTACCTGTATTAATCTGTAGATAATGTCACACTAAGGTAAGCAACACCAGACATAGTCTTCTGCTTACTCTTCATGTGATTGTTGCATGCAGTTAAATCACTTCTTAGTCACTGATTAAAACCCAGTCTCTGGATCCATTAATGAACGCGCTAGCAAGCATCAACAGAAAAAAAAAACGTCCCTATTTATCTAAAAACATAAGTACAACGCCATAAAATCATCTCTAAATAAATGTTCTTTTTTCTTTTTTAAAGAAATCATTGCTACTTCAGATGTTGAGGTGGCTTTCAAAGATATTGATGTAGCCATGTTGGTGGGTGCCATGCCCCGTCGTGAAGGCATGGAACGGAAAGACTTGTTAGCAGCAAACGTAAAGATTTTCCAAGCTCAGGGTAAGGCCCTAAATGAGCATGCAAAAAAAACTGCCAAGGTAAGTTGGTGAGTGGGAGAGATAAAGCCAGGGTTGGGATAGACTAAACCCCCTCCCCACGCTCTCCCATTTTTCTGTTTAAAGTTTTTTTTTTTGTTTTTTTTTTTAAATTTGTTTTTTTACAAATTATTAAGTAGATACTGAAAATGAAGATATAATGATGTTAAATCTATGTCAAATCTATGTCATGAATCCTTATTCCAATTTTGATAACGTTCATTACATGATTTTGATTTTAGAAAATGTCTAAAATTTATGGCTTCAGAAGAAATTGAAATTCAGGGAATTTAACTTAATTGTTGTTTAATGCAAATCAGAAATATTTGAGTTTTCAAATAGGAGGTTGTGCTCATATCATACTCCTAAAACTGAAATTTAGGGAATATTTAATATCTATTGTTAAAATTTACTAAATTGAATGTGTCTGAATTTTCTATGAAAGGCTTTTACCCTCTTTTTATCATCTGTTACATAAAGCTAAATATTGAGCACATTACAATCACTTACTCCTAGCAACTCTTTAAATTCATAATGATTGGTTAATTAGTTCTGGAGTGAACCCTTTGTGCAAATATATAAGCATGTATACATACCTAAATTTACTAGCTAGTGGGCAGGAATTCAAGCTTAAAGGAGTTTGTGTACATGTGGTATAATGGGCTTAAAATGTACATTATATTGTGCTGCCATTTTAAAATTTTAACATGGAGTAATGTCAAAAAGCTTTTAGTGCAGATGCTGAATTCCTATTTAGCAGAATATATGTAACAGATATTCAATAAATTGAATATCTTGAATAGTTTAAAAAAAAAAATAATAATGGACTTTTTGTAAAATTTGGTTTTTAATGACGATAACAAGTATGCATTTCTTAAAATTAAAATTTTAATGTATTTACCTGGGAATGTTGTCAAAAATCACTGCTTAATGTATTTCTCAATATGGAAGATGAAAAAGAGAATTGTTTCCTATTTTTAAATGTTTTTAAGATATCACGAGGATTTCCTAATTAGTGTTTATCAAAAGCTTATGTTCACAGGTTTTAATCTGAATTTGTCTTTTGCACCTAAAACTTAAAAGTTAGGTGTCAAAGTTTACTAAGAATTGGACAAAATAAGCAAAATCATTAAGACGTAAATATGAATAATTAGATGAAAACACTTTCGCAGAGATCAACTTATATCATTACTTATTATATAATTACAAATAAAAAAGAATTTGTAATGAATATGTAATTGTAGTCATTGAGTGAAATACCTATTGAATTTTATTTTCCAGTCGAAAGGACGAAGTTACTTTCTTTTCAAATACAAAACTTTTCTTCTGTTTTGGAAATCTGTCATATTTAGAAATGTTTCAGATTGTATTAAAAAAAATGTGCAGATTTTTTTGCTTTTCAAGGTATTCAGTCTACTTTAAATTACTTTGGCTAAATGAAATTAGTTGTTGATTGTGTAAGCAAATTACAATGTTTTACTAGTTTTGTGGCTTTGCATTTGGTTTATCGCAGAACCTCTGCTTTTCATCATTCTACAAAGATGGTTTGCTCTACATAAGAAATAATAGTAATTTAGTCATGATGTTGGTTAACCATGTATGCCTGATTTTTGTACCATTCTTTTTCTTTGGTCTTAGAATATTCTATTGGCCTGAATTTAGCAGATAATATGCTGTGCCAATGAGTATTATAAAATAGAAATTCAATATCTTTTATAGAGCCAATTCCATAGCATTCTACCCAAGAGTCTAACTCCTCACAGTTGCTACCAGATCAGACTGTCTGAAGATATTGATTTCCTAACCTAAAATGCACCAAACATTGATATTAGTTTTTTTTTTTTCTTTCCAAAACTCATTTATGTTCTGTAAAATCAAAAACAACCAAACATAATTAATAAATATTGAATATATAAAGAACTTGGAGCATAAAACTTCTTTCCAAAATTATATTAAATAACCCAAAAAGGGTTGCTATGCTAAATACACTTGACTAACCTGACAATCAGCTATATCCCATCCGTCCACTATATAGATTCTCAGATGCTGGAGGCTTTCAAATTTAATGGTTTGTTTAACTTCTGAGCTTTGGAATTCCACCACTACTCCCTGTTTCCCTAACTGTACAAAGACAAAAATTTAAATGCACAGCAACAATTTGCTGTAGAACTTTTCATTTAGGATCTCCCTAATCTAACCGCTAATTCGTCATCAAGCATAAAATCTTGATCATTACAAGTTGGTCCATCATTGAAGATGTGACCCATTGTTGGGATTTTCACAAGGTCAGTTAATTGGTGTTACTGATCTTCACCTGTGGAGATTGTTGGCTGTCCTTCCAACCTTTAGTCTTGATCTGTTCAGAGTACCAAGTTCTTCCTTAGGATATCTGTTTCACGTGCAAGATATTTTGATTTTTGGATAGCATCATTCAAGTACTCATTCCTATCATTCAAGCTGATGATTAAATTACTACAATCTTACAAATTCTGGCATAGCATAAGATTGATTTTAAAAAACAAAAAAAAAAACCCTACTTGTCATTTGAATTATAAAAGTCTGATTTTTAGTTTTAATTTTTAATGTTTTTCATTTCAGGTGGTTGTCGTTGGTAACCCAGCCAACACAAATGCTTTGATTTGCATGAAGAATGCTCCAAGTATTCCACCAGAGAACTTCTCTGCCCTTACCAGACTTGACCAGAACCGAGCCCAGTATCAGGTAACAACAATTAGCAAGATTTTACGATTGAGAACGTAGGAGGGGTTATAACATCTTTCATACCTTCAGTCTTGAATGAATTTATTAGAAATTACACATAATCATTTTTTTCTTTTCTTCAAACTCAAGTATTGATAATTCCTCTTATCAATGTAAGTCCTGACTCTGATTATTAATACTTTCTATTTTTTTCTTTGCAATATTTAAATCTAGAAAAATCTTTTGTTTCAGATTGCTGCCCGGTGTGGTGTTGGTGCCCAGGATGTGAAAAATGTCATTATTTGGGGCAACCACTCTTCTACTCAGTTCCCCGATGTAACCCATGCGACTGTCAATTTGCCCACAGGATGCAAACCAGTTAAAGAAGCCATTGCAGATGATGTTTATTTGAAAGAAGATTTCCTCAAGGTAAATTTTTATGATTGAGATGTGAACTTAGTTCAAAACAACTGCAATGTTTGGATTGTTGAATGGCCATTTGCAAAAGGGAGGGGGGGAAGCAATTTTTTTATTTTTATTTAGTAAGTGTTGATGACTCAATGCATCTCTGTGACCATGTTATGTTGAATACAACACAAAACAAGTAGTTGATGTAACTCAGTTGTGCTATGAGTGTGTGATACTGTTATCATGGCTATGCCCCCCTAAATGTTAATCATTATATGGCTGTGTTGGCCTCAGTGACCATTTTTCTTTGTCCACTGATGAGTCATTGACTTTCAGACTCTCTTGGTGATCTTTCTCAAGCTAAACTCTGACTGACCCTCTGTCTGTTCTGTTTCAATATATCTACTTTGACCGAAATCTTAGATGTCCTGTCTTCCTGTTGCTTTCAGCTTGTCATCGGAACTGGCTCCAAGTACTTTTGTTTATTTTTTATAACTTATTTCCATCCAGTCACTCATAAACTAACACTCCACTATCGTCCCATCTGGGGAGTTTAATAAATTTTCTGGCCCTCCCTCGCTATCAACTTAATTCCTCATAATTTTTCTTATTGTGAATTATTTCCTAACTTAGCATTCTATATGGTCTTGACTGGGGAGAGGGTGCAGTCCATAGTATCACATATGGACTTATCTCATTTAAAAAGAAGAGATATAATGATACTGAGACAGATGGAAAAATGTGAGCAAGAAAAAAGACTAGAAGGATTTGTGTATTTCTGATTGTTGTTGGAAGTTGTTTCTATTGTTCCAGTGTTATCTGAACAAGTTCCTCCTTATTGAGTGTTTACTATTGTAGAGATCTTATAGAGTTACAAAGGATCTTTTTTAGGTTCTTACAATCTCCTAATCTGTCCATTTCAAGTGTATGATTATATCTGGATAATCTTGGACATACCCATTGATTTTTAAAAATAAAAATCTTTTTTTTTATTATATATAAAATCTTCAAAAAATGTTTTTAATGTGACTCTAAACAATTGTCCTTTCAGCTATCTCTTCTGATAATCTGTTTAAATATTAATGCATTAACAGAATAGCATTAAATATTTTTATGATTAAATTAGTAAAAATATTTCATTCTTTATCAGTTTAATTTCTTTTTTTACTAACCCGTCCTATTTTGGAAGCTAAAGGACATGTATAAAATTAAGGTTATTTTGTCTGTCCACCATATTTTTTATCCTACTTTGACGACTTAAAGTATTTAAAAAAAAAAAAAAAATGAATTTGATTATACTACAGAGAATTTTGACTGAAAATCAATTAAAGGACAAAAATGACACAAATGTAATATTTTAAGAATCATGAGGTTATTTATTTATTTATTTTTTATTCAAGAGTTACAAAAAAAAAAATTAGATTAGTATATTATTTTGATTTAAAAAAAAAATTTTAATTCTGAAAAATATTTTTAAATATCTATATAAAATTGCTTTTTTCCCCCTCTGCATTTACAGTTCCAGTAGGAAAATAAATGAACATTTTTAAATAAATCTTTTATAATCGATACATACAGTTCCTAAACCATATTTCTCCAAACTAATTGTACACTTTATCCCTGTATACAAATTAACATTCAGAACAAACTGCATCTCTTAAATATGTATTCCCACAATGGCAGTAGCAAACACATTCATTCTCTATTCATTAAGTCCTCTCACTCCTCTGGCAGAAGTTTAACAACTATTATTTCTGTAGCACTGCTTCTCAGAAGTATGGATGTCCATTATGATAACCAGGCATAATATTTGCATATAACTATTACAACACTATTATATAAATACATTTATTGCACCAAATAAGCGATTAATAATTATTACATTTCTTTAAAGTACTACAAAACTATTCATCTATAAAAATATATAATATACTAAAATAGGTAATCTCCAAAAATACCGTTAGGGCTTACAACATGGCCGCCAGAAGAGTCAACAAAAAACTGCGAATAAAATATATAAAACTCGTAATTTCTGTTTTTAAAGTGGGTTGTCAATTTTCTTTATGAAATATACTTCCAAAATAAACTATTACAGTCGTTTAAAACATAATAGAAGTATTATTTTTTATTTTTTAAAAACAATGTTTACAAAATGTCTACGAACGTGCGTAGACATTTTGTAAACATTGTTTTTAAAAAATAAAAAATAATACTTCTATTATGTTTTAAACGACTGTAATAGTTTATTTTGGAAGTATATTTCATAAAGAAAATTGACAACCCACTTTAAAAACAGAAATTACGAGTTTTATATATTTTATTCGCAGTTTTTTGTTGACTCTTCTGGCGGCCATGTTGTAAGCCCTAACGGTATTTTTGGAGATTACCCTAAAATATTACTGCATATCAACTCGATAAAAGTATGGATCTTCATCGAACAATGTATTTTCCAAAACTCATTTTAATTGGGTGACATTTTCCATAAACAGTACATTAAAAAAATTGTTATAAAACTGCTGCTTAACTTTGGAGACATTTTTACAAGTAATTCGTTCACACTGCAAATCTGTTTGTCTCTTTTTTTTGCGTCATTATAAAATGTTTAATTCTATGTCCTTTTTTTTTTTTTTTTTTACTTAAAATTTAACAGAAACAACGTTAAAGGGTTGTATCTATTCTAATATCTTTTCTCTCAACAGGGATTTTTTTTTTTTGTCTTATGAATTCTGTTTCTCCTCCCACTCGCTGTTTAAAAACAAATTGTAGTTTCGGTTCTAACACTGTACTTTTATCACATCATTTAGTTATGGAGAAATCCTTCTACATTAAGGAAATTTTTACTTTTGTCGCAATAATTTAATATTCTACAAAAAATTAATATTAAAATGTTATACTGGTTCTAACACTATTCTAAATTTTTTATCTCATTGGTTACTTATGGAGAAATCTTTACACACTGCAACAATTTTCATTTTTACTTGACAAATTGTCTCTTTTTAAAGATACAATTAAACTTTAAGTGTTGTAACTGTTTTGATATTTGCTTAATCATTTTTCTCAACATTTACTAAAAAATCTATCTCAACTGAGGCAACTTTTGTTTTCACCTCAAAATTGTTTTCATTTTGAATTTTATAATAATTAACCCGAGTGTTGTTTCTGTTCTGAGACTACAATTACCCATTTTTATCAGATCAATTAAGAAATCCTTCAATGCTGAAAACGTTTTTTGATAATATAACCCATCTGCTTCTCCAATTGCATTCTTTTTTTTTTTAACACATTAGTGAACCAATTAAAGGAAACTTTTAGATGTAAATATGAACTCTTAAGAGATTTGGAGCTTCTACGCTATCAGAACGAAATTTTGGAGTTGATAAATAGTTTTCAGATAAAAAACAATGATTTCTACTGACTTTTTGTCAATTCTAATAAATTACAATGTTAGCTTCCAAATTATGCAGTCAAAATTATTTTGATATTAATGAATTATTAAAAAAAAACAACAGGTGAAAATTTCCACCATCTTGTATAAATCGAAATGGAAAATTACTTCCCTTTTGAACTCTCCTGTGTCTTACATAAGCAAATATGATCGTTTTCTTCAAATTCTATTTTCTTTAATAAATAATTTTCTACTTTATATCCAAAAATTACGAAAGTCAGTAATCCTCTTAAAATATGTAGATACCATTGTTTTCGTGTGAAATTCAGTACTATGATTTCCAAAATTTTGTTCCGATAGTGAACAAGCACTGATTATTTTGATTTTAGCATTCTATGAAAATTTATAATACCAAAAAAAATTTACTGTCTGATTTATGCGACGCTTGCTAAATGTGTTAGATCAGTGTTCAGAGAAATTATACTCAATAAATGCTTTATTTCACAAATGATATTACAAAAACTAAAAAACATTTCTACGGCTTATATATATAGTACACAAACACTAACAAAAAATATAGATTTATCATAGGTATTATACTATATTAAAAAAAAATTAGCAAAGTACTAAATTAACTCCTTTTATTGAGAAAATTTCCTTTGATCTGATCAGTTATTGTCACTTATGTAAAAACCTAAAATATACTATCACATCTAACTGAAGACTTCTAACTCAAAACTCTAATCATTTTGAACGAAAATCTTGAAAGTATATCATGAAGTAGTACCGGAGAACAAGTGCAAATATGCTAAGTGGTTTCATCCAAACGGATGGCTTTATTTACTTTAACTTCTGAAATTTTGTTTTTGTGGCCCTGAATGCTTTTGATTTGATGAAATTGGTTCTGTTATCTCCTCTGAAAATTGAGCTCTCCATAATGTAAATTTAATAATCCAGTTATGGGTAAAAGACCAGTACTTTCCGATTTTATAAAGAATAACTTCAATTCTTGAACTTTTATGCATTATAAGCATATTTTTTTAAAATGTGAGAATTAAATGATGTATTTTTGATATAAGTTTACTTTGCAAAATATTTTTTTTCTGTGGTGTTTGTGTTGAAGTGGGGCTTGTTCTTCAGAAGAATAAATTAAATGTATTTTAAAAATTTCATGTAAATGTTTGATACTGTGAAGTGAAAATAAAAAAAACTATTTTGACTGAAATTTACTCCTCGAAAAAGAGTTTAGAAAATCAATACCACAATTCATATTCTATATGTGTATGTAGATTAGTTTTCGAGCCCATTGAAATAAATACTGATCAACATTCTTTATTGTAAACATCTAACACATACAAGGTATGCGATAGTGCACTGCTATTTCTACATATGGGGTAGATAACCACTATTCCTGTGACAGTATCATTGGTAAAGTAAACCTGAGTTTGGTGTTGCCACATACACCAAAAAAAAAAATGATACTTGAGGTCCTGTCTCTAGCATATTCAGACAGCACAGGCTACATTGGTTGAGGCATGTCCACTGTTTGTCATATGATTGCATCCCCAAAGATCTATATGAAGAGCTGGTCACACCCACAGTACCATAATGTGAAGTGTGATGTGATGGGCCTGCACCTGGGTAACCACTCCAACAGACCAGGGACAGATTACACTTCAGCAATAGGGACTGTAACCCCTATATTTGCCTTTATAGCCACAGACGTCGATGCTCTAACCAAGCAACTGGGATGTTACTTATCGTGAACTCTGACCGATGGACACTTAACTTAAAGAAATATAAGTATCAAAATTGTCTACAAAAAATGTAATTTCTCATTCCTGTTTCCAGGAAACTACCAGGGTTTGTTTAATTTGAACATTTGGAGCCATACAATCTTTCTAATTTAGTTCTTTTTATACTCAATTTTAGTGAACAATAATTTCCAAGATTGTTTAATTTTCACAATTTGTGTAAAAAAAAATTCTTTTAAATCCTTTAAACATTACTTGTGCCAATTAGTGTAATATGTTCTGATTAAGATATTCTTGAAACAATTTAGTCCAAATTATATTTTCTCTACAATCTTTTCAGACCGTTCAACAACGCGGTGCTGCTGTCATCAAAGCCAGGAAGATGTCAAGCGCTATGTCTGCTGCTAAGGCCATTTGTGATCATGTCCGCGATTGGTGGAATGGTGTGCCTGATGTAAGTTTTTCTTTCTCCTTCCCCCCCTCCCCCTCTCCGTTTCTCAAAATGACTGTCAGAGAAATTATGTTGTTTTCAAGGATTCAAAATTGACATATGAATCAAATAGTATGTTGAAAGCAAGGAAATTCATTTAGAAGCAAAGTGGAAGGAATGTCTTAAAATGTGAGCTCAAAAATTAATAACCATTTCTCGGTTTCTGCTTGAATGTATTTAAGCTAATAAAGAACTATTTCAGGTATAAGTGACTTTTGTGTTAATGACAACAAATATCCGTGAGAGAATCATGTTCCATAAATCAAAGTTTTCATCTCTGGATCTCTTGAGAGCATCATATCAATCTCTAAACAAAATTCTGTTTACGAAATGTGATTTCAAAATCTCTGGCAGCCCCCATGTCATCTTGCTGCCAAAAATTAGATACCAGCACTTTGTTTTCTGATCATATTAAAGTAGAATTTTATAAAGAGTGAATTAAATGTGGAATGGCAAGAGGTCAATGCATTAAAAAGGGCTTGATCTGGAAGTTCTATTCCCACCCCACCCCAAATTATACAGAGTAGAAGCTAAAAACAGTAAAATCTTATTTTTGTTAAGATTATGAAGCATACACGGTTATCTAAAGACTGTGCTTTTAAAAAAGAAAACTTGCTTAATTTTTATATTGGGTGCTTACCCAGAAGTCCTCTTATATTTAAAAAAAAAAAAAAAAAATGGATGATGTACATACTTGTGATGAAAGAAAATTGTATTCCAAAAATCATGTAAATTGATCTAGTAGTTTTATTTTTAAATAAAAAAAAAAAAAAATCAAATTTTATGCTAACCATGAAGCGACTGTCTCATGGTGCCATTTTGAAAAGTCTTAAAAACAACAAAGAGGATAATTCAAACTTGTGAGATTTTGTTGTAATGCCTTTGAATTCTCATTATTCGCTTAAAAATTATTTTATTTATAAAACTACTTGATCAATTTACATCATTTTTAATACAATATTTTCACCGGGAGTATGTATGACACAGATTTTTATTTTATTTTTTTTTTTTTAATATGGGGTAATTTTGGACATTCTCTTGATATCGTATTTAGTGTAAATTATTTTTTTTCATTTAAAGATATAACAAATATTTTTGTACCATACCATTATCTGCCTGTGTTTCTACTTTGTGGAATAGTCTACCAGAGGTATTGACAATGTCTATCCTATCCAGGATTTATGTTGTCTTGGACAAAAGCATAATTCTATTTCTCTCTTCATCTTTGAACAGGGTTCATTTGTGTCAATGGCCGTTTGTTCTGATGGTTCATACGGCATAGAGAAGGGTCTCATCTACAGTTTTCCAGTTAGGACAAAAGCAGACCATTCATACCAGATTGTACAGGGTTTGTCCATTGATGATTTTGCCCGGGGTAAAATGGATGCAACAATGCAAGAATTACAAGAAGAGAGAGATATGGCTCTTGGTGTGTGTGCATGACTTCCTACTTCTCCAGCCAAACTTTGATTGATAAGAACACAACAACAACAAAAGTTATTAAATAAAAAATAAAAAAAAATAAAAAATGGCAATAAAACTGACATTAAAAATTATTTTCTAGACCTGGTCATCAAACCTGTCTAATTTTTGTTGTAAAATGAACGATAAAATTTAAATAATTTTTTTGTTTTGTAATTTTTATTTTGTGTTTAAAAACTTTCTCTGCCTTTGAAAAAAAGAAAAAAGAAAAATCTATTTCCCTCCCGGAATAGGCAGCAGAAAATATTGGCAATAATTGAAAAAAATCTTTACATCAAATTTATAAAATGCAAGAAATTAAAATTTGTTTTAGAAAACAAGTAGTTTTGTTATTTCTTCCAAGGGATATAATCCATAATTTATATATGGAATTATCTCCCTTATTTTACTTGTGCAATTTTATTTCTAGTTAGATTAGTTGAGAAAAATAATTGGTGTTTTGTAGATTAGCAATGTTTTAAACCAATGCATTTTAAGTGAAAATATTCACAAATTTGGAAAATTGGTCCAGTTGAAAAATAATTGCAATAAAAAATAGAATTTTTTTTTTTTTTACATGGGGAGGGGGGTCACCACTTATCAGGGCCCAGGAGCCACTCGGGGATAAGGGTTATTGAGTGTACACTAATCAGTGGAATAGTATCGCAGTAATAGTTAGTATTGGGGATTTGATAGGTGTCATTACTTAAGGGGGCGGTTCATCAGGAATTTGTTTGTGTTGGATTTGAAGACATTCAAGTTGAATTCGAGTGGGAAACAGGCAAGCGGCAGAGATTTCCACAGCCGTGCAGTTCGAAGAAAGAAGCTTTGTTCATGGAATCTACGTTTTAATTTAGGCACGGATAAAGAGGGGGGAAAATTATTGACAATGGTTTCAGCTAGTCGGGTGTTTTTCGTGAAAGATTGGTGGGGGGGGGCAGAGAATGGAGTTCAGACGAGCACTTGCCATGGAAATAACGATAACAGATCAGGAGTAAAGGTCAAACCCAGAAGCTTATCAAAACGTGGGGCCTCCCCTAGACGAGAGCCATTCATTTCAATCGATGCCAGATGGGGATCAGAGCGTTTATGATGTAATGATAGGAGCTTGGTCTTAGATGTATTAAAGGTAACCAGCCACCTCTTCCCCCACTGAAGCACGCGCTCACGATCTGAGGAGAGAGAATCAGATTGTTGCCATAGATAGTCGTGTCATCAGCATAGATGTCAACGAATGATTTTAGTATGTGTTTTGGGAGATCATTGATGTAGATCAAGAAGAGAGTGGGACTCCATACTGTGGGCCTCTGATTTCTGCCCGTCAACCACTACTCTTATGAGCCTATCAGAGAGAAATGATTTAATGATAGAGAAAACATTTCCAGTTATACCGTAGCTGGAAATCTTGTGAGGTAAGCCTTTATGCCATATCTTATCGAACGCCTTTGATATGTCAAGAGCAATTGCCCTAGAAATGAAGCCTTTATCGAGAGATTCGCTAATTCTATGTGATATAACTGTTAGCACGTCAGCTGTGGATCTAGCAGAACGGAAACCATATTGAGTGTCACTAAGAAGGTTATTTCTGCTGAGGAGGTTGACTACTTCTCTATATAATATGGATTCCAGCAACTTGCTCAGGAGACTTATTGGTCTGTATTGAGAGGGAGATGACTTATCTGAATTCTTAAATACAGGGCATACTAATGATGTTTTCCAGGGTGTTGGAAAGCACTTCTCCTTAAGGCAACATTTAAACAGTTTGGTAAGTATGGGGGCAATTTCTGTTTGTAGCTTTTTTAATACTATGATTGGAATACCGTCAGGGCCAGTTGCTTTACTGGAATCAAGGTTCTTGATTAGCTTGGCGACCTCACACACAGATATTTGTATGTTACCTAGCGTGTTGTAGGAGGAAATCCAGGGAGTTGATGGCCTTCGTCGCATAGGGTAGAATTTGCTGCAAAGTTCTTGGCAAATAGTTTGGCCTTGTTGGATGCGGACGAGATGACCTCTGGACCATTGATAATGGTTGGGATAGAACGCACGCTTCTGTTCAGGATCCTATTTGCCAGAACTGTTGGGAACCAAACCGCTGCTCAGCTACTTTGGATTTAACGGATTGAGCATATAGTTCTCTTGCATTTTTTATTACTCTTTTACAGTGATTGCTGGCAGTCCTGAAAGCAGCTTTAGTCTCTGTGCATCTATTACATTGGTAGCTATGGAAAAAGTGATTTCTATGTGCGATAGCAGCAGCACATTCAGGGGAGAACCATGGCTGGCTGTTAGGTTTTTGTTGGAATTTTTTGAATGGTATGAATTGGTCTATGCCAACAAGTAACCATTTGGTCAGGTCTGATACTATAGAGGATGCCTCCTTTTTAAACATGGAATGCAGAGGTAGATCAAATATGAATGTTCGGAAGCTATCCCAGTCAGCCATAGAGTATCGATATACAGTACGGTGGAGAAGTACATCTGTAGCTTTATTATATTTCATTTTATCTTAACTGATACAACGCACATGTCAGAGGAGATAGAACGGAACATGAACATAGCTCCGGGGAGGTGGAGAGAAAAAGGTCTAGAAGGCTTGCATACTGACCGGTAGTATCAGGTACACGGGTGGGCTCGCGAACAATCTGAGTGAGGTCATAGGCAATGGCAAAATCATGACAGAACCTCCCCTCATTGTCAGTCTTATTTGAGTGGGTCAGCCATTCAACATTGTGGACATTGAAGTCAATGTGAATGTTAGCCGAAGGATGAGCAGACAGGATGAGGTCAATTTTCTCCGATATACTCTTAAAGATAGTAACTCCGCTGTTGTGGGGGTGATAAAGGGCAAATATAAATGCAGTGGTGTAAGCTAGTGCAACCCGGAAGCACATATAAGGTAAATTAGGGTCTTCTCTGGATATATCCCTGCCACACGGGAAGCCATCTTTAATGTAGGCACATATTACATGCCCATGGCTATCTCGGGGGTCAGGTTTAGATATTAAGTTAGAGTATCCTTTAATTAAGAACTCATCTAGGTAGGTGGTAGGCCCTATTCCAGTTTCACTTCGAAAAAATATGTCTGGTTTTGTCTCATGTAATTGGGTTTCAACCTCGGGAAGGTTGGAACATAGACCCATGATGTTGGAGAAGGAGACATGGTAGTAGGGTCTACGTTGGAGGATGGGGTTTTAGGTTTATTCGTGTTTTCTTATTTTTTTGAGATATTTCATGTTGAGGATTTTGGGATTTGTGGAACAGGTCAGCATACTTGGTTAGAGCAGTACAGAGAGGGAAAGTAAGAGAGAAAAGACGGGAAGATTTTTTTTTTTTTTGTAGCACATGAAAAGGCAAAGCCGTAACAATTACCCACTAGTATGGCATCAAGAGGCCCCACCAGAGACTACTGCATGGTCCAGAATCGATTCATCAAATGGCAATACAGCAGCCCCAGTACTTTGCACCTGCTGATAGGACAGCCTCCTTAGTGGTTAACCCAAGGTTAACGTCAGCCCAGATGAAAACGTTTACCTCCAGCACCCTTACTAGTGACATGGCCACAAGGATAGACATAGAAACAGAAAATTTCCGGCATCTTAGACTACTGTTCATGAAGTACTACCGACTTGGGAAGCAGCTTTTTCTTCACCCTTTGTCAGAAACATCACTCATTGGAAATGAAGACTGGGGGACAAAAAAGGAGAAGCGAGAGTTACTGGAGCTGCCAATAACACATCCACTGTATTATCTACTCTCCATTAAAAAAAAAAAAAAAAAAAAGGTAAGAGGGACTTATTTATGTCTACATAGTATAAGTCCTTTGCCCCATTCCCAATTTAGGATATTACTTAGTTTCGCCTCCAATATTAATCCGTGGAAGTTTTTTTTTTTCTTTTTTTTTTTTCTTTGCTTTAGATACCTCGAGGTAGAAACTTCCGGCATCACCTTATAATTAGGTTCCATTAATGGGAATTGTGAAGTCGGCTTATGATTTTCAGATTGGAGAATCTTATTTAAGGACTGGTTTTGGGTAGTACCAGGCATAATTGACAAAAAAGATTTAAGAACAAGAAAATTAGAAGAACAGGATAAGTAGAGTTAAGTTGTTTCGAATTTAAGTAAAAAATACAATAAGAAAAAATAAATTCAAATAAAAAAATATAAAATAAAAATAAGCAAGCAAATTATATATATATATATATATATATATATATATATATATATATTAGTGCACAAACATAGGCATTATTAACAGTTATGGATAAGAATTGTTTAACTTTTAACGTTTAAAGAATTTATTGTATTACCGAGTTTTATCGTATGTTTTAATGTGGAAGAGTTGTGCAACCAATTCATTATGACAAACCAATTTTTGTTAAGAAATATGAAAAAAGAGTCACAAAAAGGGGTGTTTTTAGCACTAAAAGTCCCTGGGGATGCAAACCAGAATTTGGCCAGGATCACTCATACTGAATTTATATTAAGAACAATAGGCTCCACATTTTGGCCAAGTTTCAGAAAAATCTAATGGATGGATCAAAAGTTATGGGGCAAAACATGTGATTTTGGGGACGCAAAGGGAATTTTTACTCTGCACATTTAATGGAATACAATCTGTGGCAACATTTCAGGAAAAACTAATAGACCATTATCGGGCAATTGTCCGGACAAACGGACACATGGACACACAGACGCCACTGAAAACATAGGTCCCTCTCCTATAAATTGGGGAACCAATATGTTAAAATACCTGTTAGTCTCTTCAATAATATAGACCAACTAAATTATAATCGTCTATTCAGTGATACTAACATTGTTGCAAAATAAAGTGATTCGTTCATACAACATTCATTTTACTATAACTAAACTTGTGGCTTGAATGTTGTTAGATATCTTACTATAACTAAACTTGTGGCTTGAATGTTGTTAGATTGAAAACGTTCATAAATAAAAAAAAAAATAAAAAGCAAAAAGTGCACAAATCTCAAATTTATTGAGTATATTAGATTATTTATACATTCATGGGTGAAAAGTAGATGCTTATGCAGACATTTTTTTTTCCTAATGAAAGAAAATTCATTCACTATTTTATCGCAGTCAAAGACGATGTTCATTTTGAATAGACATCATTGCAAACGTTTCCTCATTTTCATATGAATCAGATGATTCTATCGTTGGCATTGGTTTCCCTGATATTTTTCTAGTTAGAATCCTTTCTAAAAAACATTCGTTACTTACATGATGGACCATGTGAAGGTTGTGAACATCCTAAGTGAATTTTTTTTCTGTGGAACAAACTGAATGCAAAGGTAGCACGCCCAGGTTATCAGTCCACGTCATCGAACCACTTAGTCACCATCATTCTGCCCTCATTCATTATAGATTGCAGATATTTACTTTCAGCAATGACTTTATTTCAAATTTATTCAAATTTAGGTGTCAACCAAATAGTTTTTATTAAATAAAATTTTATTTCTGATATCCAATCCAAAAATTGAAGTAAATTCATGGGTTAATTTCTTTCTAATTCAACATTATCTAATTTTGTGAAATCACCAGAATTTGCTTAAAAAGTCTGAATTTTGAATTAACCCATAAATTCCATTCATTGGAATAAATGAGAAAAAAAAGAAGTTAATTACTGAAAGACAAATGCTAGTGAAAAAGGAAAATAAGGATTTATATTCAAACTTTTTTTTTCACAAATATGTATGCATAATGCAAACCTTTGATCAATATCATTTTCTTCCATAATTTCATATGCGACCAGCATCATCATAATATTTAGTGTCACATCCATTTTACATGCTGGCATGTATTTAACAGTTTTAGAAATTGACTTCCACAATAATCTATCTTTGACCAGATCTTTAATTATCCCTTTTCCCTGAAGTTCATTTTTTCCTTCCATGTTTCCTTCACCTGCTACCTCAACTGTTCTGCATTCATCAAGAACTCTCAATCATTCTTGTAACATGGACCATACAATCAAAATATACTTTTCTACACATATTTCCCTCGTCTGTCTGCGGTTGATCTTGCTTTGAACTCATCAGATCTAAGTATGTCTTTAAGATATGTCCATCATATCATTCTCATATCATTTCTCTCCATGCAACAACCATCCTCAATCTGCACTGAAAAGGTTTCACTTCCATAATATCATCACACTACATAAATATGGCTGGTAAACTCTTCGCTAGTGATAGTGCTCTGCTAGTTAATAATGGCAGAAGTTACTTGAACTTGCCCCACCCACTCTTAACTCCTGCAATCACACCAGCTCTAATAGTATCATCAACTAAGGGTGGAGCAATTGTCTCATAACGACAGCCTCTAAGGTTTTCCTTGAGCTTAGGGAATAACTAAAAGTCACAGGGGTCTGAATTGATCAGCTCAACCATCTCCCTAATATCATGATAACGCCTTTCTTTCTGATCTTCTCTGAGCATCTTTGGAACAAACTTTGTGTAGTCTTTCACATCTTCAGTTCCTCGTAAATACTTGTGTACAGTTCCCACACTGACATCAAACTGTGCACTTATTGTCTCTATAGACATACAACGGTCCTTATCCATGAAATTCTTTATTTGGCCAATCAACTCTCGTGTTCTGATTTCTTTACTCTTCCCACACCTCTCATCATCTCTCACAGACACCGTGTCTTCCTTGAATCTCTTGTGCCAGTCAAAAACTGATGCTCGATTCATGCAAGATGGTCCAAAAGCAGTTTGAAGCATTCCATACGTTTCTATGGCATTTTTACCAAGTTTAAAACAGAATTTTATTGTATATCATTCTTCTAAAGTGCCCTCACGTCCAGATTGCATTTTCGAAATTCACTAACTGTGACAATCAGGCTTTAGTAGCAATTCCTGCTGTTCATTTAAACCTGAAATCATAAAAAGCAATCATCTCATAAGGAATATAGCAATAAAATACTGAATTTTCAAGAGTTTTCGATGAGAATTTTAAATGCCTGTATAAAAAATGTCTGGAAACGTTTATTAAAAACACCTCATATTTTGATAAATAAAGTCAAAGTTTTTGCCTAAAAGTTGCTGTTTTATAAATTATGCTGGAAATTTAATGAACGATGTGATAGTCTCTCATTGATTCTTTATTTTCTTTTTTTGTTTTAGCTGGGGATGGGACACCCACCCGATTCCAGACATTCAACCTCTATCTCATACATTCCAACCAAGAGACCTTTTTAAGATTCTAACCGTTCCTTCAAGTGCAATTGTTTGTATCTCTTTTGCACTTGTTTCACATGGTATATTTGCCAAGTAGTTTTTGAAATTCTTCATGAGTCCAGTTGCTCTTATAATTACTACAATGATAAAGATCTTCCTAAGATTTCAGTTTCTTTTCATGTCGTACATAAGATTTTGGTATTTCGTTATCTTTTCCCTCTCATCTCTGTTTAACCCAGCATCTACTAATTTCTAATAAGTTTGCTCTTTTTTGTCCCATATCCTCATGTCATATTTAATTGCTCCATTTTCTAATTATGTAGCTGTAGGTATTGCTTAGTCATAGTAGATGGTGTATGACTTATTTCTAACTCTTCTTTCTGATAAACATGTTCCCAGGACTTGTTACTGATACATTTGATATTCAGATTTTTACAAATGGTCCAGTGGAGATATTTACAAATGGTCCATTATGTCACATTGTAACTTAACCGTCCCCCGGTAGAACCTTACAGCTGGATGTCAGATGGCTCACACTCTACTTCTGTGTGGCAGAACCTGAACTTTGCTAGTACCACTCGTCTTCATTGGTTATAAAGCATTGATTTTGTGCAACCATTATAATCCTCTATTGGTCACAGTGGAGCTATTTTCTTTTTAGCTAGTTCACAGAGCCTTCCCTATCTAAATATTTCTGGGCCATCCAGAAAATACTTTGCACACTTTGGTTTGTTTGCTTTTGCAATGGTGTATTTTTGGCAACTCTTTTGAACTGTCTCCATAACACACTTGTTTTCTGTTTATCTCTCATGTGTAAGACAATAATTGTCCAAAATGTTTGGCCAGTTTCATGATTGAGGTTGTTTTACTCACTCTTTGTTTCTTGATGGTAAGGTACCATCATGAGGTTTAAATTCTGGGAGCTCATTAGATATTGCCTGATGCTCAAAATAGTTGTTGAGAGTCAATTTCCGAGAGAACCATACCTTCTGGGAAGATATAGCTTAAGCAGGCACTGATTTCTGCATGTTACTCTGTACAGTGTCAACATTTTTCTCATTTTAGTGTCTCGTCTGTCAATGTCATTTTGTGGCTAGTCAATAATGCAAAAACTGTATGCTATCAAATGGCAGTTATCTTGTAAGCTGTGTTTTACAAATTTCCTTTACATGGCATACATATTCTCTGTCAAATTTTTATCTCACCTTGGCATGTTGAATAGAATCATTCTCTTCTATTCCAAGGATAGGAGACTAAAGATACAGAATATTTGCATAAAGTTTTCCCCAGGGGTGCTCAGAGAAGATCAGAAAGGATGACGTCATTGTATGGTTTTCGCTTTTCTTGGCCTTTGATGTCAGTATCTTTATCAAGATGTTTTCTGTTGGGATCTCCTTCCCAGCTCTGATTGAGCACTTGACACATTTATCCAGGCCAAATTTAATTCCAATATCTTTGGAGAAGATATGTATGACCTGCAAAAGTTCGGCTGAAGTCAATATCCAGACTAGTATATAGATTCACTTCCCAATATTCTGATGAAACAACTACTATCATAGAGTGCTTTTAGTTGCTAAACCAAAAATTGGGTAGGTTGTCTATGGCAGATTTTTTGTAATTCTGGAATCCATTCAGCTTTTGTTTTTATCATTCCACTGTAATCTCTGGCTCTGGCTTGTTTTCGTTGCTTTTAGCAACGTCTAAGCCACCTGCCTTCTTGATTATATATATATATATATATATATATATATATATATATATATATATATATATATTTGTAAAGAAATGAACCATAGCGGAAATTCAGTTGACTAAAATAAGATGGAAAACAGGGCAAGGAAAAAGGAAAAAGAGAAAAAAAAAAAAGTGGGGGAAGTTACGTGTAACAAATGTACAAGTCAGTAAAATAAATACGTCGATTAAAAACGAGATCGCTAAAATACACCCGAAGCGCTTTTCATTCAGACTAACTTTTCAAGGGTATATGTCTGAAAAATGATTTTTTTAGAATATTAGGTAGTGGAATGGAGTAAGAGCGGAGAGGAGGTTAAACAAAAAAAACTGTCACTACCTAAATAATTCTAATTGAAGCCGGAGGTTTCTCTGCTTGCACAAAGTAGGGGGGGGGGCTGGAAATGATGATAAGTGCCTCGAGGATAGACAGGTGGAACTTTGTACATCCTTGATAAAAAGGATTGTGGTCTTGCATTCTCTCCAGAGTGTTTTTCTTTTTTGCACCGAGGACGTACAAAGTTCCACCTGCCTATCCTCGAGGTACTTGCCATCATTTCCAGTCCCCCCCTACTTTGTGCAAGCAGAGAAACCTCCGGCTTCAATTAGAATTATTTAGGTAGTCACACTTTATTTATTTATTTTTTTTTGTTTAACCTCCTCTCCACTCTTACTCCATTCCACTACCTAATATTCTAAAAAAATCATTTTTCAGACATATACCCTTGAAAAGTTAGTCTGAACGAAAAGCGCTTCGGGTGTATTTTAGCGATCTCGTTTTTAATCGACTTATTTATTTTACTGAGTTGTACATTTGTTACATGTAACTTCCCCCATTTTTTTTTTCTCTTTTTCCTTTTTCCTCACCCCGTTTTCCATCTTATTTTAGTCGACTGAATTTCTGCTATGGTTCATTTCTTTACAATTATTTTAAAATTTTTCCAATCGAATAAAGATATATATATATATATATATAAATATATATATATATATATTTTATATATATATATATATATATATATTTTTTTTTTTTTTCAAACAAAGGCCTCCAATAACCATCCAGCACTTGCATTTTCTGGTGACTTTTATATGTGACTAGCAGGGGGTACCCGGCGTTGCCCGGGTGTTTGGAGGTAAATCAAAACTCCGGGGGGGGGGGGGTTAAAATATAAAAAAAGTTTTGGTAGGTGAGTATGAGGATCGAACCCGAACCCTTGAGGCAAAGTGTGAAAAAAAAAACCATGCGACGTTAACTATTGGGCCACCGCGACATACAAACGGAAACACGTTTGAATTTATTTAATTTGGCAGGTGCACGTTTTAACGACTTAATGAGGTCAACTCTGACTGCGGGGGTTTTCATTTACTGCGAGAACGCTTTTTTTAGGTGCATGTTTTAATGAGGTCAACTTTGACTGCGGGGTTTTTATTCTTATTTTCCCAAGATTTGTGTTTGGGGTGGGGGACCAGCTCCCCTTGTCCAATTTGAATAGCAATTATTTGATATAAGGAAAATATTTCCACATTGATCAAAGCTGATTGCTTTCGGACATTTCGGCGATCGCCACCGGAAAAATACTGTCAGAATTAGTTTCGCTTTTATTATAGGAAAAAGCCTAATCCACACACGGCGAGCGAAAACTGTTGAATATTTATCTTCCCGAAGTCGAGCAAATTAAATAGACAGGCGAGCTCCATTGTTAACTCGGAGATATTACAATTTATATGTGATATAAAAAGTTTTAAGAAGTTGTGAGCCGACCGACTGCTTCTCTGAAAAAAGCCTTTCTTGGACATACGCAAAAAGCGAACATACATACACACATTTTCGCTTTTATATATATAGATTGTGTTCCTTATCAAATTTTGATAGAACAGTTGTGAATTTTTTTAAAACCGTTTGGTGTCTTGTTTTGTGCCCCAAACTCCCATTGCTTTTAGAATTAAAGAACTGTTTTTCTGACAATGTAGATTCTGCAGCATATGAAATCCGGTTCAGTTCTGTGAAGGATGTATTGTATGGGACAAGTCTTTGGATATTAACTCTCTTTATTGCTGACCTGATAACTCTTGTAGTTTGGACGTTTGGTAGCTCTGAGGTCTTTCCTCCAGCCCCATTCTCCAGGGCCAACTATTCATTTACAGTTCCTGCAATGCCTGAGGTAGTGGTAGTAGTTCAGGTTTTGGCAGTAGTCTGCTCACTGATAATGATGATAAAACTACTATAATAGAGTGCTGTTAGGTTGAGTGAGAGACTGTTTTGAGTTTTGACATTGCTAGCCACTTGTGGTGAGAGGTAGTCATTTAACAAAGGAAACCCTGTTGGTAAAGTAGATCCATATTAAAGTGTCATTGGCACAGATAGTATGGATGAATCCACAAGTGAACAGTGTAGTTCTGGCTGTACTTCTGAGGTGGTATATTGATCAATAATGGACATTTGGAGGGGGGGGAGAACTTTTCCCTTATCTGGACAGAAATGAAAAAATATTCCCTTCAGGCCTCTGTCCTCTGTTTTTGTTTGGTATGTTAGATTTGAGCATATTTCATAGCCCGTATTAGGCCATTTTTCTTCCTTCGCTCATCAAAATGGTTTGTAACAGAGCCGCTGACACATGGTAGCAGTAGCAGCCGCACGGCCTGTATGGAAATGACAAAGCCGGTACACGATGTGACGTCACAGTGGAGGAAGAGAAGTAAAAGAAAAAGTGGAGAAAAAAATGGCGGCAAGAGACTTTTAATCCTGTGTCGATACAACAGAATTTTGTTAACTACATGGTAGACGAGATGACTTTCAAAACAAGATGTAATGCGTTATTTTGTACCATGAATGAATGCATTTCATTTCAACTGAAAGAATGAGTCGAATTTCTTTCCTTTTTTGTTCCTTTGCATGCATCTAAATGTAACAACAACGTTAAAAAAATTAATGATGACATCACATATTGTTTCTGTTTTGTTTCTTTTTCCATGATAGGAACATAGTCCATTTCTGTCCCCACTTAGATGCTGGATTTTTTATGAGGGTGTTCTTATGAGGGTGGCCCATCTGGGAAACAAGTGATCATAGGTGGGCAACCAGTGTATTTATTCTCTTCAGGTTTCTTTTATTTTCTCATCCAGGATTTGATTTACTGTCTTGATCCACTTTTTAAACTTTGAGTAGTAATAGCAAATCAGCAGCACCTTCTTTTGAGCAACAGAACATAACTGACATTTAAACCTCTTAAATTTTTAATTTATTGTTGCCACAATGATGGAAATAGAGGGCCAAGACCTCTTTCATCAAGGCCTAATGACTGACGCTGATAGGTCTCTGTCATGGCTAGAATGCCATTTCCAGAGATAAGAAGGTTTACATCATTGTTTGCCTCTTCTCGCATGGTGTATAAATAAGTTGGGAGTCATTTTTATCCTGTCAGTATTTCCTTTATTTTTATTCATATTTTATATGAGTTCTTCTAAGATCTCACCAGATCTGTCGTCTAATATGATTGAATAATACTTATTCAAGAAAAAAATTTGAACTGTAATTTTCGCAATCAGACTAATTTTATCTTAAATAATAGCAATTGATTTTACCAAATGGATACAAATTAAGAGGTTGCTGTGGACTGGGTCATATTTAGTTATTATTCAATTAAACCCCAAAAATTACTGAAATTCGAGAAGTCAAAATCTCCATTTGTTTGCTAAGTTTTTTCGCAGGTGAAAAATTCTGATATTTATTAATTATTTTATTCTAATTGTCTAGAATTCATTCTGTAGCTGCATTTAATTCCCTTTGTGTTTTATCAATCGTGGATTTTATACTTGTTATATAAAAAAGCAAGACTACGCACAGAAACGACAAGCAAAACAAAAAGTTTGTTTTAATTTTAAGTGGGGTACATATAGGAAAACGGAACTTGCAAATTAAGAGAGAGAGAGAGAGAGAGAGAGAGAGAGAGAGAGAGAGAGAGAGAGAGAGAGAGAGAGAAGAAGTAAACTAAAAGTTAGAGTAATCCCATTCAAAATAAATTGGTTAAGAAAATATCAAATTTATAAACGAGAAAAAATTCAGTCAACAAAAATAATATCAATAGCAATCGTGAAAAGCATATTACAAGAAAAAGGCATCAGAGTCGTAAAAACGATTCTCTCGTTGCTTAATATAACTCAGAGGAGATAACTTGCCTATTATGCAACAGAAATAATTCTATAATTTATGAGCCAACAAGAAAGTGACAAAGTCTTTTGCGGTTTATCATCTGAGATCCAAAAATCTATTGATATTTTCACCAAACACCGCCATTTTAATTCCTTTGATGTAAATTTATTTTTCGGGTGGAAAATGTTTGTTGTTGGCGCTTGACCGATCCCCTGATGTTTTAAAAGTACTTCTCTTGTGGGAACCATTTGGAAATGAAAGGATATTACAAACACCTATTTTTGCTGGTTTTAAAGATCAAAATGTTTGACTGTCCATTTCATAAATTAATGTTTCCATTTGCTGAGTCACGTCTCCCAGCGGCCATCTTGGAAAAAAAGTTTGTTTTTACAAAATTGCGAATAAACAATATGAAAATGTTTGTCAAGATTTCTATAAATATGAACAACTTATATTTTGTGTGTATGGGGTGGGGGGCTGTTTAAGAAATGCTACTTTGTTTTGCACAGAATGTGTTTCATGGTGTAATGAAAAACAACATCTGCAAGATTATTGGATGGTGTTTAAGGAAATTCAGATAATTTTAAACATATTTTCTTATATATATATATATATATATATATATATATATATATATATATATATATATATATATATATATATATATATATATACGTGCAATCAGTTAATAAAACATGTTAAAAAACACTTTGAAAAAGAGTTAAAAACATATTTAATCTGAAAAGGAAACACTTGATAAGTGGATAGTCCTTAATCCGCGGAGTTTCGAAGAAATACTTTCCTTCTAATCAGAGGGTAGGAATTAGCAAAATTGCGAGATCGGATTTTGCATATAAAAGTATTTGATGAAACAACAAGTAAGTCAAAGATCTTACTTGATAACAAAAAAGTGAAGCAGAGGGAATATGGTGAAGAAAAAGGTGATTACACGTGAATGGATTGTCTGGTGAAAAGTAAATAATCCAATAACGGTAAAATCCAAAAATATAACTTCAAGAAAGTTAATTGAATTTCCATTTGCACAAGTAAAATCCAAGGAAATCCCGCAATTGGAAGATGGTCCAAAATAATCCAAAGGCCGAAATCCATGGAATAATTCACAAATATGTACAAGGGAAAAAGGGGAAAAATTCCAATAATATTAATAAAAGAAAAATAAGATATGCTTTTCAAACTGCTGCCAATACATAAATAAATAAATAAATAAATGAATATATATATATATATATATATATATATATATATATATATATATATATATATATATATATATATATATTACACACACACACACACACACACACACACACACACACACACACACAGAAGAAAAGATTGTTTAAATTATCAGAATTTTCTTAAACAGCATGCAACAATCTGTAGTCATAAATGCTGTTTTTCGAATTTTGGAAAACTCGTACCCGGAAAAATTGTCCCCTTTTGCTAGGTAGGAAAACTGGTCCCTTATTGAATAAATATCGATTGAAAACACATTTTATGACCATTCTTGAGGAAGAAAGTCGACTACGCACGCACCCCTATAATATTTAAAAGAAAATATTTTTAGCTTTTGTTTTAAAACAATAAATTTCATCACGGAGTCAAGACACGGAAAACGAAACCATATATTTATTAAAAAAAATACTTTAGTTTTAACACTTTTTGTGTTATTACGAAACAAAAATAAAAGAAAGAAAACACGTATTATCAAAGAAAGCAATTATTTTATTTAGAAGAATTAATTTAGTTCAAACAATTCTTATGTTATTACGAAACTACAAAAAAAAAAAAAAGAATACACGGTATTTATGTATTTTTGGTATCGCGCGGAAATAATAAATTTATTATTTCGAAAGCCATTCTTAACATGGGGAGGGAAGGGTATCGTTTAAAAGTCATTTCGGTGGCACTTCTGCAGTATGCAGACGGCGGCTATTGTTAGGATGCGATAACTTCAATTTCTTCTTGGTCAAATAACGCGGCAAATAAGTAACAAACAAAATTTCTTCCGAACATAAAAATATTTAAAAACCAAAAAATTTATTGTATAAAAATGTATCAATATATATTGGTAAAAACAGTTTTTAAAAGTGTGCGTAAGACAATATAATTTTAATAAAGCAATCATGTAATAAAACAACATTTGCTTTTTAGCTTGGCAAATGTGTATTTCAGCGGCGTAAATTATTTGACAGACAAAAATTTATAAAAATTATTTTTATATAAAACACATTATTAGACCTTAAGGCTGAAATAAAACTTGAAAAAATTTAATTTTTATTATTTTTTCAACATTTTTTATTAGACTGAATGTACGACAATCGAGGCCGCCAACTTCTTTTGAAATGTTGGCCTTTCTAAAGATTGCCAGATTGGCCTTTTTGAGGCCAAATTTGGTCTTTTTACGCTCTTACATGGTTCCACGCAAGAGCGTAAAAAAGGCCAAATTTGGCCTAAAAAGGCCAACATGTGAAACCTTAGAAAGGCCAAATTGATAATTTAAATGTTTTTTTTTTCCACCTAACGAGAGTTTAATGAAACGCACCAAGAAAAGATGGCCGCCGTCCGCATATTGCACAAGTGCCTTCCATTCTTTCGGGAACACAAAAAGTGTTAAAACTAAATTAATTTTTCTAAATAAAATATTTGTTTTCTTATTTGATAATACAAGAAGTGTTTTCTTTCTTTTTTGTTTGTTTGTTTGTTTGTTTGTTTCGTAATAACACAAGAAATGTTAAAAAATAAAGTAATTTTTTTTTTTATAAATATATGGTTTTGGTTTTCAGGTCTTCCGTTTGGTTTCGTTACATAATTAACCGTATCCATTTCCGTTAGCTTGATTTTGTTTTCCGAGCAGTGATCTTGGACATTACTTAAAGTATACAAATTTATTTTCTTTTGCAGATGGGAGGGGGGGGGGCTCGTTTTAAAATTATATCTACCTCAGTATTTTCTTTAATTTTGTATTTTTGAGCGATTATCGAGACTCCTAGGACGTGATCCTATCATGTCAGACATTTTTTGCTCAAAAGTAACACTCAACATTACTTCTTTTTTAAAAAACTAAATAAACTCTTTAGTTGAACCACTAAAAACTTACAAAGCTAGGTAGAAAACGAACACTTAGAAAAATAAATTTAATTTTTTTTAAAACAACACTAAACAAGTAAAAATATTTTTAAAAAAATATTATGGGGGGGTATTGTCTCTTTTAAAAACACTAGTCTTTTGGAGGGTGGGACTCTTTTAAAAACTAAATCTCCCTCAGTATTTTCTTTAATTTTCTATTTTTTAGCGATTATCAAGACATCTAAAATGTGATCCCCTCATGCTGGACATGCTCGTTCTCACGCTACTTTTTTTTTTACTGAGTAAACGCTTTAAATAAATTAAACCACTAACAACTTAGCCAGCTAGGTAGAAAATTCGATTTTGTCCTTTTAAAAATAACAGTAAATAAGTATAAATATTTTAAAAAATATTATGCGGTTTACAGTCTCGTTGTTGAACAGATAAACGCTTTAAAATAAGTGAAACCACCAACAAGTTAGCCAATTAGGTAGAAAATGGACACTTACAAAATCGATTTTATTTAAAAAACAAAACAAAACAACAATAAAACAACAACAGTAAACAAGTAAAAATATATTTTTTTAAATCATGGAGGTATAGTCTCTTTTAAAAACAATATCTCCTTCAAGAACGGTCATAAAATGTGTTTTCAATCGATCTTTATTCAACAAGGGACCAGTTTTCCTACTTAGCGAAAAGGGACGAATTTTCCGGGTACGAGTTTTCCGGCCACCTGCTTTTCATTACACCATGAAACGCATTTTGTGCAAAACAAAGTAGCATTTCTTAAACAGTACCCCCTTATCTTTGTTTTATTCGCAATTTTGTATGCAAGTAAAAACAAACCTTTTTTCTAAGATGGCCGCCGACAATCGTGACTCAACAAATAGAAACATTAATTTATGAAGTGGACAGTCAAACATTTTGATCTTTAAAAACAGCAAAAATAGGTGTTTGTAATATCGTTTCATTCCGAAAGGTTCCCACAAAAGAAGTACTTTAAAAAAATTAGGGGATCGGTCAAGATTCAAGACAATCAACAGAGCATAAAAATATCTATCTATCTATCTATCTATCTATCTATCTATCTATCTATCTATCTATCTATCTATCTCTCTCTCTCTCTCTCTCTCTCTCTCTCTCTCTCTCTCTCTCTATATATATATATATATATATATATATATATATATATATATATATACTAACTACTATATAAATAAATACTAAAAATTTGTTCATATAGATATTAAAAATATCTTCAAATAAATATTACAAAAGTAAAAATTATCAAAGCAATATTCATTAAAAATTTTAAATATATATATATATATATATATATATATATATATATATATATATATATATATATATATATATATATATATATAATCAAATAAGAGACGTGTTACATTTAACACTTTAAAGCAAAATAACAACGCGAATTCTTTTTTTAACCTTTATAAAATAAACGAATGTTTATTTTTAAAGAGAGAGATATATTTCGGAGATATACACTCCTTTTTCAATCTGTATATATATCCCCCCTCTTATTCTTCGTCATGATCTTGTATGGAAGAATTTTAAGTTAAGTTCACCTGATGTTAGCTGTGGTTTTTCTGTAGCCGGGTAATTACGTGTGGTCGCGCGTGATTTGAAAGTCTGGGTAGGTATCCATTAAAGGTGTTGAGTGAAATTTGAAAATCAAATAAGAGACGTGTTACATTTAACACTTTAAAACCAAATAACAACGCGAATTTTTTTTAACCTTTATAAAATAAACGATATATACGATATATATATATATATATATATATATATATATATATATATATATATATATATATATATATATATATTACATAGGCGTCACCACTTATCAAGGCCGATCGGCCACTCAAGGATAAGGGTTAAAGAGTGTAGAGTAGTCAAAAGGACAATATAGTAATCAACAGTAATGGAAGTTCGGTAAATTTGTTAACTTAAGTGGAACGGCTCATCAGAAACTTGTTCACGTTGGACTTGAAGACAACCATATTATAGACAGCTGGAAAGCAGGAAAACGGAAGACAATTCCACAGGCGTGCAGTTCTAAGAAAGAAGCTTTGATCATGGAATCTATGTTTAGGTTTAGGCACAGATAAAGAGTGGGGAAAATTATTGATAATGTTTTCAGCTAGTCTAGTGTTTCTTGTGAAAGTTTGGCGAGGGGGGACCATAGATTGAAGCTCAGTCGAACACTTTCCATGAAAATAACAATAAAGCAGAGACAAACTCGCAACATCTCTTCTGTGAGATAGAGGTTGCAGCGAAGAGAAAAGGACATCCCCTATGAGGCCACGAAGTCTATTTTGAACCCTATCAAGGCAGGACAAGTCTTTTCTTGCAGCTCCTGCCCATATGTGGCAACAGTATTCCATCCTTGGACGTATCTGGCTCTTATATAGATAGAGAATTGCATCAGCAGTGAGATATCTACTGGATCGATAGAAGGATCCGACCATTTTTCCAGCGGCCTTGGCAACAGATTTGATGTACGTATTCCATTTAAGATCAGGAGTAAAGGTCAAGCCCAGAAGCCTGTCAAAACTTGAGGCCTCCCCAAGACGAGAGCCATTCATTTTAATTGATGCTAGATGGGGATCAGAACGTTGATGATGTAAAGATAGAAGCTTGGTTTTAGATGCATTAAAAGTAACCAGCCACTCCTTTCCCCATTGTACAACGTGATCAAGATCAGAGGAGAGAGAATCGGAGAGAAATTGGTCTTTTACTGTCTTAGATGTGCTACCATAGATGGTAGTGTCGTAAGCAAAGATGTCTATAAATGATGTAAGGATGTGATTTGGAAGATCATTAATGTAGATCAGGAAAAGAGTTGGGCCCAGGATTGACCCCTGAGGGACTCCGGCATTTATACTGTGAGCTTCTGATTTTTGCCCATCAACTACTACTCTTATGAACCTAAGAAATGATTTAATAATTGAGAAGACATTTCCAGCTATACCATAGCTGGAGATCTTGTGAAGTAAACCTTTATGCCCTACCCTATCAAAGGCCTTTGATATGTCAAGAGCAATTGCCCTAGAAAGGTTATATATATATATATATATATATATATATATATATATATATATATATATATATATATATATATATATATATATTGTTGAGCTGGATTAAATCCGACGATATGAAATAAAATGGAGGTGGAAGAACCTGAATATTCAATATATATATATATATATATATATATATATATATATATATATATATATATATATATATATATATATATATATATATATATATATAATCATTAATATTGTGTAGAAATAACTTGGGGCGCTGCAGTCCCACCGCTCCATGCACGAGCCGCCACTGCCCGATATGATCCTGAACAACTCTGTCAACATGACCCAACACACTACCAGAGCAACCTTGGCACTTACTAGCTGAACGACTCTGGCGTCGGCTTTTTATAGCCTTGGATGAACTCATTTTCGCCATAGGTGAGCGTACAACTCTTGAGTGCTTCTGCACATGCCCATCTCAGAAACTGTCCTAACTTTCGGTAGTCTACACATAATAATGTTGTTAATATAGATATATGATTTTCGCTGTTTTTACCAAAATAGCTTTGTTTTATTTTGTACCTTGTTTTACGTCCATGTTGTTGTTATAACAATATTATAAGATTTTGTTTTTATCATCTAGGCTAAGATAAGCTTGCTTTCAGTCTGTTAGCCACGATCAGGTGGAAGTCGGAAGTAATTCCTAATTGTATTGTTAGTATCACCCATATTGAATATTCAAACTTTGAAAAATCAGTCACTTAAATCATATTAACTTAACACTTTTATCCGTGGTGCAAAAAATCTGAATAATTCAAAAATAAAAATGTTCAGTCCTCATGTAAACAATTCAACAAGAAAATGTTACTCAATCGATAAAACTAAATTTCTATGAATCATCGACTTTTAATCACATTCTGTTGTTGACATTGATTGCCTCGATTCTTTATAGAACAAGGTACTTACAAAAATACCCACATAAAGTTTGCCAATGTACAAGTTTCATGATTTATACAGAATCATCTGCATGTACATGCAATCTATTGCGTACTGTTTAGTTGTATCTATTTACAATGCCTCCCCACGGGACAGAGTTAGACACCAGGGTCGTTTTTTAACGTGGAGAAAAGGTACAAAAATAAAAATTGTCTCAGTCGGGAAGGACTGCTCCTCCACCGAAAGAGAACAAGAAATGGAAGTGCAGCATCTGAAGAACAGATACTACACTTTGATCTTCATATTTAATTTATTTCGTTTAAGGAAAAAATTACAATTAAAAAAATTCCAATATAAAATTTAAAAATTTAAAAAAGTAAAATTTCCAAAAGACAAAACAAATTTAGGCACAAGGCCCTATAAGATCTGGGGAGGGGAGTGTTGCAGGGTCTTTGTAACTATAGTAAAACTTGGAGTCTGGCGACTTTACTCTTGACTGGCAACATTTACCACAATACCTCATTCACTCTGTGGACTCTAAACTAACTAATGAAAACCCCAGCGTTTTTGCAAAAAGGATATATATATATACAATTTCTGTGTGTGTGTGTGTGTGTGTGTGTGTGTGTGTGTGTGTGTGTGTGTGTGTGTGTGTGTTACATGATAAGGGCTGTCCCCTTTTCATGTAAGTATAAAAATAGAGAGTTTAGTTAAAATGAAAATGAAATAGCAATAGACTAAATTCGAACCTCGTAATTTAGGTTTAGAAATAGATTACGTGTGAGAATTTAAAAATGTAAAACAAACGTTTGTTTAGAATAGAGATAAAATATTTCAAGAAAAGAATGTGAACTGTCAAGTTTGTTATGAAATTTTAAATTGAAAGAATGCAGCTTATAAGATAATGTTTTCAACATATTGGAAAAATAGGTTACTGAGTATAGGTTAAAATTCCTTTTGTAGAAATAGGAAAAGTTTTGGACACGCATGTCCAGAACACGTGAAAGAAGGCACATGTTTTAACATGTGTATGACATCACGGAAAATAGAAAGTTCTAGGGATAGAGAAAAAACTTTAGAGTAAAAGAAGTCAGTCAGAGAGAGTCTGGAGTTTGGAATTCGACGTATCACTTTGAAACTAAAATGTGAAGCCTTGAATTCTTGATGATGGAAATCACGGCCGGTCGTGAAGAAATAAACCTCATCATGTGTTTTATAAAAACATCATCTTGTCTTATGATTCTTACAAAAAGCTAAAGTGAAATTGTATTATATATTTGTGTTATAAAATGTCTTTTCATACACGTCTCGACATCTCATGTCTACACAATGTCTGAACAGTGAACACTATCTCCTCACTCCAAGAGCTTCTTCCCCTTCTTCTTCCATAAACACAATTAAGGAATGAACATTTAATATATAGGAATCGTTATAAACGAACAATCTCTCTGAGTCTTTCAACATCCCTCTTAATAAATATCTCTTACAAGAACATCTCTCTCTCTCTAAGATAAGCATCTCTCTCTAAGATACAATAACAAGACTCTCATCTCACTTAAGACTTATCCTTCTTAACAAGAATACTTAATATGGAAACAAAAGAACATTCATCATCATAAGTATAATTAGAGACTCGTTAAAATATAACATGTGTGTGTGTGTGCATTTAAAAAATTTTTTTTTTTAATTAAAATGTGTGTGTGTGTGTGTGTGTGCATTTAAAAAATTGTTTTAATTAAAATGTGTGTGTGTGTGTGTGTGTGTGTGTGTGTGTGTGTGTGAAAAAAGTTCAATTCATTGGAAAATAAAAAGTTCTTGAATTTGGAAGAAAAACAGTTCGTGTTGGGGAGTGGGAAATCTAGAAAAAATATACAAAAAATAAAATTAGTGCATTGTTAGTAAGGTCCCTCCCTGAGCTAATCTAAGTAGTTAGATCGCCTACTGTTTTCCGGGGCATCGAAAACAAGCGGGGAGATCCCTTATAGGGATTGGGAAGAATTCATATCGGGTGTAGGGAGTAAAATAAATAGATTGTTAAAAACAAAAAAGGGGAAAATATTAGGCGGCGACCTTCGAGTAGGGGTTGACCAGGGGGTAATAAAACAAAAAGATAGGAGGGGATAGTGGTAGGGTAGCCTCGGAAGGTTCTCTAGTGCCCCCCCCCCAAAAAAAAAACAATCGGGGGACAGGATCTTATTTGTACCACCAGTCAAGAGTCTCTTTACTTTTTATTTGCGGGATGGGCCCGTAGGACAGTACCCCATGTGCCATGCCTATGGTGGTAACACGAATTCAAACTTGGCGCCTTGTCGGATGCACAAGCTAGCGTCATGCACCCACCTCTTGTCAAAGGCCACTCGAGGCAACCTCTTCCAATCGCATCTGAGCTTAACTTTAAGCAGATGTTTAAAGTAGACGATCAGATCCCGATCCGGAACAGATATCCCTTCGCGGACTCGCTTGAGGCGTGTGATCCATATGACCATCCTCGCTACTGCTAGGATCGCTAGAAAAACCATTCTTTTCTCCCTAGGCAGCGGCGGATCAATGTTCTCCACACTTTGATCTTGGCCAAAAGACATGTTAAGGCTCGCATAAAAATACACTCGGAAATGTGAAGAGTTCTATGCATGTGTGAGACTTTCAGCAACCATCAGTTTCTGCCCACCTCGTTGGCACAAAGGGACAAACCAGTTCCTTAATAAGTTGGCCCGTAGATAAAACACTAAGAAAAAGTTCTCATTCTTTGCCAACAAGCGGCAAGATGAGATGAGACTCCAGAACTAAATAAATATTCTGTTTTTTTTTTTAACTGAAGCCTGCCTGCCGAGCAAACTATCGTTATATTTCTATGTTTATGTTAAATAGAGTTGGTTTTATCATAGTGAAGATTTTATGTCGAACTTGATGACCTACTTTCCATATGCAATTCGAGCTCCTTAGATAAGTATTTACATAAACTGCTCGACAAAATGTCTTTCATCTTGACACTCAACCAACCAATAATTCACTATAAATTCGTTTTTTTTAACCGGCTTGAGTCTGTTGTTAGCATTGGGTTACTCAGTTCTTTTTAGAATCAGATACCTACAAGAGTGATCACGTGAAGGTTGCTAACATCCATAAGTGAAAGTAGTATTAAGGAACCAACAAGTGTTCAGTCCACAACCATCTTTATTATTACAACCGTCTCTATTATTGTTATTTTTTAACTAACCTGTACATGCATTTTGAAATGAGAGAGAGAGATAGAGATAGAGAGAGAGAGAGAGAGAGAGAGAGAGAGAGAGAAGAGAAGAGAAAAAGAGGCAGAAGAAGTAGAAGAAGAGAGAGAGATTGTGGGGAAGTAACAGTTATAAATAATAATATTTCTTTCTTCTCGCGGAGAGCAGCCCTTGTGAGGAGGTTTGGTCACAAGATGATCAATCAAACCTCTGTACATATCAATTTCGACCGGACCTTTAAAGGACTATTTCCATATCTTGACGGAATTTTCGGGTCGTCACCAAAATCCGTTTTTTGGAATAACGAATTGAAAGGGGGGGAGGAATAGAAATTTAAAAAAAAACATGTAAAGCAAATTTTCCGGAAATGGGAAACTAAAGAAATGAGCAAACGAAGTATAGACCCGAAATGTGATTAAAATGATCCGAATTTTATTAAAAGAAAAGAAAATATTATTGTTGCTTTTATTTTCCAACGCTCAGGTTTAAAAATCCCTTAAAAATATTTTAAATCAAAAACAAATACAAGAAAATAACAATTCTTACTTGAACGGCTGAAAGAAAAAGAACATTAAAAAAAAAACAGAAAATAGTTCTTTTAAGTTTTTAAATTCAGTCTTTCAAGGAAGAAAACACGCAAGGCTTGAGTTGCAAAAAGTTCTTTTAAAGTTTTTTCCCTTTCTTCTCCCATGTCCTTTTTTTTTTTTTTTTTTTTTTTCAAACGAAACCTTCAAAAGGTTTTCTTTAAAAGTTTGTCTCTCTCTCTTCATAGTATGGAGTGTCCGATATAAAATTCCTTTTCTCAGAAAAGGGTTGTCGTCTTCTTCTTCTTCTTCTTCTTCTTCTTCTTCTTCTTCTTCTTCTTCTTCTTCTCCAGAAATAATATTCCTTTTCTCTGAAAAGTTTTGTATGGCTACTTCTTCATTCGTTCGAAAGGGAACGAAGAAAATAAATCAATGTTGAGTCTCTTGTTCAACAGTTTGGAAAAAGGAAAAATAAAAATGGTGATGACAGGCTCTCCCCACTTTTTCTTTTTCTTTGAATGGTGTATTTTAGAACACCAATTTCAACCGCTTCAATACAGGCTCCCTACTCTTAGTGAAGTGGTTGAATGAATTTACGTCAGTTGATAGAGCCCAGAAAACGAACCTTGCTCGCTAGAAATCTTATCCGGAACTGATTTGAAAAAATCGAAAAAAGGGGGATTTCTGGGACTCCTTCACAGCAGCCAATCACCATCAAGAAATGATGATGAATACTACTAAGAAAAGGAAGGCACTAAAGAGAGAGAGAGAGAGAGAGAGAGAGAGAGAGAGAGAGAGAGAGAGAAAGAAAGAAATAAAGAAAGAGAGAAATATTCGCGAGGACTTAAATGACAAAAAAGGAGAGAGAGAGAGAGAGAGAGAGAGAGGGAGAGGGAGAGAGAGAGAGAGAGAGTGTTTGTGTGTGTGTGTGTGTGTGTGTGTGTGACGCACACACATTCGCTATCTGAAAAGGCCTTTCAGTTCAAACGACTACTAGACAACGGGGTTAAGATGAAAAGGGGAGGGGTAACATGAATGGTACAGGCTAACCAAAAACGATGACCTCCCCTTTCCCTTTGCACTGCTAAAGACGACTACATCGATAAAAAAAAAATAAAATTCCGACAATCTTTAGGGAATTACACAACAACCACAGAGAGTTTCCAGGCACCTACGAAGAATGACGTATTTTCTCCGGCTCTTCTCAACTTGATAATCGAGCAAACCTCTCTCCACTAACCTTTCTTAATTTATTATTATTTTGTGACACTGTTTTAACTTTCGACAACCGTCACCCAACAGTGTAGGTCGATTAAATAAATACATATATTGTTTTTATGGAAGGACTTTGCTTTCTTTCCATTTCATGACATTTTTATTACATATTATTTGTCTTACAGTTTATGCTAAAGATCAACTCTGTATAGCTACAGATATCTATGGCTTTGGGTACAAATAGATATCACTGAAAAAAACAAAAAACAAAAACAACAACAACAAAAAAAACGTTTTAACACAATTTATCGTCTTACGTCAAAAAACACACCCGTCAATTATTCACAAAAATGTAACAACAGAAAAGCAGATGAGATGGATATTTTTATTTGTTTTCATATTCAGTTTACATCGCCATTAAAATCCACCCGCATGTGGAATTGATTTGATCTTTCAGAAAAAAATAACAAAATGAATAAAAAAAAGATTCAAAGCATGGCATTGTCCGTTTCTTTTTTCTTGTTCGCGTGAATCAGCAAATGCATAACGTTAATGAATAATTCAACTATTATCTGTAGAGCGGAGGTTTTTTTAATTGAGAAGGTCGAGACAGGAGATAAAGCCATTTTGTAGAATCGGCCGTGTCTGTACGTATCTAACTTGAATAAGAAAAGGATCAGCAGAGTTCGAAGGAAAACACCAACGTCTTCTCTACAACAATATAAATAGTTTTTTTTTTTTTTTTAAATGGAACAATAATTTATTCAATTACACCGTTTGGTGCTCCCAGATCAAGCTGTCTGGAGATACTGGCTTCCTGAGCTAAAATGCACCCAACACTGACGTTATTGCTGTTTTTCTCCTTTCCCTTTGCAAAACTCAATCATGTTCTGCAAAGTTAAAAACAACAACAATTAAATATTCGAAGATATAAACTATTTGGAACATAAGAACTTTTTTCTAAAATTATGCCAGAAAATAAAACAACCAAACTAAACATCATGAATAAATATTTGAAGATATAAACAATTAAAGCATAAATTCCTTTTCCAAAATTACTGGATTCAGCAATAAATAACCTGAAAAGGGTTGATATGCTGTCAAACAAAACAACTAAACCAATACACCGCTTGGTATAAATGGAAGAAAGTTGGTCAGAGTCCAACTGAAGAAAAGAAAGAAAGTTATTTGAGCTGTTGAAGATCTCTCAGCAATTATTTTCAGGTGAGAGAGAGATAGGAAAATTGCTTGCATGTTCGACGGCAAGGAGGTGAATCCAGATTTATTAATTCGATGTCTAAGGAAGTCAAGAGAATGAACGCCGAAATCGCATTTTGCAACATTAATTTTTAATCTGAAGGATTGTAAGCACTGGAAAACCCCAATCACATGAGTCAAATGATCTTCCTGGAAAAAACTTGCGATCAGTATATCGTCGATGTATGAAAAATGAAGGGTAATCCGTGAAGTACTTTATCGATAAACCTTTGGAAATCCTGGGCTGCATTGTGCAATCCAAAAAGTAGACGCATGAATCCATACAGTCCAAAAGGAGTACAAATCGCTGTTTTAGCAATATCTTCTTTAATGACGGATATTTGGTTGTAGGCATGAATGAAACTGATCCGCTAAAAAACGTTAGCATCAGATAACGAAGAAGAAATGTCATGCAAATGTGGGATTGGATATCTGTCGGACACAGTCGCTGCATAAAGAGCACGGTAGTCTCCGCAAGATATCCAATGTCCCTCCGATTTCTTGGAAACCATGTGAAGTGGAAGTGGCCATGGGCTATTTGAGGGCTGTATTATCCCGAGTTCCATCATATACTGAAATTCTGAGTAGCCGAGAGTCAGTTTTCCCTGGCACAAACGGTGAGATTTAGTGTGCACGGGAGTACCATGAGTTGTGATACGGTGGCATACATGATGTTTGATATCCTCTGTGAGAAAATGGTTGGGTGAGCTCAGAAAACTGTTTCAATAGGTTAGCAACAACTGTATTTGGTCGAGTTGCTCCACTGATGCTTAGTGTATCACAGGAAAGCATATCGCATTGGACGGAAAAAGATGTACTTGTGTTGGATAAACGATGGTTCATCAGGTCGACGGTGAGTTTGAAATGTGAAAGGAAATCTGCACCAAGTATAGGCGTCTTCACATTGGTGATAATAAAAATCCAAGAAAATCGTTGATGGAGTTCAAGGTCAAGCATGAATGATAAGGTACCAAACGTATGGATGGAGCTGTCGTTCATGGCCTGCATTGAGGAGTCGGTTGCTGTATTATCATAATGTGTGAGCAGAATCACGCTTACAATTGAATCAGGATCCACGAGAAATTTCCAACGAGAGAGAGAGCATCAGATATGTAAAGTAGGCGACACAGCTAGATAGATGGGGCGGAATTCATTTCATTTCGCAAAAAATATGTTCTGTTTGGAAAAACCATATATGCAGTTTTTGCATGTTGTACGGAGGAATCTAGAAATAAATAAAGTTTCCTCATGTCGCATGGTTGCTGAGGTCTCTTCCATGACGAAGTAAAACAAACTGGAGTTTTGCATCCAATGAGTTTTTGGGTTGTATTTTTCTTCTTCTAAAATATACATATTTTAGAAAAATATTAGGGAATTAATTTGACGGTATACATGCGGAAAGAAGTCATGTGATGGACAGATGTACATTTGGGAAAGAGAGAAAACATGTGACAGACGCAATTTGTTGCCATCGCGCCGAACGATTGTAGCATGTGTTCAAAATGGTTGCAAGTTAATATCATGTTGCCGGGTCACCATTTGTAGTGGAGTTGTTGAATGTTGTCTATCACGTCGAAAAAGTAACATTTATAGATGAACAACAAATAAACAATGCTCATTAACTGCGTGTGAATTTATTATGGGCAACTGGTACAAGACATGTTTATCAGAAAATCAGGAGGAGAATATTTTTAACACTTCTATTCCACTTGGCATCACAGATGTAAGAGAGCGCGAGATAGATAGATAGATAGATAGATAGATAGATAGAGAGAGAGAGAGAGAGAGAGAAAGAAAAAGAGAGAAAGGAAGTCGATATCGTCACCTATAGACTGAAGCATACAAGTGCTTGAAATAAGGCGCGATAACCGTATATGTCTCAAACTTGTCAATTGTATCCGTGTGTGCATTGCATGTGAGTAGGGCTGGACAGCAGTTTGACAACGCATCTCTAAAAGCCTTTTTCATTGAAAAAATCTTGAAAGATTTCCAACAAAATGAATGAATGGTTTTCACTGGTTTTATCCTCAATCTTGAAGTATTTTCGAAAATACTTATTGTTTATTTATTTAAGAACTTATGAGCGAACTTTAAAAAAACTGATACACATCAAAATTTCCTCTTCAAAAAAATGTAAAGTTTTCAAGTGTGAGTATTACTTTTTCTTTTTTTTTTTTTCAAATGATATATGGACAAATATGCATACCTATCCTTTTTTATTTTCAATAATTTTTTTCTTTAATGTACTAGCAATTTTGTTATTTATTTTTATTGTCTAGTTGTTACAAGAAAAAGAGCGTGCAGATCGACACATCTTATTGCACAATTAAAAAGTCTATTTTTTCTCGCCAGATAGAAACCGCAACAGAAGTAAAACAAAAAGATAGAAAAACACCACATAGAACCAAGAAAACTAAAACTGCAAATCTGTAAGTTAACTAGTCCCTCGACTCTCCTCGCCAGAAAAATGGTGGTTTCAACATAGGCTAACGCCACAACAAATAGTTGTAAAGGGTTATGGGAGATGTGAAAACAGTGGAGAAAAAGCATTAACCAGACCTCCACTGGATGAGTGCGAAGAGGACTAATGCCACTAAATTCCAGCGAAGATCAATGGTCGTCGCCAGCAATGAGTCAATGGCAAGCAGCTGTTACGATAATGCAAAACCATTTACAAAAGTTATCGAAAGACGTGAAAAGTACTGGAAATCTGGGGAAACTTAAACTCAGACCGCAAAGAACACTACCAGTTATTATCAGTAAGTAATCTCTGATGATGCCCTGTGTGAGAACTCCTAGTGAGTACGTGAGGCAAATCCAACTGATAAAAAACAAAAGAAAAGAAAAACAAAAAACAAAAACAAAACCAAAAACAAAAACAAAAACGTGGGTATACTATGACGAGTCACTTAGTAAAGGGATCAATGAATAAATTAATTAATTGTTGTTATGAAGAAAAAAAGGGGACGTTAGAAACACAGTCGAATCAAAACGCCGAAAAAAAAAAGGAAAAATCAGTTAGTGAGTAACATCGGAAAAGATGGTTTGAAAAAAAAGACATGTAACAGCCGACCTGCCTTATCAACTCATGAAAAGAAGCGAATAAAATAAAATAAAATAGAACAGGATCAAGTCAGGATGATAAATGAATGGGTGGAAAAACCGCTCTCCACTAACCTTTCTTAATTTATTATTATTTTGTGACACTGTTTTAACTTTCGACAACCGTCACCCAACAGTGTAGGTCGATTAAATAAATACATATATTGTTTTTATGGAAGGACTTTGCTTTCTTTCCATTTCATGACATTTTTATTACATATTATTTGTCTTACAGTTTATGCTAAAGATCAACTCTGTATAGCTACAGATATCTATGGCTTTGGGTACAAATAGATATCACTGAAAAAAACAAAAAACAAAAACAACAACAACAACAAAAAAAACGTTTTAACACAATTTATCGTCTTACGTCAAAAAACACACCCGTCAATTATTCACAAAAATGTAACAACAGAAAAGCAGATGAGATGGACATTTTTATTTGTTTTCATATTCAGTTTATATCGCCATTAAAATCCACCCGCATGTGGAATTGATTTGATCTTTCAGAAAAAAATAACAAAATGAATAAAAAAAAGATTCAAAGCATGGCATTGTCCGTTTCTTTTTTCTTGTTCGCGTGAATCAGCAAATGCATAACGTTAATGAATAATTCAACTATTATCTGTAGAGCGGAGGTTTTTTTAATTGAGAAGGTCGAGACAGGAGATAAAGCCATTTTGTAGAATCGGCCGTGTCTGTACGTATCTAACTTGAATAAGAAAAGGATCAGCAGAGTTCGAAGGAAAACACCAACGTCTTCTCTACAACAATATAAATAGTTTTTTTTTTTTATTTAAATGGAACAATAATTTATTCAATTACCTACACCGTTTGGTCTGGTGCTAATTATTTAAATGGAACAATAATTTATTCAATTACACCGTTTGGTGCTCCCAGATCAAGCTGTCTGGAGATACTGGCTTCCTGAGCTAAAATGCACCCAACACTGACGTTATTGCTGTTTTTCTCCTTTCCCTTTGCAAAACTCAATCATGTTCTGCAAAGTTAAAAACAACAACAATTAAATATTCGAAGATATAAACTATTTGGAACATAAGAACTTTTTTCTAAAATTATGCCAGAAAATAAAACAACCAAACTAAACATCATGAATAAATATTTGAAGATATAAACAATTAAAGCATAAATTCCTTTTCCAAAATTACTGGATTCAGCAATAAATAACCTGAAAAGGGTTGATATGCTGTCAAACAAAACAACTAAACCAATACACCGCTTGGTATAAATGGAAGAAAGTTGGTCAGAGTCCAACTGAAGAAAAGAAAGAAAGTTATTTGAGCTGTTGAAGATCTCTCAGCAATTATTTTCAGGTGAGAGAGAGATAGGAAAATTGCTTGCATGTTCGACGGCAAGGAGGTGAATCCAGATTTATTAATTCGATGTCTAAGGAAGTCAAGAGAATGAACGCCGAAATCGCATTTTGCAACATTAATTTTTAATCTGAAGGATTGTAAGCACTGGAAAACCCCAATCACATGAGTCAAATGATCTTCCTGGAAAAAACTTGCGATCAGTATATCGTCGATGTATGAAAAATGAAGGGTAATCCGTGAAGTACTTTATCGATAAACCTTTGGAAATCCTGGGCTGCATTGTGCAATCCAAAAAGTAGACGCATGAATCCATACAGTCCAAAAGGAGTACAAATCGCTGTTTTAGCAATATCTTCTTTAATGACGGATATTTGGTTGTAGGCATGAATGAAACTGATCCGCTAAAAAACGTTAGCATCAGATAACGAAGAAGAAATGTCATGCAAATGTGGGATTGGATATCTGTCGGGCACAGTCGCTGCATAAAGAGCACGGTAGTCTCCGCAAGATATCCAATGTCCCTCCGATTTCTTGGAAACCATGTGAAGTGGAAGTGGCCATGGGCTATTTGAGGGCTGTATTATCCCGAGTTCCATCATATACTGAAATTCTGAGTAGCCGAGAGTCAGTTTTCCCTGGCACAAACGGTGAGATTTAGTGTGCACGGGAGTACCATGAGTTGTGATACGGTGGCATACATGATGTTTGATATCCTCTGTGAGAAAATGGTTGGGTGAGCTCAGAAAACTGTTTCAATAGGTTAGCAACAACTGTATTTGGTCGAGTTGCTCCACTGATGCTTAGTGTATCACAGGAAAGCATATCGCATTGGACGGAAAAAGATGTACTTGTGTTGGATAAACGATGGTTCATCAGGTCGACGGTGAGTTTGAAATGTGAAAGGAAATCTGCACCAAGTATAGGCGTCTTCACATTGGTGATAATAAAAATCCAAGAAAATCGTTGATGGAGTTCAAGGTCAAGCATGAATGATAAGGTACCAAACGTATGGATGGAGCTGTCGTTCATGGCCTGCATTGAGGAGTCGGTTGCTGTATTATCATAATGTGTGAGCAGAATCACGCTTACAATTGAATCAGGATCCACGAGAAATTTCCAACGAGAGAGAGAGCATCAGATATGTAAAGTAGGCGACACAGCTAGATAGATGGGGCGGAATTCATTTCATTTCGCAAAAAATATGTTCTGTTTGGAAAAACCATATATGCAGTTTTTGCATGTTGTACGGAGGAATCTTGAAATAAATAAAGTTTCCTCATGTCGCATGGTTGCTGAGGTCTCTTCCATGACGAAGTAAAACAAACTGGAGTTTTGCATCCAATGAGTTTTTGGGTTGTATTTTTCTTCTTCTAAAATATACATATTTTAGAAAAATATTAGGGAATTAATTTGACGGTATACATGCGGAAAGAAGTCATGTGATGGACAGATGTACATTTGGGAAAGAGAGAAAACATGTGACAGACGCAATTTGTTGCCATCGCGCCGAACGATTGTAGCATGTGTTCAAAATGGTTGCAAGTTAATATCATGTTGCCGGGTCACCATTTGTAGTGGAGTTGTTGAATGTTGTCTATCACGTCGAAAAAGTAACATTTATAGATGAACAACAAATAAACAATGCTCATTAACTGCGTGTGAATTTATTATGGGCAACTGGTACAAGACATGTTTATCAGAAAATCAGGAGGAGAATATTTTTAACACTTCTATTCCACTTGGCATCACAGATGTAAGAGAGCGCGAGATAGATAGATAGATAGATAGATAGAGAGAGAGAGAGAGAGAGAGAGAGAGAGAAAGAAAAAGAGAGAAAGGAAGTCGATATCGTCACCTATAGACTGAAGCATACAAGTGCTTGAAATAAGGCGCGATAACCGTATATGTCTCAAACTTGTCAATTGTATCCGTGTGTGCACTGCATGTGAGTAGGGCTGGACAGCAGTTTGACAACGCATCTCTAAAAGCCTTTTTCATTGAAAAAATCTTGAAAGATTTCCAACAAAATGAATGAATGGTTTTCACTGGTTTTGTCCTCAATCTTGAAGTATTTTCGAAAATACTTATTGTTTATTTATTTAAGAACTTATGAGCGAACTTTAAAAAAACTGATACACATCAAAATTTCCTCTTCAAAAAAATGTAAAGTTTTCAAGTGTGAGTATTACTTTTTCTTTTTTTTTTTTCAAATGATATATGGACAAATATGCATACCTATCCTTTTTTATTTTCAATAATTTTTTTCTTTAATGTACTAGCAATTTTGTTATTTATTTTTATTGTCTAGTTGTTACAAGAAAAAGAGCGTGCAGATCGACACATCTTATTGCACAATTAAAAAGTCTATTTTTTCTCGCCAGATAGAAACCGCAACAGAAGTAAAACAAAAAGATAGAAAAACACCACATAGAACCAAGAAAACTAAAACTGCAAATCTGTAAGTTAACTAGTCCCTCGACTCTCCTCGCCAGAAAAATGGTGGTTTCAACATAGGCTAACGCCACAACAAATAGTTGTAAAGGGTTATGGGAGATGTGAAAACAGTGGAGAAAAAGCATTAACCAGACCTCCACTGGATGAGTGCGAAGAGGACTAATGCCACTAAATTCCAGCGAAGATCAATGGTCGTCGCCAGCAATGAGTCAATGGCAAGCAGCTGTTACGATAATGCAAAACCATTTACAAAAGTTATCGAAAGACGTGAAAAGTACTGGAAATCTGGGGAAACTTAAACTCAGACCGCAAAGAACACTACCAGTTATTATCAGTAAGTAATCTCTGATGATGCCCTGTGTGAGAACTCCTAGTGAGTACGTGAGGCAAATCCAACTGATAAAAAACAAAAGAAAAGAAAAACAAAAAACAAAAACAAAACCAAAAACAAAAACAAAAACGTGGGTATACTATGACGAGTCACTTAGTAAAGGGATCAATGAATAAATTAATTAATTGTTGTTATGAAGAAAAAAAGGGGACGTTAGAAACACAGTCGAATCAAAACGCCGAAAAAAAAAAGGAAAAATCAGTTAGTGAGTAACATCGGAAAAGATGGTTTGAAAAAAAAGACATGTAACAGCCGACCTGCCTTATCAACTCATGAAAAGAAGCGAATAAAATAAAATAAAATAGAACAGGATCAAGTCAGGATGATAAATGAATGGGTGGAAAAACAAAATTACGAAGAAAAGAAGATATAAGAAACTTACAAAAAGAATAGAAAAAAGAAACCGTGAGTTAACGATCTTTTTGTTTTATATTAAAATCTACACTAGAAAGAAAAAATCCTACTCATGCAGTTTTTTTACCGCAATTTTTCTAAACCTTCACGAGCGTTTCCAGGCAGATATCGTGAAAAACCGGGATATGCCGAGCGGTTTAGTCAATCGAATTCAAGTTAGCAGACGCTAGAAAGATTAAATAATTTTTTTATTCAATCATTTGTAGCAGCATACACTCGCTACATACAGGCAGAAGCTACTTCTCACGACTTCAATATTTGAAATCCATTTCCTCCTGGCTTGTCCAATCACAAGCCAGCTCTTTATCACGTGACAGAATATATAAAAGGCGAAATCCGAAACTCTCAACTCTCTTTGATCCTGAACCTACCGGGCAGCGGACATTAGCCTGGGACGAAAGGCTGATGTGAGTACTACAAGCTAGCTATGGCTCTTTTCTAACTCACATTTGTTTCCACGTGCTGTACCCACACAAACTTTATTTATCATTCTACAGGACTACTCTTGTCGATACAACTCACCCTCACCCACGACAACATGCAAACACACTGAAGTCTTTGCCCTTTCTTTCTCTTTTAACCAGCTTCCTTCGTACCAACGGCTACTACCTATAAACACCTGTAAAACGGAAATGAACTGTTCTCTTCTTCAACCAGCCGGCATGATATTAATTCTATCTTCACGCAAGGACCCGTTTCTCTCTTGTACACTCTACTAACGAAGATAACAAATAAAGTTTTTTTATTAATATAGAATGAAACGCCATTGCGTTGTCCCATTTCTATACATTTTTTTTGTCAAAGTTCACACTTTAATAAACTTATTTTCTGCCAAAGTTTCCAGATAATTAAGATAATTAAGATTATTAAGATAATTAAAATAATTAAGATAATTAAGATAATTAAGATAATTAAAATAATTAAAATAATTAAGATAATTAAGATAATTAAAATAATTAAGATAATTAAAATAATTAAAATAATTAAAATAATTAAGATAATTAAGATAATTAAAATAATTAAAATAATTAAGATAATTAAGATAATTAAATTAATTAAAATAATTAAGATAATTAAAATAATTTTGATAATTAAGATAATTAAGATAATTAAAATAATTAAGATAATTAAAATAAGTAAGATAATTAAAATAATTAAAATAATTAAGATAATACAAATAATACAAATAATTAAAATAATTAAGATAATTAAAATAATTAAAATAATAGAAATAATTGAGATAACTAAAATAATTAAAATAATTAAGATAATTAAGATAATTAAAATAATTAAAATAATTAAGATAATTAAAATAATTAAAATAATTAAGATAATTAAAATAATTTAAATAATTAAAATAATTAAAATAATTAAAATAATTAAAATAATTAAGATAATTAAAATAATTAAAATAATTAAAATTATTAAGATAATTAAAATAATTAAAATAATTAAGATAATTAAAATAATTAAAATAAATAAAATAATTAAGATAATTAAAATAATTAAGGTAATTAAAATAATTAAAATTATTAAAATTATTAAGATAATTAAAATAATTAAAATAATTGAAATAATTGAAATAATTAAGATAATTAAAATAATTAAGATAATTAAAATAATTAAAATAATTAAAATAATTAAAATAATTAAAATAATTTAAATAATTGAGATAATTAAAATAATTAAAATAATTAAAATAATTAAGATAATTAAAATAATTAAGATAATTAAAATAATTAAAATAATTAAAATAATTAATTAAGATTTCGCCTACATAATAAACCCGGTAGGTCAATATTACCCTCAGCATCCTTCCACTTTCTCTACGTCCTCTTCTCTAACTTCGCAATTATCGTCTGCTCTTAAAACAAATAATAAAAACAAACAAAAAAACATAAGCATGACCACTCGGTAAGAAAAATAACTAACGAAAAAGAAAAACAATTCGTAACAATGTCTCTCCACGCATAAAAAACAACAATGATCCCCAAACAACAATAAAAAAAATAATTAAAAGGTTTCATAAAAAGACATTTACAATTTTTTTTCATATCTTGTTTAATTTTTTTTTAATTTCGTTTTCGTTTTCTTGCTAAAATAAAAGTTTAACATTACCAGTGGTGTTATAATTATTTTCTCCTTAAGTAGAGAGAGCCCAAATTTCTCGCAGCAGCCTGGCAACTATTTGTCATTATTTGGGTTTTTGGTCTTCATTGGGTTTCTGCATCGGCATATCCCGATTCTTTCTGATATCTTCTCGGAAACCCTCGTGAAAGTTCGGAAAAAATCGCGGTAACAAAACTGCATAAGTACCGAAAAAACCCTTTATACTATTTTTACAGTTTTCTTTCATCATATCCAATTTGAAATATACATGTGTAAACGAAAAAGACATTTTCGTTTCTTCTATTTTTCATTCTGGTTTGTAGTTGTATTAACGGAATTTTGGGGTCGTTACTAAAATCCGTTTTCCATGGTAACAAAAAAAGAAAAGAAAAAGGAAAAAGAAGCATATAAAGCAAATTTTCCGGAAATGGGAAACTAATAGAAATGAGCAAAAGAGATACAGACCCTAAATGTGTTTAAAATGATATAAATTTATTGAAATAGTAGTTAGGAATTGCTTTTATTTCCCAAAGCTAGGGTTTTAAAAGAAAACCCTTAAAGAAACATTTAAAATAAAAAACAAATACAAAAAAGTAAGAAAGGCTGAAAAGAAAAGAATTATAAAAATGACAGAAAATAGTTCTTTTAAGTCCTTGTTTTAAGTTCAGTCTTTCTTTTAATAAAATGTTTGTTTTTCTTTCTCGAAAGGGAATCGCAAACAAATAAAGTCACTTTGACTTTAAATGTAAGAAAAGAGCTAAAATATTTTCCTTTGTAAAGGCTCAGATACCTTTAAATTCAAAGGGGAGAAAAAACTATAAACTCGCTTTGGTAGGTTTTATGTGTACAAATAAAATAATTCTTACACGGGATAAATTCTGGTATTAATGTTTTTTGTTTTATTTTTATTTTACAATAAAAAGTGGTGTTCTGTGAAGGAAACGTCAGTTGAATTGTCTTCCAAGCTGGTCTTTTTCAAGTTCTTTGAACAAAGAGGGAATTTCCTTTCCTGACGGTCACATGTGCCGTTAATCTGCTCGTCAATCCGGCGAAATTAATTTCTGTCTTTTACAGAAAAGAAATCCCCAAAACACAACCGGTTTCTTCCGTTAATCCTTTAGAGACTAATTTTCCTGTCGATAAAACCTTGTTGCTTTTTAATAACTGGGAACGAAATTACGATGAAAGTTTAGTAACCTTCAATGGAGTTCCAAACAGACGTCCTTTTCTAAAGGAGAAAAAAACCGTAACAAATTTAACATTAAAATCTTATTGACGGAGAATGAAGTAAGGCCGCCTCTGCGAAGGCCGGGGATACTCGAACTGACGAAAATGGGGAAAGGTCCTTTCTTCCTCCCTTCTTCACCCTTCTCCAAAGGGTGGAAGAGTAGCAGACTGCGGGAAAGGAATTAAGACATGAGGGAAAGGAGTGGCGACAGTAGGCAAGTGGCCTGCAAAAGGCCGATCAAAGAGTGCGTCCCTTTCGATAAATGTCGGGATGTTGAATGTGTGTATATAAAGAATAAATAAAAATTATTTCTTTATTAAAATTTTAACACTATATAAAACAAAAACAAAAAATAAATAGAATAGGGTGTTACAAAGTGGGGACAAAAGAAATTCCAACAAATATTTTTTATTAAATATAACTTTACATAAAACGCTACACCCCATCGTACTTTTATCTTTAAAAGGAAATGTTCACTTTCAGAACATTTAAATATAAAACACAGCAATTCACAAATGAATGTACCTTAGATATTATAGTTCTAGAATGATTATTTTCTTGTTTTCCTTGTGGCAAACTGGTCTATGGTATTATCAAAATCTATTTGTCTTCTGTTTGTTTTCAATTGACAGAACTGCCAGATCCGTCAGTCTCGACTGGATCATGGTTGACCGGAGGTAATTTTTTTATAAGTTTCATTTTGGAGGAACTTCTTTCACACGATGCCACAGAAACATATTGTCAGAAGGAATTTTACAGTCAGCGTAAGATATGGCAATGACTCAACAAAGTCCCACTTGATGATAAACTGTAGGAATTGCAGTGCTTGACTTCCTCCGAGTTTATTTCGGCTGCTTTGAACTTGGAATTTCTAGACAAAGGCTTTCTTTAGATCATCATACACAGTTGTGAGCCTGGCAACATACAACTGTATTTCTTCCTCGCCGGAACAAATAATATGATCTAGTTGAACGGCAGAAAAAGTCAACAAAATGTCATTCACTGCGTGTACTCTGATATCCAACTCGTAGGTACGGGCAAAAATGGGCGGATAAAGATAGGGGGCATAGTTTTGAAAGCCGATTTATCATAATATTTTTGTAGGTTTCCGACTACTTTTTGATTGCATTTGAAAGATTAAAGACTAAAGTTAATTTCCAAAAGGAAAAAAATATTTGTACACGTGAAAAAAAAAAAAAAGTTATGAAAATGTTTTCACGGCAAGCTAACCAATTCAGCTAAATTTTGAAGTTAAATAAATTCATTGTAAAAATCCTTTAAAAGCTAAATATTATTTTTCTGGGTCTATTTCAATGATAAAGTAAAGTCCTAAGTTATTGAATTAAATTAAAAAAAAAAACACCGTGTTTATACAAAATATAGCTTAATTAGCCATAAAAAGCAAGTAATTATGCCGTTCGCCAAAACGCAACCGATAAAGATTTGTGAACACGATTATACGGAAGCCCAAAATTTCAGCCAATCGAAACGCTGTTTCAAAATGAAGTCATGATAGTAAAAGGAGGTAGGGGTGTCAGATTTCTTTTTTCCCCCAGACATGCATCCGTACATTCATATTCTCAACGTTTGTATCAATTCTTATCATTTTTTAATTTAATTATTTTTATGTTCCTGTTTTTGAATTAATTTTTTTTAATTATTGTTCGAGATTATATAAAAATTATGTTATACCGAAAGTTTCAGATTCTTGCGAGCAAGGAAATTATTAAAATCTTGCATATAAAAATTATGCGAAATCTGTAATTTAAAAAATAAAATAAAATAGAAATATTTTTGATATTATATTTTTTTTTTTGGGGGGGGGGTGAAAATATTAAATAAACAATGCTTAATTCAATGATAATATCGAGAAATTCATTTCTCTTCGAGTTATATCGAATTCATTAATATGGACTTTTGTAAGAAATTCTCTTACTCGTTTTTGCCTATGGCAGAATGAAAGAGACACAGAAAAGCAACAAAGGCTCACCTTAAATCCAAGAATAATTTTATTTACAAAAGGGTAAAAAAGGAGTCCATATTGCAAAAGAGTGCCCTCTTTAGCTTCTGCCAAATGGCGGGTAGTTCTTGCCTTGAAAGGCGTAGGTAGTTGAAGTTTTTGCCTTGAAAGGCGAAGGTAGTTTTCTTCTTGTTGAAGATGCTGGTAGAATCGGCCACTCGTAGAATGGTTGAGGGTTCTCGAAATTTTTCCAGACTGTCGATATGAACAACGCACTTTGCGATCGATGTTCATAAAATAATATGCCCCCTTTCGGGCAAAGTTAATGAAGTAATTATTTTGTAGAACATTTTAGCCTCCGGCTAGTATCTGCATTTAAATGAGCGGAGAAATAAATGGGGTAGAACCCTGCCTTAGTTCATTAGGCACGGAGCGAAATTACGTGCGTCTGCTTTCTCCGACGTCAAGTTGAAATGTTTTTTGAAACACAAAATTCCTGCCACTTCTGAATCCTCCGCAGCAACTGGACAACGCAATACCATTGGTCGAAATGTAAATCACGCGGTTATCGCCCTTGCATTCTATTCCAACTCATGTTCCCTGTGAACATTAAACCAAGGAGTTTGAATGAAGTACTTTCTTTAGCCATAGCTATTGGTGGTTGAGAAGGTTTCTTGTAATTATTGAAGGAGACAAGCTTAGTCTTGGTAGCATTGAATGTGACCATCCATTTTTGTTCCCATTCAACTACAGATTAGAGGTCTTCCGCTAGTGTTTCTGCCATTTCCTTAGATATGTGTTCGTTTGTTTTCCCCTCGTGCCCGTTATAGAGCGTGGTTTCATCAGCAAATATACCCATCTCAGAGACAATTTTATCAGGGAGGTAATTTATGAATATTTGAAATAATAAAGGTCCAAGGATCGACCCCTGAGGTACACTCACATTTATATCATATTGTTTAGATGTACGAACGTCGAGGACAACCCAGATTCCTCTCTTATTTAAGAAGAATTTAATTACGTATTCATACCGTATGATCTGATTTTCTCGAGAAGACCATCCTGCCATACCCTGTCAAAAGCCTTAGATATATATGCTTAAGAAATCTGAATTTCAAAATGTGTTTGCCATTTTGATTATGACGTCATCGTTTTAGCATTTGATTGACCTCCGAACGGAACAAATGGGAATGGCTGCTGCCTTTTGTAATCGCTCTTTATCATGACTTTCACTGCGCAACTACGAAATATAAACACAAATAAAAGCAAACAACAAAAAGACCGTTAATCTGAATTCGATAACGTCATCCTTTTCTTTTCTTTTCTATTTTTTGTTCGTGCAAAATACAAAAGATTTTTTTTTTATTGAATTGTACTCACTTTCCTTTATGGCCAGAGGCGGTGGAGGGGATATTTCTTTTAGTTTATCCTTTCGGGTGTAGGAGGTATTGCCTTTCGCTTGAGACAACCTCATCCGTGAGAAAGTGCCGGCCTGGCTGTTTATTTATTTATATATTTTCCACCAGACTAGAGTGCCCCTTTTCGAGGAGCTACATTAGCAGTGTCAGAAACCGACATTAAAAATGCGCGAAAAATGTTAAAAAAAATAATTCGACCTCCTATCTTTCCAAGCTTATAACTACTTGAAAAATATAATTCAAACCCTAATTTTCTTTTCAATTAAAGGAGCAAAGACTAAATTGTAAAAAAAAAATAACAGGTTTAATAGAAAATTATGCAATATTTGTATTTTTAAATCAGTTTTCTTTAAAAAAGATTTAAAGAAAGTCAACGAATTTTAAGTTGCTTCGATAAATATATGTATAGAATAAGTCGAAAAAATCACTTATCTATAAAAATAATATTCAATGAGTACTTCCATTCTTCATTGTTGAGAATTTATCCATATTTATATTTCAAATTCCATGTATTTTTTAAATAAAATAATTTTTTAAAACAACTATTTGAAAAAGCCGCCATTACGTAAGCATTATACGGTGTTAGCGAAACGCCGGAAGCGGTGTTTGTTCTTGCTTTGAAATACGGATGGGCAGAATGACGTAAAAACCACCCTTTCGCGTTAGCCGTCTAGCCTTGTACGTGAAGGAATATGTGTCACAATAGGTTTAAGCTAGTCACATTTTACTTCATAAAAAAAAACAGTTGAGGAATTTTTTTTCTCAAATAAATACATGATGTTTTGATTTAATATATTTTATTTCTTCTTTATGGGGTGAATTTTTTTTTTTAATATCTAAAAAAAAACATTGAATGAAATAGAAATAATTGTAATTAAACAAAACTTTCTGTGCAGTATAAGAAGATTATAAGTTTTCACTTAAAAAAAATCAACGTGGTTTAAAAAAAAAGGTTTTAAACTTTGGACTTTACAGGTAAATTTGCAAATAACTGTATTTTCTTGTTTTAAATTAGCTTATTTTATTTATTGACCTTTTATCTTCAATTTGTAATATATAAATTTGAGGTAAGAAAGTTAATTATTTTCATTTTAATAGACATTTCAAAATGGGGGGGGTGAATTTAAAAATAACCCTTGTCTAGAATATCATATTCGGTTTATTGAAAAGCGCATAAAATTTCACCTGAAAATATCGTAAAAATTGAACCAATAGAAAAATTGTGATAGATTTTTAAAGTAAAAAAATTGAAAAATAAATAACCTCGTAAATTCAATTAATTTCACTACGTAAACAAAATGGCTGCATGAAGGCGCGCAGGCACTTTGTAAACACTGTTTTTGAAAAAATAAAAAATAAAAAATAATATTTCTATTATTTTTTAAACGACTTTAATAGTTTATTTTGGAAGTATATTTCATAAAGAAAATTCACAACCCACTTTAAAAAGAAAATTTACGAGTTTGTTTTATATTTTATTCGCAGTTTTTTTTGTTAGGGGTGTCAAAAATTCCCACAAAAGTCTGACACACCTAGAGCTACATTCACACTATAAACTTGTAGCAGTTGTAAACATTAACATTTCTTTTCACTGATGAAGAAAAGCCATACAGTAACCAAACAGACTCATGTGCGTAATAATTTCGAAAGTTTATTTCTTATAACTGCTCGCTTGTGGAACACAATACTGCCGGGTTGCTTCACAACTGACTATAATAACATAAGCGCTTTCAAATCAAATGTAAATAAATGCTTATTGAATCGTTCTCGTGAATAATCAGATTATACCCAATTTTCACTATTACCGATCATCGCGATCTTACCGGTCAGCTGACACTCATTAACCCTTATCCTCGATTAGCCTTAGGTTTTTGATTAACGATGATTCCCTTGATAATCAGTGATTCCGTAGTAAAAAAAAACTTTTAAGGATGCCACTCGTAGACCTTTAGGGGATTGTGTTAGAAATTTGACAATTACATCATGCCTCCTATTGTATTTGTTTTGGACCAATCAGATCGGTCGATTGTATTTGCTTTGGCACGGTCCGCCTTGGCAGGCTTTTTTTGCATACGTGCGTTTCTTTTTCAGTTTCCATTAAGACAGCCCTACCAGAAGGATATATAGAACTCACCCTCAGCACAAAAGGCATTTGAGCGCCTCTAACTTTCGTCTGATTGAGACTTTTATTTAAGCCTAAATGAATAGATTAAGTTATTACTAGGGCTAGGACAACAGTATATTGCATTGACTCTCGAGTGTGTATCCGTTTATATCTTATATGCTTTTATATAAGGTGGTGTGGTTCTCGGTTGATTAACTGCATCTAACTCTGTCGGATATATACACGACAGTCAAAACAATTATTATTATTTTTTAGGTCTAAACTGTCGACCTGTTATTAAAAACCTTTTCTTCCATGAACATTAACTATGAACTTCTGTAATATCGTCTAAGAATAAGAAACGAGTAAGTCTACGATTTTTATCAGCAACACGCGAAAAAACTTCTGCCCATTAGCCTTCCATAGAAAAAATTATTCACGTTCGATTTCTAGATATATATTTTTTAATTAATCACTATTCAAAAAACGGCATCGATTTGTTTTTTTTATTATCAGTAACAGTAAAACTGTCTGTTTATTCATAACAAATTTTCCAGTTTTTTACGAAACATTCAATCATTAAAAAAAAAGAAATAATTTCGGAAATCCTTCAAAATTAAAAAACTGTCAAATGTAAATAATAAATAATTAAAAAAATTTTCGTTAAACAAATAATTTCAATATACTTTCCAATTTCTTTTATCCGAAAAATCGATAAAAATCGTATAAAATCGGCAACGTTTATAACCTAAAATTAAATATATTTTATTTCATCATTCCAGTATCCGTAGAAAAACTAAGATGTAACACTCTCCCTCTCCCTCAAAAATCTGATAAGATCGAGTTAGCTGGAGGTAAAATATCAGAATATATTTTTGTATATTATTTTATTTCAGTTCACATAAAATTCAGCCTTTTTTAAATAATTCTGTAAAAAATTAACAAAATTGATAAATTATTTGAGTTTTGAGAGAATTTAAAAAATCGCGTTGTTTTCATTGTTTATGTCAAAATATGTAGAAAATAACATGCGGTTTCAATTTTCCTGTTTTTAGAATTTGGGGAATTTTTTTTTTTTTTTGAAAATTCACCAGTTTTACGGAGAGTAAAAAATAGATATTTTTAGAATTTTTTTCTTGAGAATACTGTAAAAATTGCAATGAATCAAATTTATTTTACAAGTTATTTTTAAAGTTACTTAAGCGCAGCCAAAAAGTGAAAGAAAAATCAATTTGTTTAAATTTAAAACGAATTAAAATCTGGCTTCCGTACATTCATATCTGATTTACCTCTGCACTCCATGTTTAAAAAGGATGTGTCCTCTATAGTATCAGATCTGACCGAATGGTTAATTGCAGGCATAGACGAATTCATACCATCTAAAAAATTCCAACAAAAACCTAACAGCCAGCCATGGTTCTCCCCAGAATGTGCTGCTGCTATCGCGCACAGAAATCACTTTTTCCATAGCTACCAACGTAATAGATGCACTGATACAAAAGCTGCTTTTAGGTCTGCCAGCAACCACTGTAAAAGAGTAATAAAAAATGCAAGAGAGCTATATGCCCAGTCTGTTAAATCCAAGGTAGCTGATCAGCGGCTTGGATCCCACCAGTTTTGGCAAATAACAAATAGGATCCTGAACAGAAGTGTGCGTTCTATCCCAACCATTATCAATGGACCAGAGGTAATCTCGTCAGCGTCAGACAAGGCCAAACTATTTGCAAAGAACTTTGCAGCTAATTCTACCCTATGCGACGAAGGCCATCAACTCTCCATATTTCCTCCTATAACACAGAACAAGCTAGGTAACATACAAATATCCGTGCATGAGGTCGCCAAGCTAATAAAGAACCTAGATTCCAGTAAAGCAACTGGCCCTGATGGCATCCCAATTATAGTGTTAAAAAAGCTTCAACCAGAACTTGCTCCCATACTTACGAAACTATTTAAGCGCTGCCTTAAGGAGAAGTGCTTTCCGACTCCCTGGAAGACCTCATCAGTTTGCCCTGTATTTAAGAATTCAGGTGATAAGTCATCTCCCTCTCAATACAGACCTATAAGTCTCCTGTGTGTTATGAGTAAGTTGCTGGAATCCATATTAAATAGAGAAATAGTCAACCACCTCAGCAGGAATAACCTTCTTAGTGACACACAATATGGTTTCCGCTCTGCAAGATCTACCGCAGATGTGCTGACGGTTATATCCCACAGGATTAGTGAATCTCTTGACAAAGGCTTCCTTTCTAGGGCAATTGCTCTCGACATATCAAAGGCCTTCGACATAAGGGTCTACTTCACAAGATTTCCAGCTACGGTATAACTGGAAATGTTTTCTCAATCATTAAATCATTTTTCTCCGATAGGCTCATAAGAGTAGTGGTAGATGGACAAAAATCGGAGGCCTGCAATATAAATGCTGGAGTCCCTCAGGGGTCAATCCTGGGCCCAACTCTCTTCCTGATCTACATCAATGACCTCCCTAAACACATACTTAAATCATTCGTTGACATCTATGCTGATGACACGACCATCTACGGCAACACATCAAAGGCTGTAAATGACAAAGTTCTCTCTGATTCTCTCTCCTCTGATCTCGAGCGCGTGGTTCAGTGGGGGAAGACATGGCTGGTTACCTTTAATGCATCCAAAACCAAACTCCTATCCTTACATCATCAACGCTCTGATCCCCATCTGGCATCAATTGTGATGGATGGCTCTCGTCTGGGTGAGGCCCCGTGTTTTGACAAGCTTCTGGGTTTGACCTTTACTCCTGATCTGAAATGGAACACGTACATCAAGTCTGTTGCCAAGGTCGCTGGAAAGATGGTGGGATCCTTCTACCGCTCCAGAAGATATCTCACTACGGATGCAATTCTCTATCTATATAAAAGCCAAGTACGTCCAAGGATGGAATACTGTTGCCATATCTGGGCAGGAGCTGCTAAAAACAGCCTATCCTGCCTTGACAGAGTACAAAATAGACTTCGTGGCTTAGTGGGGGATGCCCTTTTCTCTACCCTGCAACCTCTCTCCCACAGAAGAGACGTTGCGAGCCTGTCTTTGTTTTATCGTTATTTCCATGGCAGATGCTCGTCTGAAATCCAATCTCTGGCCCCCCCTCGCCAATCTTTCACGAAAAACACCCGTCTAGCTGAATCCACTGTGAAAAATTTCCCCCACTCTATATCTGTGCCTAAATCAAAACGCAGATTTCATGAACAAAGCTTCTTTCTTAGAACTGCACGCCTGTGGAACTCTATTCTGTCTGCCTGCTTCCCTCCCGACTACAACCTGGTTGTCTTCAAGTCCAATGTTAACAAATTCCTAATGAACCGCCCCCTTAAGTAAACATATCAGCAAATCTCCTCACTAACGTAATGTACTTGCAATAACCCTTATCCCTGAGTGGCTTCCGGGCCTTGATAAGTGGTGATCACTGTGTAAAAAAAAAAAAAAAAAAAAATCTATTAAATTCCATTATTCTTGAGCAACTTTTTTTTCCAGAAAGGTAAAAGCCTGAATTGTATCATATGAAAAGCAGAATATCATAAAACTTTTTCTACTATTTTTAATAGAATGTTAAATTTAAAATTTTCCAAAACTAAACCATTCACCGTAATTTTTGTTTTATCGCTAAAACATTAAATATTTTTAAAGGTTTTTGAACCAAGTATCTTTTTTCTTATAAATAAGATTTAGGATGATTTGCTTTAAGAATATGCAAAACATATTTTAATATAAGTACCTGAATTTCTAATAATTCTAACTTTTTATATAAATCGATAGATTTCGCGTAGCGAAATTAATAAAAAAGAAAAAACAACAACAAAATTTAATGATCGTTTAAAATTAAGTATGAAGGCCTGGAGTGGGACTAAATAAACTATATTTAGTCATGTATTTTTAACGTTTGATTTGACGATTAAATGAAGGGTTTTTTTTCATAAGATATATATATATATATATATGTATATATATATATATATATATATATATATATATATATATATATATAGACATACATACACACACACTTGTGTGTGTGTGTGTGTGTGTGTGTGTGTGTGTGTTAGGCCTCATATGCGTTGAAAACAACTGCGTTTTCTATCGCGGTTGGGCAACCGTAGGTGAATAAAAAAGAAATTGGCGAAAGAAATTATCATATTTTAAGCAAAATGCGCAGTTATTTATCGATTTTTTTCGGTTTTGGTATCGATTCTCCAAAGTATTTCCTATTTAATGGTACATTAGTAATGTTGGGCTAATTAAATAAATATATTAATTTATTTATCAAAGATTTAAAAGTAGTGTTTTCGCAAAAAAAAAAAAAAATGAATATATATATATATATATATATATATATATATATATATATATATATATTTTTTAGAGGAAACATCATTTAATCTAAATACCAAAAAACAAGAAATGGGCAGATGAAAATAAAATTTTTTTCCTTAAGGCCTTATCGTCTGACCCTCTAAGAGGAGACGTCAGAATGATAGATTAAAAACTAAGAAAAACGAATGAGGGAAGTGGGGAATTTTGGTTGCAGTTGGAAGAACAGTGAGAGAAAAAAAAAAAAAAAAAAAAAAATTAAAATTCTCACTGTTCAGGTGGTTTTAAATCAATGAATATCTCCAACTGATGTCTAAGAATCTTTTGTCTACACAGGCTAGGTCGAGAGTTGTTAATAACTAACGCCTCAATGATATTGAGGTGATAGTTCGACCTAGCACTGTATAAAACAGAAAACCACCCATCGGAATATTGATCGGCACACCTATTTATACTCAACAAGTGATCGCCAATGGCAGACTCATGAGCCTGGGAGTGCCCGGATGCTCTCAAAACCTGGTGTAGTCGAATATCCCGAGGGATATGTTGGGATATTCTCATTTCTAATCTTTGGGACGTTTTGCCAACGTAGTCAGCTCCACACTGACAGACGAATTTATAAACAACAGAGTTCTTTTGAATGGTTGGCAAAACATCTTTACGAAAAGAAGAGAAAAAGGTTCGAGTTGTGTAAACTACTCGAAGCATAGTAGCTGGAAAACACCGTTGAGTAACAGAAGAAATCCTTTTAACAATATGTAGGCCATCAGGACCCAACCATGGTAATTTTAAATAAATGGGACACCGTGATGGACCAATATGTTTACCGCTATTAAATGTAGTAATTTTACGTTCAATAGTAGATTTTATTATATTAATGGGATATCCATTATTAAGAAAAATATTTATGATTTCACCAAGTTCCGTATCAAGACGGTTTGGTGAACAAATCATAAGTGCACGATGCGTAAGAGCGCTAATGAGGTTTATTTTTCTAGACTGAGGGGCAAAAGAAAACCAATTAAGATAGAGCCCTGTAAATGTAGGTTTTCTATAAACAGAGGTCTCAAACGTAGTACCAACTTTAGAAACACGAACGTCGAGGAATGGGAGAGAGTTACAGTCTTCAACCTCCATAGTAAATTGTAAAGATGGATGCAGGTTGCAAAGAAGACGAAGAAACTGTTCAGCTTCGCTCCGAGAGGGAAAGCATGCAAAAGTATCATCAACGTAACGTGTGTAGAATGCTGGCTTAGTAATTTTGGAAAATAATTCGTTTTCCAAAAATCCAACGAAAATGTTGGCTAACGAAGGACCAAGAGGGCTGCCCATTGATATCCCATCAATTTGACGGTACATAATATTGTTGAAACTAAAGGAGACTGATTTAGTAGCAAGTTCCATTAGTTCAATGAAAATTCGTTCAGGAAGTTGTGGAGATTTTAAGGGGCCACGGTACAGATAGTCAACACAAATACCAATGGTTTCATCCAAAGGTATATTAGTAAAGAGACTATTAATGTCAAAGGAGGCCAAGAACTCGGTATTTTTAGATAAAGGCAATTTTTGTATCTTGGATACGAATTGAAAAGAATCAGGGATACAATAGACCGAATAAAAAGAAAGCACAGGTTCAGGAAGGTCAACTAGCCATTTACCAAGTTCGTGTTGTGCAGAACCCAACATAGATAAAATGGGTCTCAAAGGAATGTTGGGTTTATGGACCTTGGGTAAACCGTACATTCTAGGCCTTTGAGAACCGATGGGTCGGATTCTATCATAAATCTCCTTAGAAATAAATCCGCTTTTATGAAGTTGAAGAAATCTTTTCTGGATTTTTATTTCCATACGAAAAGTATCATCATGGCTTAAGTCACCCAAACGGAGAAATTTACTTTTATCGTCCAAGATTTGTAACATTTTGGAGATATAATCCGTTTTGTTAAGTATAACAACGCCCGATCCTTTATCCGGGCGAGAAAGGTAAATGTCGGGATTAGACCTAATTAATTGTGCCGCTTCAAAATGATTTTTTTTTTGCCACACAAAATCACTAGATTTAGTATTTATGGCAGAAAACCTCCGACCTAATTCGCCCAACTGAATTTTAACACTAGTTAATTCATCAGTAGAGATAGGCGAATGGTGTTTTAATTGAGTATACAATAATTCAATTTCACTAAATACTGCGATTTGATCAACAGAAGGGGGAGGAATGCAGAATTGTAAGCCAGCAGATAAAACAAATTCTTCTGTATTGGACAAAACATGAGAAGAATAATTAAATATATGTTTATCCAAATTTGTTATAATCCCAAACTTCTTAGTAATTAAATTTTTTAAATATTTATCATAAGAAGAAGTACATTTAATACGGGTAAATTTATCACCGATGGATAAAAACCTAGAAAAACGGAGTTTATCAAAGAAAGATAATTCTTTCCAAACCATGGCCCAAAGAAAAAGGTGTTTACTACGTAACGAATTATATGTATCAGAATTAAACAGGATTTCATCTTGTAGAAAAACACGTTGAACTGCCAATGTATTTCTACATTTAATTTTCGAAATACGATGGCAGATATAGCCGGGAGCAACATGATTAAGGCGGCAAGATTTTAGAAATTCCATCCTACACTTCAAAACGATTAACTTATTTTTAATACGTATAACCTTGTTTAACGTTTTGATAAATTGTGAGTTGTACCGACCTCGAAAATATGTAAGTAAATTTTTGGTACAACAGAATGGAAGGATAAATTTTAGAGGAAACATCATTTAATCTAAATACCAAAAAACAAGAAATGGGCAGATGAAAATAAAAATTTTTTCCTTAAGGCCTTATCGTCTGACCCTCTAAGAGGAGACGTCAGAATGATAGATTAAAAACTAAGAAAAACGAATGAGGGAAGTGGGGAATTTTGGTTGCAGTTGGAAGAACAGTGAGAGAAAAAAAAAAAAAAAAAAAAAAAAAAAAAAAAAAATTAAAATTCTCACTGTTCAGGTGGTTTTAAATCAATGAATATCTCCAACTGATGTCTAAGAATCTTTTGTCTACACAGGCTAGGTCGAGAGTTGTTAATAACTAACGCCTCAATGATATTGAGGTGATAGTTCGACCTAGCACTGTATAAAACAGAAAACCACCCATCGGAATATTGATCGGCACACCTATTTATACTCAACAAGTGATCGCCAATGGCAGACTCATGAGCCTGGGAGTGCCCGGATGCTCTCAAAACCTGGTGTAGTCGAATATCCCGAGGGATATGTTGGGATATTCTCATTTCTAATCTTTGGGACGTTTTGCCAACGTAGTCAGCTCCACACTGACAGACGAATTTATAAACAACAGAGTTCTTTTGAATGGTTGGCAAAACATCTTTACGAAAAGAAGAGAAAAAGGTTCGAGTTGTGTAAACTACTCGAAGCATAGTAGCTGGAAAACACCGTTGAGTAACAGAAGAAATCCTTTTAACAATATGTAGGCCATCAGGACCCAACCATGGTAATTTTAAATAAATGGGACACCGTGATGGATCAATATGTTTACCGCTATTAAATGTAGTAATTTTACGTTCAATAGTAGATTTTATTATATTAATGGGATATCCATTATTAAGAAAAATATTTATGATTTCACCAAGTTCCGTATCAAGACGGTTTGGTGAACAAATCATAAGTGCACGATGCGTAAGAGCGCTAATGAGGTTTATTTTTCTAGACTGAGGGGCAAAAGAAAACCAATTAAGATAGAGCCCTGTAAATGTAGGTTTTCTATAAACGGAGGTCTCAAACGTAGTACCAACTTTAGAAACACGAACGTCGAGGAATGGGAGAGAGTTACAGTCTTCAACCTCCATAGTAAATTGTAAAGATGGATGCAGGTTGCAAAGAAGACGAAGAAACTGTTCAGCTTCGCTCCGAGAGGGAAAGCATGCAAAAGTATCATCAACGTAACGTGTGTAGAATGCTGGCTTAGTAATTTTGGAAAATAATTCGTTTTCCAAAAATCCAACGAAAATGTTGGCTAACGAAGGACCAAGAGGGCTGCCCATTGATATCCCATCAATTTGACGGTACATAATATTGTTGAAACTAAAGGAGACTGATTTAGTAGCAAGTTCCATTAGTTCAATGAAAATTCGTTCAGGAAGTTGTGGAGATTTTAAGGGGCCACGGTACAGATAGTCAACACAAATACCAATGGTTTCATCCAAAGGTATATTAGTAAAGAGACTATTAATGTCAAAGGAGGCCAAGAACTCGGTATTTTTAGATAAAGGCAATTTTTGTATCTTGGATACGAATTGAAAAGAATCAGGGATACAATAGACCGAATAAAAAGAAAGCACAGGTTTAAGAAGGTCAACTAGCCATTTACCAAGTTCGTGTTGTGCAGAACCCAACATAGATAAAATGGGTCTCAAAGGAATGTTGGGTTTATGGACCTTGGGTAAACCGTACATTCTAGGCCTTTGAGAACCGATGGGTCGGATTCTATCATAAATCTCCTTAGAAATAAATCCGCTTTTATGAAGTTGAAGAAATCTTTTCTGGATTTTTATTTCCATACGAAAAGTATCATCATGGCTTAAGTCACCCAAACGGAGAAATTTACTTTTATCGTCCAAGATTTGTAACATTTTGGAGATATAATCCGTTTTGTTAAGTATAACAACGCCCGATCCTTTATCCGGGCGAGAAAGGTAAATGTCGGGATTAGACCTAATTAATTGTGCCGCTTCAAAATGATTTTTTTTTTGCCACACAAAATCACTAGATTTAGTATTTATGGCAGAAAACCTCCGACCTAATTCGCCCAACTGAATTTTAACACTAGTTAATTCATCAGTAGAGATAGGCGAATGGTGTTTTAATTGAGTATACAATAATTCAATTTCACTAAATACTGCGATTTGATCAACAGAAGGGGGAGGAATGCAGAATTGTAAGCCAGCAGATAAAACAAATTCTTCTGTATTGGACAAAACATGAGAAGAATAATTAAATATATGTTTATCCAAATTTGTTATAATCCCAAACTTCTTAGTAATTAAATTTTTTAAATATTTATCATAAGAAGAAGTACATTTAATACGGGTAAATTTATCACCGATGGATAAAAACCTAGAAAAACGGAGTTTATCAAAGAAAGATAATTCTTTCCAAACCATGGCCCAAAGAAAAAGGTGTTTACTACGTAACGAATTATATGTATCAGAATTAAACAGGATTTCATCTTGTAGAAAAACACGTTGAACTGCCAATGTATTTCTACATTTAATTTTCGAAATACGATGGCAGATATAGCCGGGAGCAACATGATTAAGGCGGCAAGATTTTAGAAATTCCATCCTACACTTCAAAACGATTAACTTATTTTTAATACGTATAACCTTGTTTAACGTTTTGATAAATTGTGAGTTGTACCGACCTCGAAAATATGTAAGTAAATTTTTGGTACAACAGAATGGAAGGATAAATTTTAGAGGAAACATCATTTAATCTAAATACCAAAAAACAAGAAATGGGCAGATGAAAATAAAAATTTTTTCCTTAAGGCCTTATCGTCTGACCCTCTAAGAGGAGACGTCAGAATGATAGATTAAAAACTAAGAAAAACGAATGAGGGAAGTGGGGAATTTTGGTTGCAGTTGGAAGAACAGTGAGAGAAAAAAAAAAAAAAAAAAAAAAAAAAAAAAAAAAAATTAAAATTCTCACTGTTCAGGTGGTTTTAAATCAATGAATATCTCCAACTGATGTCTAAGAATCTTTTGTCTACACAGGCTAGGTCGAGAGTTGTTAATAACTAACGCCTCAATGATATTGAGGTGATAGTTCGACCTAGCACTGTATAAAACAGAAAACCACCCATCGGAATATTGATCGGCACACCTATTTATACTCAACAAGTGATCGCCAATGGCAGACTCATGAGCCTGGGAGTGCCCGGATGCTCTCAAAACCTGGTGTAGTCGAATATCCCGAGGGATATGTTGGGATATTCTCATTTCTAATCTTTGGGACGTTTTGCCAACGTAGTCAGCTCCACACTGACAGACGAATTTATAAACAACAGAGTTCTTTTGAATGGTTGGCAAAACATCTTTACGAAAAGAAGAGAAAAAGGTTCGAGTTGTGTAAACTACTCGAAGCATAGTAGCTGGAAAACACCGTTGAGTAACAGAAGAAATCCTTTTAACAATATGTAGGCCATCAGGACCCAACCATGGTAATTTTAAATAAATGGGACACCGTGATGGATCAATATGTTTACCGCTATTAAATGTAGTAATTTTACGTTCAATAGTAGATTTTATTATATTAATGGGATATCCATTATTAAGAAAAATATTTATGATTTCACCAAGTTCCGTATCAAGACGGTTTGGTGAACAAATCATAAGTGCACGATGCGTAAGAGCGCTAATGAGGTTTATTTTTCTAGACTGAGGGGCAAAAGAAAACCAATTAAGATAGAGCCCTGTAAATGTAGGTTTTCTATAAACGGAGGTCTCAAACGTAGTACCAACTTTAGAAACACGAACGTCGAGGAATGGGAGAGAGTTACAGTCTTCAACCTCCATAGTAAATTGTAAAGATGGATGCAGGTTGCAAAGAAGACGAAGAAACTGTTCAGCTTCGCTCCGAGAGGGAAAGCATGCAAAAGTATCATCAACGTAACGTGTGTAGAATGCTGGCTTAGTAATTTTGGAAAATAATTCGTTTTCCAAAAATCCAACGAAAATGTTGGCTAACGAAGGACCAAGAGGGCTGCCCATTGATATCCCATCAATTTGACGGTACATAATATTGTTGAAACTAAAGGAGACTGATTTAGTAGCAAGTTCCATTAGTTCAATGAAAATTCGTTCAGGAAGTTGTGGAGATTTTAAGGGGCCACGGTACAGATAGTCAACACAAATACCAATGGTTTCATCCAAAGGTATATTAGTAAAGAGACTATTAATGTCAAAGGAGGCCAAGAACTCGGTATTTTTAGATAAAGGCAATTTTTGTATCTTGGATACGAATTGAAAAGAATCAGGGATACAATAGACCGAATAAAAAGAAAGCACAGGTTTAAGAAGGTCAACTAGCCATTTACCAAGTTCGTGTTGTGCAGAACCCAACATAGATAAAATGGGTCTCAAAGGAATGTTGGGTTTATGGACCTTGGGTAAACCGTACATTCTAGGCCTTTGAGAACCGATGGGTCGGATTCTATCATAAATCTCCTTAGAAATAAATCCGCTTTTATGAAGTTGAAGAAATCTTTTCTGGATTTTTATTTCCATACGAAAAGTATCATCATGGCTTAAGTCACCCAAACGGAGAAATTTACTTTTATCGTCCAAGATTTGTAACATTTTGGAGATATAATCCGTTTTGTTAAGTATAACAACGCCCGATCCTTTATCCGGGCGAGAAAGGTAAATGTCGGGATTAGACCTAATTAATTGTGCCGCTTCAAAATGATTTTTTTTTTGCCACACAAAATCACTAGATTTAGTATTTATGGCAGAAAACCTCCGACCTAATTCGCCCAACTGAATTTTAACACTAGTTAATTCATCAGTAGAGATAGGCGAATGGTGTTTTAATTGAGTATACAATAATTCAATTTCACTAAATACTGCGATTTGATCAACAGAAGGGGGAGGAATGCAGAATTGTAAGCCAGCAGATAAAACAAATTCTTCTGTATTGGACAAAACATGAGAAGAATAATTAAATATATGTTTATCCAAATTTGTTATAATCCCAAACTTCTTAGTAATTAAATTTTTTAAATATTTATCATAAGAAGAAGTACATTTAATACGGGTAAATTTATCACCGATGGATAAAAACCTAGAAAAACGGAGTTTATCAAAGAAAGATAATTCTTTCCAAACCATGGCCCAAAGAAAAAGGTGTTTACTACGTAACGAATTATATGTATCAGAATTAAACAGGATTTCATCTTGTAGAAAAACACGTTGAACTGCCAATGTATTTCTACATTTAATTTTCGAAATACGATGGCAGATATAGCCGGGAGCAACATGATTAAGGCGGCAAGATTTTAGAAATTCCATCCTACACTTCAAAACGATTAACTTATTTTTAATACGTATAACCTTGTTTAACGTTTTGATAAATTGTGAGTTGTACCGACCTCGAAAATATGTAAGTAAATTTTTGGTACAACAGAATGGAAGGATAAATTTTAGAGGAAACATCATTTAATCTAAATACCAAAAAACAAGAAATGGGCAGATGAAAATAAAATTTTTTTCCTTAAGGCCTTATCGTCTGACCCTCTAAGAGGAGACGTCAGAATGATAGATTAAAAACTAAGAAAAACGAATGAGGGAAGTGGGGAATTTTGGTTGCAGTTGGAAGAACAGTGAGAGAAAAAAAAAAAAAAAAAAAAAAATTAAAATTCTCACTGTTCAGGTGGTTTTAAATCAATGAATATCTCCAACTGATGTCTAAGAATCTTTTGTCTACACAGGCTAGGTCGAGAGTTGTTAATAACTAACGCCTCAATGATATTGAGGTGATAGTTCGACCTAGCACTGTATAAAACAGAAAACCACCCATCGGAATATTGATCGGCACACCTATTTATACTCAACAAGTGATCGCCAATGGCAGACTCATGAGCCTGGGAGTGCCCGGATGCTCTCAAAACCTGGTGTAGTCGAATATCCCGAGGGATATGTTGGGATATTCTCATTTCTAATCTTTGGGACGTTTTGCCAACGTAGTCAGCTCCACACTGACAGACGAATTTATAAACAACAGAGTTCTTTTGAATGGTTGGCAAAACATCTTTACGAAAAGAAGAGAAAAAGGTTCGAGTTGTGTAAACTACTCGAAGCATAGTAGCTGGAAAACACCGTTGAGTAACCAGCTACTATGCATAGTAGCTGGAAAACACCGTTGTTTTCCAGCTACTATGCTTCGAGTAGTTTACACAACTCGAACCTTTTTCTCTTCTTTTCGTAAAGATGTTTTGCCAACCATTCAAAAGAACTCTGTTGTTTATAAATTCGTCTGTCAGTGTGGAGCTGACTACGTTGGCAAAACGTCCCAAAGATTAGAAATGAGAATATCCCAACATATCCCTCGGGATATTCGACTACACCAGGTTTTGAGAGCATCCGGGCACTCCCAGGCTCATGAGTCTGCCATTGGCGATCACTTGTTGAGTATAAATAGGTGTGCCGATCAATATTCCGATGGGTGGTTTTCTGTTTTATACAGTGCTAGGTCGAACTATCACCTCAATATCATTGAGGCGTTAGTTATTAACAACTCTCGACCTAGCCTGTGTAGACAAAAGATTCTTAGACATCAGTTGGAGATATTCATTGATTTAAAACCACCTGAACAGTGAGAATTTTAATTTTTTTTTTTTTTTTTTTTTTTTTTCTCTCACTGTTCTTCCAACTGCAACCAAAATTCCCCACTTCCCTCATTCGTTTTTCTTAGTTTTTAATCTATCATTCTGACGTCTCCTCTTAGAGGGTCAGACGATAAGGCCTTAAGGAAAAAAATTTTATTTTCATCTGCCCATTTCTTGTTTTTTGGTATTTAGATTAAATGATGTTTCCTCTAAAATTTATCCTTCCATTCTGTTGTACCAAAAATTTACTTACATATTTTCGAGGTCGGTACAACTCACAATTTATCAAAACGTTAAACAAGGTTATACGTATTAAAAATAAGTTAATCGTTTTGAAGTGTAGGATGGAATTTCTAAAATCTTGCCGCCTTAATCATGTTGCTCCCGGCTATATCTGCCATCGTATTTCGAAAATTAAATGTAGAAATACATTGGCAGTTCAACGTGTTTTTCTACAAGATGAAATCCTGTTTAATTCTGATACATATAATTCGTTACGTAGTAAACACCTTTTTCTTTGGGCCATGGTTTGGAAAGAATTATCTTTCTTTGATAAACTCCGTTTTTCTAGGTTTTTATCCATCGGTGATAAATTTACCCGTATTAAATGTACTTCTTCTTATGATAAATATTTAAAAAATTTAATTACTAAGAAGTTTGGGATTATAACAAATTTGGATAAACATATATTTAATTATTCTTCTCATGTTTTGTCCAATACAGAAGAATTTGTTTTATCTGCTGGCTTACAATTCTGCATTCCTCCCCCTTCTGTTGATCAAATCGCAGTATTTAGTGAAATTGAATTATTGTATACTCAATTAAAACACCATTCGCCTATCTCTACTGATGAATTAACTAGTGTTAAAATTCAGTTGGGCGAATTAGGTCGGAGGTTTTCTGCCATAAATACTAAATCTAGTGATTTTGTGTGGCAAAAAAATCATTTTGAAGCGGCACAATTAATTAGGTCTAATCCCGACATTTACCTTTCTCGCCCGGATAAAGGATCGGGCGTTGTTATACTTAACAAAACGGATTATATCTCCAAAATGTTACAAATCTTGGACGATAAAAGTAAATTTCTCCGTTTGGGTGACTTAAGCCATGATGATACTTTTCGTATGGAAATAAAAATCCAGAAAAGATTTCTTCAACTTCATAAAAGCGGATTTATTTCTAAGGAGATTTATGATAGAATCCGACCCATCGGTTCTCAAAGGCCTAGAATGTACGGTTTACCCAAGGTCCATAAACCCAACATTCCTTTGAGACCCATTTTATCTATGTTGGGTTCTGCACAACACGAACTTGGTAAATGGCTAGTTGACCTTCTTAAACCTGTGCTTTCTTTTTATTCGGTCTATTGTATCCCTGATTCTTTTCAATTCGTATCCAAGATACAAAAATTGCCTTTATCTAAAAATACCGAGTTCTTGGCCTCCTTTGACATTAATAGTCTCTTTACTAATATACCTTTGGATGAAACCATTGGTATTTGTGTTGACTATCTGTACCGTGGCCCCTTAAAATCTCCACAACTTCCTGAACGAATTTTCATTGAACTAATGGAACTTGCTACTAAATCAGTCTCCTTTAGTTTCAACAATATTATGTACCGTCAAATTGATGGGATATCAATGGGCAGCCCTCTTGGTCCTTCGTTAGCCAACATTTTCGTTGGATTTTTGGAAAACGAATTATTTTCCAAAATTACTAAGCCAGCATTCTACACACGTTACGTTGATGATACTTTTGCATGCTTTCCCTCTCGGAGCGAAGCTGAACAGTTTCTTCGTCTTCTTTGCAACCTGCATCCATCTTTACAATTTACTATGGAGGTTGAAGACTGTAACTCTCTCCCATTCCTCGACGTTCATGTTTCTAAAGTTGGTACTACGTTTGAGACCTCTGTTTATAGAAAACCTACATTTACAGGGCTCTATCTTAATTGGTTTTCTTTTGCCCCTCAGTCTAGAAAAATAAACCTCATTAGCGCTCTTACGCATCGTGCACTTATGATTTGTTCACCAAACCGTCTTGATACGGAACTTGGTGAAATCATAAATATTTTTCTTAATAATGGATATCCCATTAATATAATAAAATCTACTATTGAACGTAAAATTACTACATTTAATAGCGGTAAACATATTGGTCCATCACGGTGTCCCATTTATTTAAAATTACCATGGTTGGGTCCTGATGGCCTACATATTGTTAAAAGGATTTCTTCTGTTACTCAACGGTGTTTTCCAGCTACTATGCTTCGAGTAGTTTACACAACTCGAACCTTTTTCTCTTCTTTTCGTAAAGATGTTTTGCCAACCATTCAAAAGAACTCTGTTGTTTATAAATTCGTCTGTCAGTGTGGAGCTGACTACGTTGGCAAAACGTCCCAAAGATTAGAAATGAGAATATCCCAACATATCCCTCGGGATATTCGACTACACCAGGTTTTGAGAGCATCCGGGCACTCCCAGGCTCATGAGTCTGCCATTGGCGATCACTTGTTGAGTATAAATAGGTGTGCCGATCAATATTCCGATGGGTGGTTTTCTGTTTTATACAGTGCTAGGTCGAACTATCACCTCAATATCATTGAGGCGTTAGTTATTAACAACTCTCGACCTAGCCTGTGTAGACAAAAGATTCTTAGACATCAGTTGGAGATATTCATTGATTTAAAACCACCTGAACAGTGAGAATTTTAATTTTTTTTTTTTTTTTTTTTTTCTCTCACTGTTCTTCCAACTGCAACCAAAATTCCCCACTTCCCTCATTCGTTTTTCTTAGTTTTTAATCTATCATTCTGACGTCTCCTCTTAGAGGGTCAGACGATAAGGCCTTAAGGAAAAAAATTTTATTTTCATCTGCCCATTTCTTGTTTTTTGGTATTTAGATTAAATGATGTTTCCTCTAAAATTTATCCTTCCATTCTGTTGTACCAAAAATTTACTTACATATTTTCGAGGTCGGTACAACTCACAATTTATCAAAACGTTAAACAAGGTTATACGTATTAAAAATAAGTTAATCGTTTTGAAGTGTAGGATGGAATTTCTAAAATCTTGCCGCCTTAATCATGTTGCTCCCGGCTATATCTGCCATCGTATTTCGAAAATTAAATGTAGAAATACATTGGCAGTTCAACGTGTTTTTCTACAAGATGAAATCCTGTTTAATTCTGATACATATAATTCGTTACGTAGTAAACACCTTTTTCTTTGGGCCATGGTTTGGAAAGAATTATCTTTCTTTGATAAACTCCGTTTTTCTAGGTTTTTATCCATCGGTGATAAATTTACCCGTATTAAATGTACTTCTTCTTATGATAAATATTTAAAAAATTTAATTACTAAGAAGTTTGGGATTATAACAAATTTGGATAAACATATATTTAATTATTCTTCTCATGTTTTGTCCAATACAGAAGAATTTGTTTTATCTGCTGGCTTACAATTCTGCATTCCTCCCCCTTCTGTTGATCAAATCGCAGTATTTAGTGAAATTGAATTATTGTATACTCAATTAAAACACCATTCGCCTATCTCTACTGATGAATTAACTAGTGTTAAAATTCAGTTGGGCGAATTAGGTCGGAGGTTTTCTGCCATAAATACTAAATCTAGTGATTTTGTGTGGCAAAAAAATCATTTTGAAGCGGCACAATTAATTAGGTCTAATCCCGACATTTACCTTTCTCGCCCGGATAAAGGATCGGGCGTTGTTATACTTAACAAAACGGATTATATCTCCAAAATGTTACAAATCTTGGACGATAAAAGTAAATTTCTCCGTTTGGGTGACTTAAGCCATGATGATACTTTTCGTATGGAAATAAAAATCCAGAAAAGATTTCTTCAACTTCATAAAAGCGGATTTATTTCTAAGGAGATTTATGATAGAATCCGACCCATCGGTTCTCAAAGGCCTAGAATGTACGGTTTACCCAAGGTCCATAAACCCAACATTCCTTTGAGACCCATTTTATCTATGTTGGGTTCTGCACAACACGAACTTGGTAAATGGCTAGTTGACCTTCTTAAACCTGTGCTTTCTTTTTATTCGGTCTATTGTATCCCTGATTCTTTTCAATTCGTATCCAAGATACAAAAATTGCCTTTATCTAAAAATACCGAGTTCTTGGCCTCCTTTGACATTAATAGTCTCTTTACTAATATACCTTTGGATGAAACCATTGGTATTTGTGTTGACTATCTGTACCGTGGCCCCTTAAAATCTCCACAACTTCCTGAACGAATTTTCATTGAACTAATGGAACTTGCTACTAAATCAGTCTCCTTTAGTTTCAACAATATTATGTACCGTCAAATTGATGGGATATCAATGGGCAGCCCTCTTGGTCCTTCGTTAGCCAACATTTTCGTTGGATTTTTGGAAAACGAATTATTTTCCAAAATTACTAAGCCAGCATTCTACACACGTTACGTTGATGATACTTTTGCATGCTTTCCCTCTCGGAGCGAAGCTGAACAGTTTCTTCGTCTTCTTTGCAACCTGCATCCATCTTTACAATTTACTATGGAGGTTGAAGACTGTAACTCTCTCCCATTCCTCGACGTTCGTGTTTCTAAAGTTGGTACTACGTTTGAGACCTCTGTTTATAGAAAACCTACATTTACAGGGCTCTATCTTAATTGGTTTTCTTTTGCCCCTCAGTCTAGAAAAATAAACCTCATTAGCGCTCTTACGCATCGTGCACTTATGATTTGTTCACCAAACCGTCTTGATACGGAACTTGGTGAAATCATAAATATTTTTCTTAATAATGGATATCCCATTAATATAATAAAATCTACTATTGAACGTAAAATTACTACATTTAATAGCGGTAAACATATTGGTCCATCACGGTGTCCCATTTATTTAAAATTACCATGGTTGGGTCCTGATGGCCTACATATTGTTAAAAGGATTTCTTCTGTTACTCAACGGTGTTTTCCAGCTACTATGCTTCGAGTAGTTTACACAACTCGAACCTTTTTCTCTTCTTTTCGTAAAGATGTTTTGCCAACCATTCAAAAGAACTCTGTTGTTTATAAATTCGTCTGTCAGTGTGGAGCTGACTACGTTGGCAAAACGTCCCAAAGATTAGAAATGAGAATATCCCAACATATCCCTCGGGATATTCGACTACACCAGGTTTTGAGAGCATCCGGGCACTCCCAGGCTCATGAGTCTGCCATTGGCGATCACTTGTTGAGTATAAATAGGTGTGCCGATCAATATTCCGATGGGTGGTTTTCTGTTTTATACAGTGCTAGGTCGAACTATCACCTCAATATCATTGAGGCGTTAGTTATTAACAACTCTCGACCTAGCCTGTGTAGACAAAAGATTCTTAGACATCAGTTGGAGATATTCATTGATTTAAAACCACCTGAACAGTGAGAATTTTAATTTTTTTTTTTTTTTTTTTTTTTTCTCTCACTGTTCTTCCAACTGCAACCAAAATTCCCCACTTCCCTCATTCGTTTTTCTTAGTTTTTAATCTATCATTCTGACGTCTCCTCTTAGAGGGTCAGACGATAAGGCCTTAAGGAAAAAATTTTTATTTTCATCTGCCCATTTCTTGTTTTTTGGTATTTAGATTAAATGATGTTTCCTCTAAAATTTATCCTTCCATTCTGTTGTACCAAAAATTTACTTACATATTTTCGAGGTCGGTACAACTCACAATTTATCAAAACGTTAAACAAGGTTATACGTATTAAAAATAAGTTAATCGTTTTGAAGTGTAGGATGGAATTTCTAAAATCTTGCCGCCTTAATCATGTTGCTCCCGGCTATATCTGCCATCGTATTTCGAAAATTAAATGTAGAAATACATTGGCAGTTCAACGTGTTTTTCTACAAGATGAAATCCTGTTTAATTCTGATACATATAATTCGTTACGTAGTAAACACCTTTTTCTTTGGGCCATGGTTTGGAAAGAATTATCTTTCTTTGATAAACTCCGTTTTTCTAGGTTTTTATCCATCGGTGATAAATTTACCCGTATTAAATGTACTTCTTCTTATGATAAATATTTAAAAAATTTAATTACTAAGAAGTTTGGGATTATAACAAATTTGGATAAACATATATTTAATTATTCTTCTCATGTTTTGTCCAATACAGAAGAATTTGTTTTATCTGCTGGCTTACAATTCTGCATTCCTCCCCCTTCTGTTGATCAAATCGCAGTATTTAGTGAAATTGAATTATTGTATACTCAATTAAAACACCATTCGCCTATCTCTACTGATGAATTAACTAGTGTTAAAATTCAGTTGGGCGAATTAGGTCGGAGGTTTTCTGCCATAAATACTAAATCTAGTGATTTTGTGTGGCAAAAAAATCATTTTGAAGCGGCACAATTAATTAGGTCTAATCCCGACATTTACCTTTCTCGCCCGGATAAAGGATCGGGCGTTGTTATACTTAACAAAACGGATTATATCTCCAAAATGTTACAAATCTTGGACGATAAAAGTAAATTTCTCCGTTTGGGTGACTTAAGCCATGATGATACTTTTCGTATGGAAATAAAAATCCAGAAAAGATTTCTTCAACTTCATAAAAGCGGATTTATTTCTAAGGAGATTTATGATAGAATCCGACCCATCGGTTCTCAAAGGCCTAGAATGTACGGTTTACCCAAGGTCCATAAACCCAACATTCCTTTGAGACCCATTTTATCTATGTTGGGTTCTGCACAACACGAACTTGGTAAATGGCTAGTTGACCTTCTTAAACCTGTGCTTTCTTTTTATTCGGTCTATTGTATCCCTGATTCTTTTCAATTCGTATCCAAGATACAAAAATTGCCTTTATCTAAAAATACCGAGTTCTTGGCCTCCTTTGACATTAATAGTCTCTTTACTAATATACCTTTGGATGAAACCATTGGTATTTGTGTTGACTATCTGTACCGTGGCCCCTTAAAATCTCCACAACTTCCTGAACGAATTTTCATTGAACTAATGGAACTTGCTACTAAATCAGTCTCCTTTAGTTTCAACAATATTATGTACCGTCAAATTGATGGGATATCAATGGGCAGCCCTCTTGGTCCTTCGTTAGCCAACATTTTCGTTGGATTTTTGGAAAACGAATTATTTTCCAAAATTACTAAGCCAGCATTCTACACACGTTACGTTGATGATACTTTTGCATGCTTTCCCTCTCGGAGCGAAGCTGAACAGTTTCTTCGTCTTCTTTGCAACCTGCATCCATCTTTACAATTTACTATGGAGGTTGAAGACTGTAACTCTCTCCCATTCCTCGACGTTCGTGTTTCTAAAGTTGGTACTACGTTTGAGACCTCTGTTTATAGAAAACCTACATTTACAGGGCTCTATCTTAATTGGTTTTCTTTTGCCCCTCAGTCTAGAAAAATAAACCTCATTAGCGCTCTTACGCATCGTGCACTTATGATTTGTTCACCAAACCGTCTTGATACGGAACTTGGTGAAATCATAAATATTTTTCTTAATAATGGATATCCCATTAATATAATAAAATCTACTATTGAACGTAAAATTACTACATTTAATAGCGGTAAACATATTGGTCCATCACGGTGTCCCATTTATTTAAAATTACCATGGTTGGGTCCTGATGGCCTACATATTGTTAAAAGGATTTCTTCTGTTACTCAACGGTGTTTTCCAGCTACTATGCTTCGAGTAGTTTACACAACTCGAACCTTTTTCTCTTCTTTTCGTAAAGATGTTTTGCCAACCATTCAAAAGAACTCTGTTGTTTATAAATTCGTCTGTCAGTGTGGAGCTGACTACGTTGGCAAAACGTCCCAAAGATTAGAAATGAGAATATCCCAACATATCCCTCGGGATATTCGACTACACCAGGTTTTGAGAGCATCCGGGCACTCCCAGGCTCATGAGTCTGCCATTGGCGATCACTTGTTGAGTATAAATAGGTGTGCCGATCAATATTCCGATGGGTGGTTTTCTGTTTTATACAGTGCTAGGTCGAACTATCACCTCAATATCATTGAGGCGTTAGTTATTAACAACTCTCGACCTAGCCTGTGTAGACAAAAGATTCTTAGACATCAGTTGGAGATATTCATTGATTTAAAACCACCTGAACAGTGAGAATTTTAATTTTTTTTTTTTTTTTTTTTTTTTCTCTCACTGTTCTTCCAACTGCAACCAAAATTCCCCACTTCCCTCATTCGTTTTTCTTAGTTTTTAATCTATCATTCTGACGTCTCCTCTTAGAGGGTCAGACGATAAGGCCTTAAGGAAAAAATTTTTATTTTCATCTGCCCATTTCTTGTTTTTTGGTATTTAGATTAAATGATGTTTCCTCTAAAATTTATCCTTCCATTCTGTTGTACCAAAAATTTACTTATATATATATATATATATATATATATATATATATATATATATATATTGCTTATCTGAAAGATAATAATTATTCTTAACATATTGAACAAATTTCACATTTCAAAACGCAAAAGATGAAAATTCGGATTTCATAATAATAATAAAGATGATGATGATGATGATGATGATGATAATAATAATAATAATAATAATACGCTTATCGGTCCGTCCGTTATCATACTGTTCATCCCTAAAAAAGGAAAGTGGAATATTCCAAAAAGTGGAATATTCCAAATAAACCTTGTCACCCTTGAAAAGGCAATTGCAATATAAAAAAAATGGTGTTGCTGTTGAGGCAAAGCTAATAAAAATGATTTGTCTTTCTTGGTCTTTTGGCTAAGATCAATGTGTAGTATCTGTGCTACATTTCAATTTCTTCTCTTTCAGTGGAAGAGAAATCCTTTACGACTAAGACAATTTTTCTCCACGTTAAAAAACGACCCTGGTGTCTAAATCTGTCCCGTGGGGAGGCATTGTGAATAGGTACTATGTTTAATGTAAGAAAGTTTTAATATTAAAAAAGTATCTGGAAAAAGTTATTTCTGATTTAATTACAAAATGCTCTGGAAATGTCACTTCTGATTAATTATAAAATGCCCTGGAAAATGTCCGTTCTGATTATTTTTTTTGTTTACTTGCCTCCCCACAAGGGCGGAATTGGACATGAGGTCGGTTAAAAGTTTAGGCGGAAATCAGCTCCCCAAAAGGGACACTCTGGTTAATAACAAAAATAAAAATTGTATCAGTAATGAAGGATTTCTCCTCCATTAACCAAGACCAAAAAAGGGGGGGATTTAAGTCACTGGAATCCTGAAACTGATACTACACACAGAAATTCATGTTGAAGCAATGGTTGCCTAATCTCTAATCGTGTTAATGTATTACTTTCGAAAAGCTACTGAAACAGTTTATGATTTAAACATTACTTTATTTCAAGTATATTTCAAGCAGTGGGTTACGGGATATGAAGTCAGTCCCGGAAATTACTCAAACCGTTTACGATTTAAACATTACTTTATTTCATGTATATTTTTAACAATGGGGTGGGGGATAGTAAATCAGTCCCGAAAATGGGTGAAATCGTTTACGCATTACAAATTACTTTATTTAATGTATATTTTTAACATTGTGGTGGAAAATATGAAGTCGGTTCTGGAAATGGCTGCAACCATTTACGTTTTGGGCATTACTTTATTTAATGTATATTTTTAACAGTAGGATGGGAGATAAGAAATCGGTCCCGGAAATGGCTGAAAAAGTTTACGATTTATACATTACTTTATTTCATGTATATTTTCAACAGTGGGTTGGGGATTATAAGTCAGTTCCAGAAACGGCTGAAACAGTTTACTATTTAGACATTACATTATTTCATGCATATTTTTAGCAGTGGGTTTGGAATATAAAGTCGATCCCGGAAATGACTGAAACAGTTTACTATTTAGACATTACATTATTTCATGTGTATTTTTAGCAGTGGGTTGTGGATATAAAGTCAGTCCCGGAAATAGCTGAAACAGTTTACGATTAAAACATTACTTTATTTAATGTATATTTTCAACAGTGGGGTTGCGGACATGAAGTCAGTCCCGGGATTGAATGAGATGTGCAAATATATACTATCAGAAAGCGTCGCCCAGCATTGAATGAGATAGATGGAAAACATATAGTAGCAAAATACCCAGCGTCGCCCGGGATCGAATGAGATAGGTGAACGATATATATATTAGCAGAATATGCGGCGTCACCCGGGATTGGATAAGATGGGTGAAATTTATATATTATGAGAATACCTAGAATTGATTGATTTGTTTGTAATGAAATAATCAGCCCAGGCAATATATCAAAGTTATTATTAAAGTAAAGCAATATGTGGGTTAAAGTTATGCAAATTATTGTCGAAATTAGTAACATAGCCAAGAATTATGAAAAATGATGAAATGTGAGTTACTTGATTGGTGTGTTTGTAATGATATAATAAGCCCAGACAATATATCAAATATATTATATAAGTAGGAGGGAGAGGCATAATGTGGGTTTTTAATTATAAAAATTATTGTCGAAATTAGTAACATATCCAGGATTATGAACAAAGATTAAATGCGAGTTAATTGATTGTGTGTTTATAATAAAATAATCAGCCCAGGAAATATATCAAAGTAATTATGTTAGTAAGAGAGGGCGATAAGAATGGTTTAAATTATGAAAAATAATTGTCGAAATTAGTACCATATCCAAGAATTATGAAAAATGATAATATGTTATTTAATGCATTAGTGTGTTTGCAATTAAATAATCAGACCAGACAATATATTAAAGTTATTATTTTAGTAAGTGGGGCGATAATGTGGGTTAAAATGATGAAAAATGATTGTCAGCATTAGTAACATATCCAAGAATTATGAAAAATGACGAAATGTGAGTTAATTGACCAGTGTGTTTGTAATGAAATAATCAGCCCAGGAAATATATCAAAGTTATTATTTTAGTAAGGGTGCATTACAGTTTTAATAAAAAACTAGAATAACATGATTGTGGCTTCATTCATGCTGGACAGAACGATCACAGTATGCCCAGCAACAATATATTGCATATGAAAAATGCTGCTGTGAAATTTCCACAGGTGCCGCTAGTTATTATTATTATTATTATTATTGTTGTTGTTATTATTATTATTATTATTATTATTATTATTATTATTATTATTATTGTTATTATTGTTATTGTTATTGTTATTATTGTTATTGTTATTATTATTATTGTTATTATTGTTATTATTGTTATTATTATTATTATTATTATTATTATTATTATTATTATTATTATTATTATTATTATTATTATTATTGTTATTATTATTTGAGGGTCTTTTTTCTTTGCCATTTAAAAAGGTTTTGGGGAGAGTATGATCTGCTCTAATATTGGGATAAAAATCTATTTTATCTTACGGCTTTTCATTTTGTAGAGATTCCACACAGTTTATTTAAAAACGGACAATAAAGGAAAGTAAGGCCAAGCGTGTCAGTTTCTTTTTACTTTTCAAGATAGGACATAGATATCTGAATAACCCAGATATTCTTTACTTTACACGATGTTCAGTACGAGATGTCTGATGCCGATTAATTATCCTTTTAGAGTAAACAAAGAGGTACAACTTGCCGGTGTTGTGGTATCGGTGTAGTTCGAGGATTCATTTCTCTACATATTTCTTACCCCCGAGTTTAATGAGATTGAAACTATAAGTAAAATGCATACAATTATATAAACTTGCAAATATATGTTTCGCTAGCAAATTTGTTTACTTTAAATGTAAATAAACCAACAAATTAAATTGAATAAAAAAAAATTAAACAAAACATCGATATTATTCAAAGCTTTAAAGTTTATATTCAAATTTAATACAAAATTATGAGTTTACATTAAATCAATAAAATCACTATACGCACGCGCGCCCACACAAAAAAATAGCTGACCAAAAAAAAAATGTCATTCATGGAATCGTTCATAAAATTTCCAATGCTTTCTATAATCTAGTCGTACTTTGTACAAATAAATTTCGACTTATACCTGACTCGCTCATCAGTCATGAATTATAAAAAAAAGTGTGTGTTGTTCAATAATATGCTCTAAATGTGCACTTTTGCTTTGCAAGCAAACCTGAATGTGCAAAATAGTCAATAACTCAGGCAATTTCCTCTTGTCACTGAATAAGTGTCTCTGTGTTCCTCAACGTTTCAAGTCTTTTTAGTGTCTATTTTTTCGAACAGACATTTACTCATTTCTTGCCTTAACAAGTATAAAATCAACTTCGCAATATAGTGAGTGATAATCAGTTCTCTTCCCCACGACTCCTTTATCACAGGAGAGACAGCTTTCTCTTAGTTATCATTGGATGATGATTAACTGAGCTCCGATCTTTGGTTCATCCTTGTAAAGCATTCACAGCTAAAGAATCAACCATTTATCACTTGATCGAAGAACTATCCTTTTTTAGTTCTATGCATTTAACACAAAACGAAATTTTGATGAACAATGTTTCTTTCCAAGATCTTTTCATATGTGCAACACATTATCACGAGACTGCTTCCATGTAGTCTACAACATGGCCATTTTCAAATCCTATGTCAACAAATACTTTTCATTCATCGTTTTCAATCCTCCTATATCACCAGTTAATCCTTATCTTTGAATAACTATGGTCTCGAGAAGTCCCGTGACTCATTAATATAAAAATTCTTTATTTTGGAGATGTTCAAAACTTGGCGCTTATGATTATTAGACTTATACAATATTTCCAGGTTTTCAAATTGATGAATGTGTAGTATCTGTACAAAGGAAGTCATTCCAGACATGCATGTTAAAATATTTCTATTCCTATCCATCGTGTCCTCTTTAGGGAGGTATATATCCCCACATAAACCCATTCTTGTACCACATTCAGCCCTCATAAAGAGGCAATACAAAAGAAGTACCGGATGTTCATAGCCTTAAAGTAGTGGAATTTATAAGATACTCAATGATTGGTCAGTGGTTGCCTCCCTTGTTTCCTTAAGAGTTATTTGGATTAAATAAAAGGCATGATGGGTGTCAGCTCTCAAACATATTGCTGCTCCAGCCTTTTTCCTCTTTTCCGTAATTGATTGCATTGCAACAGAAAGTGATCGATATATGGCGCATGTCAACCGTTGTTTGAATAGAAAAGGTTTGAATGACACCTAAGGTTCAGAGGTGACTACAGAATGGAATCGACGAAACCATGTGATTTCAGAACAGAGTATAGGTGTAACGAGACAAGGTATTCGCTTGTCTACTTTCTCTCTTTGACACATGCACGCAAGTAACTCATCTTTCTGATTTTTCTGTGATAATTTTTTTTTAATAAACCGTTTTTGTGAATTAACATCGGCGTTCAAGTAGTGTTGTAAACAAACGACCCAAAATATATGTCTAATGACTTGTACATGGATCGATTCGTGAAAGCATAACACCTTTATCTCCATCTTTTACTCGTTGCCCTAACATCTTGGCCAACAAGATTTGATTATTTTTGTGACAAAACCTACAGAAGACTTTCATAGGCAGACATTTCTTTATTTTAGTTTTCCAATTTGGTTGACACCGTCCTTGTAGACAAAATTTCATTCTAACATTTAATACGACTTTATTAAGTTGTCTTCGTTAACATGTGAATAAGAGGAAGTGAAAGAAAAAGGTGTTAGTAAATGAATACGTGCACAAGGCTGAATGAAAACGAAAGGTTAGTAAAATCCATGAGGTGTTAAATCGATGTAGGGAAGAGAAAAGCGTTGACATAAAAAACGAAGAATGAATGCCCAGATTGTAAGGAAAGTAAACGTGATATATTAATATGATAATGTTGATAATGTACCAGTCACACTTTCAATGTCCCGTTAGTAGAGGTCATACATGAAGGATCTGTTTGTAAGAAAAGGAAAAATATTCATATACGGGGTGTGACAGGCCATGTACATATGTGCATGTAGATATGTGTTGTGATATCGGAGCTTACCAGCATCATAATCTATTCCAGTACTATATTACGATGTGAAATAACTCTCTCAAGGGGCAGTATCGTAATACCGTAGAATCAGCAGGAGTACTAGTAGTGCACAGCGTGTACAACTACCCATATTGGACACCACTGGATACAAAGCCCCGCTTACTCTTTATCCTAGGATTTTAACATTTTGTTAATATATGTTTCTTACGCATAATCTGTGTTCGGTGTTTTCCTTCTGTAGCCCCAACCCTGGATCCACATCAGTATGCTTGTGTTTATGTCACATTTAGTTCACGTGTGTCGGCAATCGCTATGTTGGATGCTAGAGTTTTCTTGTTAAAGCGAAGCATTGGACAAAGGTCTGGGAATCTAGTCAGTCCCTAGAAGGAAGCTTGGGCGTTGTTTTGAGCAACGTGGACGGTGATGTCAGTTCCGTTTCGTTGGAAGGAAAAAAGAAGTACACAGGAACTCTCCATTTTACAGTCTCCTGATTCGGCAAGTCAGAAAGGAAGTTAAATGCTTGCACCAATCAGCGCCGAGCTTAAAAATTAAGGACAGATTCAAAATCGTAATAGCGGTTCTCACTGGTGCTGCTGTTGCTTTTATCACCGCTGCTGCAATCAGTTTTTTAGTGAGAATTTCCCTAAACATCAAGCCACTTGATGTGAGTAGCTAAAAATAGCACTTCAAAATTGAAACCTATCCATCAATAAGTGTTATATGGATAGATTATAACTAAGAAAACAGCAATTCTACCCTTTTGTCAGAAACATAGCCCATGGAATGTGACACTTGAAGGAAAAAGTGAGAGAAGCATATTGCCTCCATTGTGATAGAAGTCCACAGAAGAAAGTTCGCGGGCAAAAATATTTCTTTCACAATAAAAAGAGCCAGAATTAACCCAAGTATGAAAGCAGTTACCTGAACAATCTTCGTTAAATAAGATTTTGCGAAGGCATGTATTCGCAAAACTATCTGTATATTCATAATTTTCTGTTGTCTATCGCTCTTTATGACTTCCCAAGTAAAATTGTTAAATTAATGTACACATTCGTTCTGCCTTCTCTCTAAAAGTTGTATTTCTGTTTCTCAGTGGGTATATCTTCGATTTTCTCAAGTGCGAAAATCGAACATTTTTTTCTAAGATAAAAAAATTCCCACAAAAGTTCCAGGACATTTTCAGAGACCTACCGTAAGAGGGTTTCTTCAGCCAGTAGATATATAAAGAAAATATCGCTTGCTGAAAAAAAGTTGTCGTCAAACGTAAAAAATACCACTTAGGTGCGCTTGTTGACCTCTGATGCGATGAATTGTGTTAAAACGGCATTTTTTGTATTTTGTTTGTCATCTACATATGTTTTTGTTTTGTTAGTAACATCTACTTGTGTTCAATTACACACACACACACACACACACACACACACACACACACACACACACACACACACACACACACATATATATATATATATATATATATATAGGTGTGTCTCTCTCTCTCTCTCTCTCTCTCTCTATCTATCTATCTATCTATCTATCTCTCTATCTCTCTCCCTCTTTCTCATTTCCAAAAATCGTTCAATCAATGTACGTTACGCTTCGTTGAGTTAAAATTCAATTCTTTTTATTCAAGAAGGTTCTTTTCATTTTTCATGTCTTGTTTTGCAAATATATCATCGTAACGGAATCATGACATTCAATTTAATTCAATAACATTTGGCTTTTCTTTTCTTTCAATATGCTTCACGCGTTGGTCGTACGTCTGCTTCGATTTAATAAAGCAGTTTTGTCGCGTACATAGCTAAAAAAACCTTTCAAAACCTTTCACTGCAAAAAAAAAAAAAAAAAAAAAAAAACGGGCTTAGCAACAGCGCGCCAAGTATAGAATATGAATATATAGATAAAGAAGGCTCTGTAGATTGGCTAAAATAAAAAAAAAGGATCGTTTTATTATGGCCAGGAAAAGATGATACTAACTGCCCAAGATCAAAACTTGATGGCCAATGCTTTTAAAAAGATGAGTAATCTCAGCAATGACAGCAAGTGCATGTTCTGCGATACAGAAGTAGATATTGTGTCACCTGACATCCAGTTGTGCTGGGGGATGACTACTATATAATGCGACGCAATAGAAGTGTAAATATCTTCATTGAACTATCTGTAAAAGGTTGAATATTAATGTAGCAACAAGTTCTGGGGGAAATATATCACAGAGAACAGTTGGAAATTAGTCATACACCATCCACTATGATAGCAATTTTTACAGCTAAGTACCTAGAAAGTGGAACTATTAAACCTGACATAGCGATATGGGACAAAAAGGAGAAAGAAGCAACCTTAGTAGAAGTTAATACCCCTAATGATGCTTGATTCAACCGAGCTGAGAGATAAGAAAATACCAAGGTCTTATGTACAGCATGAAAAGAAACTGGAATCTTAGGAAGATCTCCATCATTATAGGAGCAATCGGACTCCTGAAAAAGAATTTCCAAAACTATCCGGCGATTATACTCGTTGAACCAAGTGCAGGATAAATACAAATAATTGCACAAAGGTTAGAATCTTTAAAATATCTCTTAATTGGAATGCCTCTAAAATAGCGAGTGAATGTCTGGCATCCAGTAGGATGTCCCCCCCCCCCAGAAAAACAAAATGTTAAACAGATTGAATGGATTTATTTATTATTTTAATTTATTTATTTTAGATGCGTCCAACCATTTCTGTAAGTCTGTCAATTGGTCTGTCACGCTTACATTTAAAACATCTTGTTCACGCTTATGCTTGAAATAACATTTCCATCGCTAAACGTGCTGAATGAATGGACGCATCTTAATAATGGATCTGTTCTCGTATTAATATTGTTATATCACTGTGTCTCCCTGCTCACTAGTTCCCCGACTATACCAACATGCAGAAATTTTGGGAGATTTATTGTCACCCAAATTCCTGTCAAGACCAATGCTCGTTGCCAGCGAGAAATCAATGGTAAGATGGTAAGTAGTTGTTGCGATAAGGTATAGTCATTTTTAATGATTATCAAAGGAGGGAGGGGGGATTTGAAATCTTTGTTATTAACTAGGCGACTCCAGAGAACACCACCGGTTATTATCAGTGAATAATATCTGCTGATGATCTTTGTGAGAACTCCTAGTGAGTATTAAAAAAATAAAAAATAAATGATGATGATGATGATGATGATAATGATAATGATGATGATAATAATAATAATAATAATAATAATAATAATAATAATAATAATAATAATAGTTCTTTTGTTTTGCAGCGAGTGGAGGCTTGTCCATAAGCAAACGTTAAGCATGATGTTGTTTCTTATAATGATGAGCTAGGGAACTGACCTGTTAACTGAAAATGTCAGATTACATAAAGCTAAAACAAAATACTTGTCCTTCCATTGATAATTTCTCCTAGCATTTTTGGAAGCTTCTTTGCCTGACAAGTTGATTTACAATTGAAGACTCGAAAAACACAAACAGATTTCCATTACCTACTTCGTTTGATGTTACAATGTTTTCTCAAACTCTTCTACTTCATGTACTGCGGAGGCTTGTGAAGCAGCACATTGCGGCAAGTCTTTAATATGTCATGACCTACTGTCCTATGAAGGAATCACACATTCACATTCACTGATTCTATGAGATCTGTTGATCTTTCAGGACGAACACTATATTGCTGGTAATTAAGTAGATTGCTTTTACTGAAGTGATAGATTCAAACAAATAACTTGCTGTAATTACTTTAAAGTGAAAGGTTCACCGTTATTTAATGTTGGTTTATTGAATAAACAATATGTCCTTTTGTTTGTTTGTTTTCAAAGATGGAGACGCTGATCAATGAATGATGAAGAATATTATGGGCGAACTTAAGACGCTGAATGTAATGAACAAAAGTTGATTACTTATGAGAATGGTTTATGACAAGTATTTGTTGACAATCGATTTTGTTGTGGAGACGCTCACTAATTAACATGAGTGAGATATATAAAGGTATCAATCACCAATACCGGGGGAGTCCGTCAACGACCGTCAAATAGGCAAGACGCTTATGCTGCCTCCAGTAAGACATGCAACACGCCACCTGCCGGAATATCTCCAACTAAAGTATATCTGAAGACCTGTAAATATGCATATAACTTTTCTTCCTTATTGTATACCTTTACTTTCGTGTTCTTGTTAATTATTTGTGCAGACACAACATATTTGAAGATGACTTCGGTGTACTCTGTAGGGAGTAGTCGTACACTAATGTGTTTGATCGACAGGAAAACTCTTAGATAAAAAATGCTCATAGAAATTTCGCCTGATGCTATGCACATAGAGGAAAGAAGGGACGCTCTTTCCAATCATGTTAAGGGCGAGTTCTTGCGTGGATATTCTTGCTACTAATATCTTACAAGGAGGAACCAGAGATTGGGGCTCAGTCGAGTACTCTTCCCACATCGAAATAATGATGGAGCAGAGAAAGACTAGCAACGTTTATTCTGTGAGAAAAGGGTTGTAGAAAGCAGAAAAGATATTCACTTACTAAATTGTAAAGTCGATTTTGTACTCTATCACGACCAGAAAGAGGACTCGGGACAGCGTCTCTCCATATGTGGTAAGAGTATGGCCCTATTGTCAGTCATTTAATATTTATGGGGATCCATTATTCTTGATTGTTTCCCTCTTTGGAAAGATGCAGAGGTCGTCTGGATTTATGACCTTTGAAAATGCAGCACACACTTGTCCACTTTTAAAAATGATTGACATTTTGAATGTATTTTTCTGTCTTGGAATATTTTATTTATTTCTAACAAAGCAAGAGTATTAATTAATCAATACCGACCAATCTTTGAACTAAACAGATACTACATTGTGAAGTATTTATTGGCTTTGAAATAAAGTTTTTTAGCCAGTCTACAGAGCCTTTCTTATCTATGTATTCATGTGCCAGTTCATTTGCATTATAACAAATGAGGCATTTACTACTATAAAGCCACCGTCCCTGTACGAATATATATATATATATATATATATATATATATATATATATATATATATATATATATATATATATATATGTATGTGTGTGTGTGTGTGTGTGTGTGTGTATGTGTGTGATGGCAGCAAATTCGTTTTCGAACATTGCGATTACTTGATGTAGCACACAAAAAGATAGCAAGCATACCCGGTGAACCAAATGCAAGTGAAATACAAACGATTGCACTGAAAGGGACGGCTAGAATCCTGAAAAGATCTCTTGGTTGGACTCACTAAAATAGGGGTAAATGTCAGACATCTGGTTGGATGTCCCATCCCCTAGAAGAAAAAGTTTAAGAAAAATGAAAAAAAAAGAGAGAAACACAAAAACAAATCAGTGATAGGCCGCACGAAAGTGGCTTTTAAGCCCTGCCAAACTTTGGCATTCTTTGGCACACATAGTGTAGACATGTGCACACTAGCAGCACGTTCTTGATGGTCACTTCTATGTATAATCAAATGCCGCTTCAAACCACCTACAGTTTTGTACGTCCGCCTGCAGTTGACACAGGTTAGATCTGGCAACACAAGACTGCTTTGTGGCCCACTGCGCTGATAAGTAGTCTGGTGGCTTATCAGCCCAGCTCTGCTTAGACATAATCTTCCACACACCTCACATTCCATACCAATTTGGCGCCCCCACCCATCCACTACTCCTTTCACTCTCCCTTTCCAGATATCACATTTCAGCCACTCATATGGGTTCGATCTGCCTCAAACTTGCCTCAAACTTGCCCCAAACTTGCCCACAGCTTGCTTAGACATTGGGTCCCTTCAAGCACCTCCACATCACTGACATACATTTGCCAACCCATTCCTAAGATTCGCCGTAGGCACATCTGGTGAAACCGCTTGAGACATCTCAAATGCTTCCTGTATGTTGTCCAAGTTTCACAGGCACAGAGAAGAGCAGAGAAAACGCATGCGGCATAAACCTTAATCTTTGTTGGCAGCGAGATCCCATGACAGCTCCACAAACTCCTCTCCAACTTTCCAAAGGTATCACTTGTCCTGTTGATCCATAACGATACCTCATCATCCAGGGCACTCGACATACTTAGTGTGCTACCCAAGTATACAAATTTAGTGACAACTGCTATTCTTGAATCACAGATATAAACTGATGGCTCATAGAGCAGGCTGATAGATTAAGACATTTTTTTTCAGATTCATAGTCAGGCACACACACACACACACACACACACACACACACACACACACACACACACACACACACACACACACACACACATATATATATAAATTGAGGATATAGATTTATACAAGGACGACGGCTTTATGATAGTAAACGATGCAACAAGTCTAAAATGTGTTGGAATAAGAAGAAAAATACGCAAGAATATGAAAAATATAGGCTGTAAGGTTGAAATAATCGGAAATATGAAGCAAGTCAACTTCCTGGGCGTTAACTTTGATTTAGAAACTGGTACTTACAAACCATATATTAAGGAAAACGCTATTCCCTCATATATCTACACACTATCTAACCACCCATCCTCTATTATTAGGCACATACCAAAATCAATTGAGTGTAGAATAAATAATAGCTCCAATGAAGAAACCCTTAATAAATACAAAAATCTCTCTAACAATGCACTCAAAAATAGCGGATACAAAAGTGCCAACATCAAATACAATAGAAGTAATATAAATACGACTAGATCTAGAAATCGAATTATAAAAATAATCTGGTTTACCCACCCCTTTAACCTGGAAATGGGTTTTTACAACTTATAAATAAATACTTCCCACCAGGTAGTATATTTCATCAAATATTTAACAGAGACATCTTAAAACTGAGCTACAGTTGGACTGAAAACCTAGAAAAAATCATAAAAAGCATAATATTAAGGAAAAATAATCCAACTACTGACACTAATAATAGTGGTAACGGCAATGGTTGTAATTGCCAAAGGCTGACTGAATGCCCACTAAACAATAATTGCCCCATATCTTCGGTGGTCTATTAGGCTAAAATACACTCCGTAAAAAAAAACAGAAATAAAAATTCTATATATGTAGTACCTCAATGACTTTTAAAAGCAAATTCTATGGTCATATTCTATTAATGTATAATAAGGCACATGGTACAGACACCCCACTCTCGGTGTACTTTAATCAAAGCGAACAAAACACCCATACTTAATACATAAGAGGAAAACCTGTAGCCCATTAAATTCATGCCGTTATTTATGTTTAATAGAGTAAAATCATTAGAGTTAAGGACCACAAAAAATATTAAATGTTAAAGTAGAATGGGCTATTAGCTGCAATCATTTTAGATGTTATGCATTGAATAAGATGTAAAAATAGCTATTCCCTTTATTGTGGTAACATTACCATCCGTAATCCCTCACTTTCTATATCTTAATTTACAAATAAATCAATTAATAAAGCCGAAAAAATAAGTAGTGGTTCCAGTACACCGCTAATTAATAATTACACTAGCCAAAAACGTCGAAGAATAGGCTAGCATAACCATTTCAAATAAATAACGGATGAAGTCACCCTCTGGCTACCCTTTAACACCATTTCAAGCTATACCGATTAATACTAAAATAGGCGAATGAAAACAGAATATGCCATTGGCCGGAAAAGGGTCAGTGTTTTTGCATGCATACTAATAAAATACCCGATAAGAATTAACTAAAATAACGTACTTATGAATGGAATTATTTTATTAGCGTTTCTTTGAAGTTTGTATATTAACATTTCCAACAATTCATAAACTACATTTAACATCCCAAATGAATGCATTTTCTTGATACCATGCTAAACCTCAATACAGAATCCTAAAGTCCCTACCATAAGCCCAATTTAAATTTTTTCTATGTTTACAAGTTTTCTAATAACCCTTATTCTATTACAAAATCCATAGCACCTTCTGTCTCTAGAAGAATTTCTTCACTCTCCACAGAAAAAAACCTTTAACTAAAATGCATCCTTCTTCAATAACGCTTTTAGAAATTCAGGGTATAATGAAAAAATTAAATATAACCGCAATAACCGTGTTACAAGGCGTCTACCATCCGTAATTACCCATAATATGACTAGAAATAAATCATATTCCAGAAAGCAATCTACTCTGCTGATAATAACTCTATTAATCAACCGCCTTTTTAACATAGCTCTGCCCAATGCAATAATCATAATAAACTAAACCCTTGCCACCGCCCCAAGAAAAATATATTTGGTTCAATCTCCACTTCAGCTCAAATGTCAAAACAAATATACTAAAAGAATCTTTTAATATTCTTTTTAATAAAAAATTCTTTTAAACAACCACATATAGTATCGTATTTAATAAAAAATTCCATTAAAATTTCCTACTCTACAAATTTTTATTTTTGTACCTTTTCTCCACGTTAAAAACGACCCTGGTGTCTAACTCTGTCCCGTGGGGAGGTATTGTAAATAGGTACAATGTCTAACCTAACACAAACGATAATAGTATCTAATAAAAAAAATTAAATTAGCTTAGACTACCCCCTTCCCCTTAATGCCAAAAAATAATTGCAACAATAATCAAGGCTATCCACTAAAAAACGATTACATCCGTCTACTACTCCCAATAATAATAATAATAATAATAATAATAATAATAATAATAATAATAATAATAATAATAATAACTAGCGGGACCTGTGGAAATTCCACAGCTGCATTTTTCTTACTAAAATAATAACTTTGATATATTTCCTGGGCTGATTATTTCGTTACAAACACACCGGTAAATTAACTCTTATTTTAGCATTTTTCATAATTATTGAATATGCTACTATGTTCGACAATAATTTTTCATAATTTTAACCTACATTATAGCCCCCTCCCCTTACTAAAATCATAAATTTAATATATTGTATAGGTTGATTATTTCATTAAAAACAAACAACTATCAATTAACTCACATTTCATCATTTTTCATAATTCTTGAATATGGTACTAATTTCAACAATATTTTTCATCATTTTTAACTCACCATATCGCACACCTTACTAAAATAATAACTTCGATATATTGTCTAGCCTAATTATTTCATTACAAATTAAATCACATTTTATCATTTTTCATTATTCTTGGATATGTTACTAATTTCGACAATATTTTTTGGGGATATTTTTAAGCATATATTTGCTGGGTTGCTTATTTCAAAGAAGAAAGCGCATAACATTTCACATTGAATCTGAAAATATCGTAAAGATTTAACCAATAGAAAAATTTTGATAGATTTTTCAAGTTTAAAAATTGAAACAAAATTAACTCGCAAAATTCAATTGATTTCATTACGTAAAAAATGGCTGCATGAAGGCACGTCGGTACTTTATAAACACTATTTTTTAAAAAATAAAAATATTTCTATTATTTTTTTAAACAACTTTAATAGTTTATTTTAGCAGTATATTCCATAAAGAAAATAAACAACCGACTTAAAAGAGAAATTACGAGCTTTTTTAAAATATTTTATTTGCAGTTTCGTGTTGGGGGGGGGGTCGAAAATGGTTCCCGGAAAACTCGTCCCGGGAAAACTCGTCTCCGGAAAATCCGTACCCGGAAAACTCGTACCCGGAAAACTCGTACCCGGAAAAATCCCACCTTTTTGCGAGGTAGGAAAACTGTCCCCTTATTGAATAAATATCGATTGAAAACACATTTTATTACCGTTCTTGAAGGAGATATTGTTTTTAAAAGAGACTATGCACCCCCATAATATTTAAAGAAATTATTTTTAACTCTTGCTTAAAAAAAATAAACTTGATCAGTCACGAAGTCAAAATACGAAAAACGAAACCAAATATTTATTTACAAAAAAAAAAGACTCTAGTTTTAATACTTTTTGTGTCATTACGAAACAAAAATAAAGAAAAAAAAAAACACGTATTATCAAAGAAAGCAATTACTTTATTTAGAAGAATTAATTCAGTTTAAATAATTCTTGTGTTATTACAAAACAACAAAAAAGAAAACACGGTCTTATGTAATTTTGGTACCGCGCTGAAATAATAATGTTATTATTTCGAAAGCCATTATTAACATGGGGAGGGGAGGTATCGTTTAAAAGTCATTTCGTGGGCACTTGTGCAGTACTTAAAAATATACAAATTTATTTTCTTTTTGAGGAGGGGGGCTCGTTTTAAAGCTATATCTACCTTAATATTTTCTTTAATTTTCTATTTTTGAGCAATTATCCTCCTAAGACGTGATCCTCTTATGTCGGACATTTTTTGTTCATAAGTAACACTCGACATTATTTTTTTTTTTAACTAAATAAACTCTTTAAAATAAGTTGAAAGAGTAAAACTTTCAAAGCTAGGTAGAAAACGAAAACTTAGAAAAATTAATTTAATTTCTTTAAAACAACAGTTAACAAGTAAAAATATTTTTTTAAAAATATTATGGGATGTGTATTCTCTTTTAAAGACATTATCTTCTTCAAGAACGGTCATAAAATGTGTTTTCAATCGATATTTATTCAATAAGAGACCAGTTTTCCTACCTAGCAAAAGTGGACGAGTTTTCCGGGGTCGAGTTTTCCGGGGTCGAGTTTTCCGGAGACGAGTTTTCTGGGGTTTAGTTTTCCTAAATTCGTCAAAACTTCGGCAGATTTGCCGTTTAGCCTCGAAGCCTATTATCACAAAAAGGGACACGTTGGGTCGACACCGGTATATAGCGATTAATGTGAACGACGTTCTTTAACAAATAATAAAAAAAAAAGAAATGAAAGAAAGATTAAGTTTTAAAATGATTAAATGTGTTTTATTTTATAAATTAAAATTTTATTTTATCATTAAAAACATTGCCAATACAAATAATACGTTGGCAAACAAATAATAAAAAAAGAAATAATGAAAAATAAAGTTTCACAATAATTAAATATGTTTTATTTTATAATTAAAATTTTTTTTGTCATTTAAAACATTGAACAATACAAATAATACGTTGGTTAACAAATACAAAGAGGAAATAATGAAAGATAAAGTTTTAAAATTATTAAATGTGTTTTATTTTATAATTTAAAACATTGAACAATACAAATAACACGTTGGTTAACAAATAAACAAAAAAGAAATAATGAAAGATGAAGTTTAAGACTTCATCTTGCATGCTTTCTATTTTTTAATTTTTTTTTACACAGTGATCACCACTTATCAAGGCCCGGAAGCCACTCAGGGATAAGGGTTATTGCAAGTACATTACGTTATATATATAAATATAAACAAACATTTGTTTACATTAAGCTCTATATACCGGTGTCGACCCAACGTGTCCCTTTTTGTGATAATAGGCTTCGAGGCTATTTGTACAACTAAACGGCAAATCTGCCAACAATTCCCCCCAAATTCTGATACACCTAGTGCTCAGCTTCTAATACAAATTCGGTACTCTTGCATAATTTGACCCGGATCCTCGTGATTTCCCGTCAAGCCAGGATCGGGCGAGACCGGCAATCATCATCGTCCGCCGAGCGTTGTTCAAATGTTGACACGCTAATCCGACTTTAGTTTGTAACTGTAAGCAGACGACAATCGAATTGGAAGAAAGTAACTACTGAAAAAAAAAAATGACAGCCATGGGAATAAATCTGTGCATGCTTGAAAAACACACGGAAACGCCGATGCAGACAATTTTCTTTTGTCGGAAAAAGAAATTGCTTTCTCAAAGAATGAGATGCAACAAATGTTTACTAAAAAAAAAAAAAAAAGAAGAAATTGCGTAAAGGATGTCTTCTGGCGGTGTACCAGTGGTCAGTGTGGTGGGTGTCATTGCGCACAGGATCGTTTTTTGCACGTTCCAATTTGGATATTGCAACAATAGTGAAAATAATCTATTTATGGGCCTTCGAAATGGCGACACTAAAAATATTAACAGAGAATGCACAAACAGACGTACACGAATTGGAAGAACTTTCTGAGGGAAATTTGTTAAGAGTATTTCCTGAGGAATCCCCGGCAGATAGGAGGCCTAGGGGCACACTGTAGAAATTGACGAATCCTTATTCAACCGAAGAAAACATAACGTTGGGAGAATCCTAGGATGGGTTTTTGGTTACCATGCCAAATCGAAACGCCGAACCTCTCCTTCCAATAATAAAAAAATATATTCTGCCGAGTACAACAGTCGTTTCCGACTAAAAAAAAAAAAAAAATCAATATTTTTGATAAAAAAAAATAATAATAATTAAACAAAAAATTGTACTTACACCTAACAATTATACGGGTGAACAACCCCCTTTTTTTTTGTAGATAAATAAAAAAAAACAAAAAAAAACTTGTTGCTGATAAATATTATGGAAAAAAAATGTACTTACACCTAACAGTTATACCGGTAATCAACCTTATTTTTTTTTTTTTTTTTTGCAGATAAATTTAAAAAAACAAACACTTGTTGATAATTATAAAAAAAAAATACTACAATAAATTAAATAAACATATTTTTTTAAGGTAGGTTTCTTGTTATTATTTGAAAATTTTAAGCCCCCCCCCCGTTTTGTTTTGCTTTTTTTCCTTAGCCTGCGTCTGTTACGCCGCTCAGTTGTCACCGATGATTGCCGGTCTCGCCCGATCCGGGCTTGACGGGAAATCACGCGGATCCGGATCAAATTATGCAAGAGTACCACAAATTCTAGTAAATCATTTCCCCTTATTGGTACGGTTGTTGTAAAAATGGAACGGAAACTTAAATTTCGCTCTGTTTTAATCTTTTTTTTTTTTAATTGTACACCCCCCTCCAACGAATATAATCAAAACAATAACATTCAACAATTGTACTTTATATATATAAAACACAAAATATTTAAAAGAAAAAAAGTTATTAACGAAAGGGAAATAATTCCATTTTTAAGCGAAAGATATATCTTTTTATTATTTTTTACATAAGTCCAACTTACCGTTCACATTGGAAATGTCGACATTTATAGGTTGTCGGGTACGTTTACAACGAATAAACACTCCAATCTACCCATGTTAAGAACGGCTCTCGGAATAGACACACCAAACCTCCCCATGTTAAGAACGGCTTTCGGAGTAGACACCCCTAACCTTGTCAGCATACCCGAAAATCTTTATAAGTTGGCATGTCGAATGTGAACGATGAGTTGGACGTAATGTAAAAATGTACCGAATTTAAAAGGGAACGAAATTTAAATTTCCGTTCCATTTTTACAACAACCATAAAGCAGAGCATTCTATGCAAATTTTACCTAACTTAGTGTATTAATGTTATTTTTATTTAAGTAAAAATAATATTTAGGTTTGGATATAAATTCCTAAACTCCTTTCACACTAAATAATTTAGGTGACTGAAATAGGAATCTAATTGAATCTTTAATTTCCTGAATAGTAAAAAGATGATCCAGTCCACAATAGTCGATTTGCTGCTAATATATACATTGTTTAGGTACGGGCAAAAATAAACGAATTTTTTGTGGGTTTCCGACAACTTTTTGATTGTATTTGAAAGATTAAGGACTAAAGTTAATTTCCTAAAGGAAAAAAGTATTTGTACACGTGAAAAAAAAAAAAAGAAGTTATGAAAAATGTTTTCACGGCGAGCTAACCAATTCAGCTAAATTTTGAAGTTAAATAAATTCATTGTAAAAATCCTTTAAAAGTTTAGTTTTCTGGGTCTATTTCAAAGATAATTAGTAAAGTAAAGTCCTAAGATATTAAATTTTTGTGCTAAAAAATAGCATCGGTAGTACGAGTTATATCGAATTCATTAATACGGACTTTAGGGGCTATTTTCGTAATGTTACTGTAAAAGTTATTATTTTTTTTAATTGTTACAAATTACGATGCTTTATTTATATAAAAAAGCAAAAATAAACACATTTTAACCATAACCTAGGTTTTAGGTTTATTTCGACAAAATTCAATTTGATTCTGTTCAAATTTTGATGAAGCACAAAAGTAAAATTCCTCACATTCTGGTCTCTCACTCTAATACTTAAAATATTTTAGAGATATTTTTTTAATATTTAACTCATTTTTTTATGTTCATTCATGGGAAAGGCAAATTTTTTTTTGCCTCTCCCAAAACCGTCTTCACAAAACAGGATAGCAACCATACCCATTCCTTGCCACCCACTACCATTTCTATGTTGTAATTGTCAGACGATATATTCTCTTTTATACTTAATTAAATAAGATAAACACCTTCTCAACCACCGAAAACCATGACTAATAACATTCTATCTGAGAGCCCCTCGTTTATACTCCTCAGCTAACTTTCACAAGCAACATGAATTAGGACAAATACGCCGAGGACATTGCCAAGATTGCTGCAAAGAAAGTGGATTTCTTCTACCGAGCTAGAAAATTATTCACATCTGAGAGTATCATGTATCTCTACAAAGCCACTATTCACCCATGCATGGATTATTGTTGCCACATCTGGGCAGGTTCATCTACTACTTGTTTCTCCCTCTTAGACAGGGTACAAAAAAAAGTTTTCAATCTGATAGGTTCCGCACTATCGGCTAAACTCCAGCCCCTGTCTCATCGCCATGAGGTTGTATCCTGTGTCTGATTTGCAAGTACTTATTTCTCGCACACTCTTTTTCTCCACACACACACACACACACACACACACACACACACACACACACACACACACACACATATATATATATATATGTGTGTGTGTGTGTGTGTGGAGAAAAAGAGTGTGCGAGAAATAGAGAGAGAGAGAGAAATAGAGAGAGATAAAGAGAAAGATATTATTGATAAAGTGAACTTTCAAGCAATATTTCATGTGTTTGTGTGTGTGTGTGCGCGCGCTTGTGTGTATGCATTTGTGTGTATGTAATCGGTATGATTAAAAGAATAATAATTTAAAATAAACAAGTAATCTGTGTACGATCCTTTCTGGGACGATACAAAATTTTATTGAAATAAAGTCGCTTCATTAGAACAGGGACTGGACACCAAATACAGGGTGGAACGATAAAATTGTTGCCATAGAAAAGACAACACAATTCCATTTCCGTTTGATGAAAAACGGTTTTCTTTTTTTTTTTGTTGCAGACCATCTTCTAATTGACCAGTAGCGTACAAATTCCATGAGTGATAGAAGCCTTCTATCATGCCTGAAAGTGACACAATGTTTAACAAATGAGATCGGAGATATGCTGATGAACAACTCATACTCTCTACCGATCCAAGTTATGACAACAGCACCTCAAAATGCAAATCCGAACGGTTCAACACTTGATGGCACAGCTCAACGAAGTTTCCGGCCATGGTTATGGTCTTTAGTGTGGTTTCAAATGAGGGCCACATCATGCCACCTCACATCAAAGTTGGCTTGAAAGTCAACACCAAAGTGTACTTGGATGTGCTGAAGAGTGTGGTGATCCCTGGTGTAATCTAGTGGCCGCTGGCAGACCCAGGGTGTGGACTACTTCGTTTGATTATACGTCGATAACATCACCAACATGATCTCCTACAGCACCCAAGCCAGCCTGATCGCTGCCATCTGCCAAGTATTCGTCGAGCTACTGCCTGTGCATGTGGAAAAGGCATGCTCCCAGTTCTGGAACCGTATCGAAGCGATGATTGAGGCTGAAGGCGGCTACATTAAATAATTGTCCGTTCTACTATATAATCAAGTTACCTGGATCGATTTTTTTTCAATAAATTTTAAAAATAAAGCTGTAGTGTAGTTTTCCTTAAGGAGACAAATTTATCGTTCTACCCTGTAGAAAATTGAATCACGGGATGAAAATTAAAGGGAAGATAATCAACAACAAATTATGAAGTTTATAGGCTATAGATAATTACATAAAAATATAAATATAATTTTCCTAGAAAACTTGTGTAAGAATCACATCAAGGCAAAGGGTTACGATGAGGGAAATTAAGGTTGTTTACGTTAAAGGTATATATATATATATATATATATATATATATATATATATATATATATATATATATATATATATATATATATAACATGCAAAATACAGTATTTTATCATTTACAAATTATTACAATTACAAAGTTTTTTTTTTAGGGAGAGGTAATAAATTCGTTATTGTTCGTCTAAATAATCTAGAAACGAAGTTTTGTTGGTAATGATTTTAACAGTCTTCAATATGTGTATAAAGTTTGTTTTGTAGTTTTTTTAAAGTTCATCTTTATTGTCTGTTGAGATAAAGATATCGTTCATAATGAATGGAGAGTTTACTGATTGCATTAAATATTTTGTTTTCAAGATTGGACATGTAAAATTGCTGGAGGTCGGACTAACACGAAATCCATGGAGACGCCATCAAGCTGGATATAGATGTTTTCCTTATGGTCGTAAAGACGGACTTTGATGTGCAGATTAATATAACTTTTTAAATATTTTAGGGTTGGTTTTAAATAGAGGGAGAGATAGGTTATTGTATAGGCTATTAATAATGATGTCGACTGTTTCATGTACTGGGACATTAGTAAATAAACTCTCAACAACCAGTGAATCGCATATTTTATAAGATACTAGCACGTTGCCCGACGTTGTCCAGACGTAAAATATGCTTAAATATTATATTTGAATTTATGCAAATTTCATATTTATTCTTATAGAATCAATTCTCTAGTAATTATTACATTGTACCCAATATATAGTAGTGATTTCAAAAGTTAAACAACAAATATGACTTTGGTGCGATCATCTAGAATCGAAGCAAAGCACTTAGTGGTCCAGCGTTATTTGTGCTGACGACAGTTGAATATCAAAACTTTAAAATTAACCGATTTTAACGGACAAATGTATATTTTTGCTTGTTTATAGGAGTACTTTAAGTCGATTTATGTCTGCCAAATTCCAATTAAAAAAAAAAAATTGACTCTGTAGTTGCTATTTTTACCGGCTCAACACCAAATCAAATTTATCTCACAGGTCCGTATTCCCTAAACATCGTTACAAGTCTGTAGATCAAAGATTAACAGAGTAGTTTGGAAGAGACCGTTACGCACACACACAAGTTCACTTTTATATATAGATACAGAGGTTGGACAAAATAATGGAAACTAACCAACAGCAGTGATTTTCTGAGTGTAGCCCTTTCAGTCCAAAAGATTTTACCTTTGCGGTCTCTAGGAAACTATTCAGCCAATTTTGGGTTTAAAAATTTGAAATTTTACATAAATGTTATTCAGATGTGCAGCACGCTTTTAATCAGTTTTGTGGCAAAAATTTTGCTGCAAAGAGATCAAAGTTCAAAGAGTTGACCTTTGCAAACTCTACCAAATTCCTCCGCCAATTTTGGGTCTAAACACTTCAAATTTTAGATGTGGGTTACCTCGACATGAGTCAAATGTTAAGAATAATTATTATCTTTCAGATAAGCAATATATATATATATATATATATATATATATATATATATATATATATATATATATATATATATACTGCTGTACCCGGCCACGCGTTGCTGTGGCTCAGTTTGTTCAAATGGAACACATTCCTCAAGAAAAATTGCAGCTTGTTCGTTTTTTTACTTTTATTATTTTTTGCAATAAAAGTTGTTATTCCCCCCCAAAAAAAAAAAGATTAATTTTTTACCATAAATTGTTAGGTGAAAGTTTTTTTCAGGAAAACTTGCACTTTTTTTTAAAAAAAAGAAATTAGGCAGTAAACGTTTCTCTTTGAAAACGGAATTTTTATTATAAAAAACAGATGAATGCTTTACATGAACACTGTAAATAGTTACGTGAAAGTAGAGAAAAGTTTGATTCTTTTTTCAAGAGAATGTACAAATTATTTTTTTTTACAGATGTTCAGAAAATAAACAGACAAATACTTCCATCATTAATTATGCAAATAAATAAATAAAATGTTTATTTAATGTTTCAAAATTATGCTTATAAATTACGATAAAACTTGCTGAGTATGCGCTGTTTTACGGTTGTTGTAAAATAGGAACAAAAACTTAAATTTCGCTTCGTTTTAATCTTTCTTAATTTTTTAATTGTGCCCCCCAAACGAATATAATCTAAACAGTAACATTCAACAATTGTACTTTATGTATATAAAACACAAAATATTTATATAAAAAAAGAAAGTTAATAACGAAAGGGAAATAATTCCATTTTTAAACGAAAAAGTACGTTTGATATATCTTTTTGTTATTTTTTACCGCTTACCATTTACATTGGAAATGTCGACATTTATAGGTTGTCGGGTACGTATACAACGAATAAACACTCCAATCTAGTAGATGTATCAGAATTTTTGTAGGAATTTTTGACACCCCTAACACGACACTGCGAATAAAATATAAAAAAACTCGTAATTTCTCCTTTAAAAGTGGGTTGTTTATTTTCTTTATGGATTATACTTCCAAAATAAACTATTAAAGTTGTTTTAAAAGTAATAGAAATATATATATATTTTTTAAACAGTAATGAATTTTACGAACTCAATATTTTTCAATTTTTAAACTTTAAAAATCTATCAAACCTTTTCTATTGATTCTATTTTTACGATATTTTCAGGGTCAATGTGAAATTTTATGCTCTTTCCAATAAACCGAATATAATATTTTAGACAAACGTTTTTTTAATTCACGCCCCCCCCCATTTTCAAGTGTCTATTAAAAAGTAAATAATTAATTTACTCACCAAAGTTTTATATATCACAAATTGAAGAGAAAAGGTCAATAAGTAATATATTCAAATTTAAAACAAAAAAGTAGTGTTTTTTTAGAAATTTACCAGTGAAGTTTGAAGTTTAAAACTTTTTTTAAAACCACGTTGTTTGTTTTTTCTTTTGTTTTTTTTTATGAAACCTTGGTCCTTGCTCCTTTAATTGAAAAAAAATTAGGGCTTGAATTACATTTTTCGAGTAGTTATAAGCTTGGAAAGACAAGAGGTCGAATAATTCACGCCTACAATTTTGAAATGTCTATTAAAAAGCAAATAATTTACTCACCAAAGTGTTATATATCACAAATTGAAGAGAAAGGGTCAATAAATAATATATTCAAATTTAAAACAAAAAAGTAGTGTTTTTTAAAAATTTACCTGTAAAGTCCGAAGTTTAAAACCTTTTTTTTAAACACGTTTTTTTTTTGTTTTTTTTATGAAACCTTGGTCCTTGCTCCTTTAATTGAAAAAAGAAATTAGGGTTTGAGTTACATTTTTCGAGCTTGGAAAGACGGAGTGGAATTATTCACTATTTTTCACAAAATTTCTGACACACCTACCAATCTACCCATGTTAAGAACGGCTTTCAGAATAGACACCCCTAACCTTGCCAGGATACCCGAAAAGCTATAAAAGTTGACGTGTCGAATGTGAACGATGAGTTGGACGTAATGTAAAAATGTACCGAATTTAAAAGGGAACGAAATTCAAATTTCCGTTCCATTTTTACAACAACCGTAAAGCAGAGCATTTTATGCAAATTTTACCTAACTTACTATATTAATGCTATTTTTTTAAGCAAAAAAAAATATTTAGGTTTGGCTATAAATTCCTAAACTCATTTCACCCTAAATAATTTAGGTGACTGAAATAGGAATCTAATTGAATCTTTAATTTCCTGAATAGTATGCGAGAATTCATTTTTCTTCGAGTTATATCGAATTCATTAATACGGACTTTAGGGGCTTTTTTCGTAATGTTACTGTAAAAATTATTTTTTATTGTTACAAATTACGATGCTTTATTTATATAAAAAAAAAGCAAAAATAAATTCTTACATTTTTTATTTACTACTGAAAACCATAACTTTAGTAAAGGTATTTTTTGTTTAAACAAAATAAAACATTTTCACTAAGAGTTAAGTAAAAATAATTAGTTCATTATATTCTGCGATCATTATTTGATAAATACTGCAATTTTCATTAAAATTGGTTAATTTCCTGATTTTTGGTGAATTTTTAAGTAAAGGGAGGGGTCAAAATGTTTATACACTTTGAGCGTCGGCATTCATTTTGTCTGTACCTACCATTTTTCGATGAATATTTGATAGGAAAGCGACCACGTGTGGTTAATTTAAATAAAATTTCAATCACATGGTTATATTATCAATAATCATGTGATTAAATCCATTGAAAATTTACCGATATTGTAAACACATTCTGTTTGCATGAAGCCTGTAGTATTTTTTTAGTGATGCAGTTTTGGCAACTGAGATTTAAAAAAAACCGTGAGATCAGGAGAAAGAAATATCAAGAAAATCGCTAGATTTTTAACTTTTATCATCTGAAATTTTCAAAAATCGCTATTCCCCCCCCCAAAAAAAAACTCCATATTTTAACTTCCTACCATAAAGAAATTATAAATATAGTATATTGAATATATAAAATGTTCCGTGTTTTCTCAATATATGTTTCTGGAATTATATTGAAGCGGTTAGCTCTCCAGAAGGCTTACATATTTTATCAGCTAGTTTTACCTGTTTTTTCAGAGAGGGTATTTTTTTGCAGGAAACAAATCATAAACTCAAACTTTTTATAATAAAAGTTAAATTGAAATATACTGCAAATTAAACATCACAATAATGGTGCAACATATTTTGAAATTAGAAAAATAAAGAAACAAAAAGACTTTGTTTTAGCATGTTAAAAGTATTTGGGTTGGTAGATAATTAAATTCTACTATATTGGTATAAGTTTTTTTTTGCTGTTGTTTCTTGCTTTTTACAATTTTCGACTAAATACTTCTAAATTAAGCAGGGTTGCTTAGATCGTATTTTAAACTAAACTTCGGAGGTTGGAATCCCCCCCCCACTAAAATGTACTTGGAAAAATCGATTTTATAGCGAGATTTAAGAATTGTTAGCCGAAAAAAAGGTGAAAAACAAAACAAATAATCAATAAATAATTGTTACCAAAAGCAATAAATGCTACTTTTTTTTTTACTTACATGAATGAGTTTATTTCATGTTTTAAAGTATTTTCAAGCGCTTTTCTTTATTTTTTTAATCTAAAATTGCGGGTGTGTGGGTGCGAAATATCTCCAGATTTTATAGAATTCCACGCTAAATTGCAAACAAAATCTCCAGATCTAGCAGGAAAACCGCTAAATTGGAAACACTGGTCACGTGACAGGAAGCGGTAATAAATAATTGTCCCTAAATAAAAAAAATGGCCTATCGGTACAAAGAAAACCACCTATTTATCGTAGAAAAATTAAGTATAATGTTATAATTAAAAAGAAATATATAAAAACACACATGGATATAGATTATACCAAAACGTGGAAGCCATCCGTCCAGTGGTTTTTTAGACTATTAATTGCGAACGAACCAAGAGTTACATTTTTATATATATATATATATATATATATATATATATATATATATATATATATATATATATGTGTGTGTGTGTGTGTGTGTGTGTGTGTGTGTGTGTGTGTAGTGGCGGCAAAAAGAAACTCTGCACTGGTCATTTTTTCAAAAACCGCAAAATTAAGCTAAATTCAATGTAACGGTTTAAACTGCATTTGATTCGCCTTTTATTCCTCTATAGTTTTCCCTGTTTATATATGACGTTTAATTGAAGTACCCTAGTGTTTACGTCAATTGAAAAAATTAACTTCAAATTGAGACGCCAAAAAGAAACTCCGCTCAATGGAAAACTGCTATTTGAATGTAACTTTAGGATATTAATGCAACATAAATACAACAGGAACACAATGAACTAGCTAATATTAAGTAGCATAGCCCTTCTGCAATTTGCCAGTCTGCAATCCTCTGGACATTCCTTTAATTAGTCTGCGGCAATACTCCGGTAAAAGGGCATTCGACTTGTCTTTAATTTTTATCCAAAAATAATGTTATACGTTTTCGATAGGATTGAGGTCTCGAGATTGTGCAGGCCAATCCAAACATGGAATATCATGCTCTTCAAGGAACCTCTTGGAATTGCCTGCTGTGTGAATTGAGACATTATCCTGCATGAAGATGGGATTATCATCCAAATTCCGACCAAATGCTCAGTCAACATATTAATGTACTGGTTGAATTAATTCGATCTTGCAAGCGAATTATACGCCATGGACCATTGGCACTAATAGCACCCCACACCAAAACTGAACCTCCACAATCTTGTAGCGTTGAAACTGTGCACCTAGGATTAAATTCTTTGTTGTTCCTTCGATGGACGTACTGCCTACCATTACTGCCTAACCTATTGGACATGCTTTCGTAACTAAAAATCACTTTCGACCAATATGAAGAGTCAGGCGGTGTTTTCCGTTTTTTACAGAAATCATTGGCTTGTGTCTTGCAACACAGCCTCGCAAATTAAATTCCTTCAATCTGTTCTTAGCACTTAGAAAGAGAGTATCTTTTAACAAGATTACACTGTTATTAGATTTGGGGAGCCGTTTGAAATCGTTTTCTGAGGCTGCAAATCTTGATAGCATTGTCTTCCCTGTAGTAGTAACATATGTCTGATTTTAGTGAAATTTTAACAAAAGGTATTAAATATCAATTAACAAATATTCGCCGGTTTCTTTTCATTGTTCTAATACGCGTACAGTCATTTGAATTTGAAATATTTCAGATCTGTATTAAATTTGTTCCATAATTAATCGCCACCAATTAAGCAAAATTCTCCGAATTTCAATTCCTCGAGAAGAACCCGTTAGATTTAAATCTTAAAACTTAAACATTTTCTAGAATCAAAGCCATGTAATGGATTTTGATCACAACTGAAATAACATTCTCGACGCAATACACACACACACACACACACACACACACACACACAAATACATACATACATACATACACACACACATATATATATATATATATATATATATATATATATATATATATATCTTTATAATTTGCACACACTCAATTTTGCAATGCCAGAGATACTAAGAACCACATTTGAAAGAAAAACCGGTTTCAAAAGAAGAAGAAGAAGAAGAAGAAGAAGAAGAAGAAGAAGAAGAAGAAGAAGAAGAAGGAAGTGCTGGAAACATTTGCACACTCCTAGTGTATAAGAATAATTTACTAGTATTCTTCTATGCCATCATTCAAATGAAACGATGGGTGAAATGTTTAAATAGGAATATGAATAGAAAGACCGGAAAAATGTAACAATAAGTAGGACAATTGCAAAGCGCATATATATATATATATATATATATATATATATATATATATATATATATATATATATATATATATATATATATATATATATATATATATATATGCTTCTTCCCATTACATACATTTATGTATTATTTTTTTGTTTCGTTCAAATAAATAAAGTAAATCCCCTACCTTACCAGTCGAACCTCCCGCCGATGCTCGTTTGCCTATAAAACAAGGCCGCACTTCTGACTGATTATTAGGCATCGTGTTTGTGGATCGGGCACTAAACTCTCAGAGGCAAATTTTCTTCAAACCCAATTCTTCAAAATATCAAGCATAGAAAGAAAAAAGAACGCGCAAACAAAAAGGAACTTCTGTGACTAAAAGATAGTTTGCCCGTTTTTGTTTCTGTGTGTGTGTGTTTTTTTTTTAAATCTATGTATACGTGATCTGTCTCGGATAATGATTTCCTCTCTTACTTTGTTCGGGTGTCTGCTAGTGTTGTTCCCCCAACCGGCGACATCTTTCACTGTCAAACTTTTGGGAACTGACAATAGCTTTGGAGAAAAGCAAACAAAAGTCTTGAACTCTAAATGGCCAATTCCAAACGGGGGAGTTGATGCCTTTCCAGATCCGAAGGAGAATAAAACCATCAAGGAAAGTGTCCAAGAGATGAATGACGATGAAATGTCCTTAGATTCACTCCGGCATCAAGGAGACATGGCCAATGCTGAAATTAATGTAAGATTATTATTATTATTATTATTATTATTATTATTATTATTATTATTATTATCATTGTTGTTGTTGTTGTTGCTGTTCTTGCTGTTGTTGTTGTTGTTTACTCACGAGGAGTTCTCCCACAGATCATCATTAGTGATTGATATTTGATAATAATTTGTGGTATTTCCTAGAATCTGAGTGACAACAAGTTTCATCAAATTTCGATTACTCTCCACTGTTTTCGATAACCATTTCAAATGATTTTGCATTATCGCAAAAGCCGCTTACCATTGATTTCTCGCTGGCAATGACTATTGATCTCTGAGGTTTAGGTGGCAATAAGCCAATAAATGATTTAAGTCTCCTCAGATTTCCAACACTCGCCACTTTTTCTAATTAGTTGAAAATAATTTTACATTCTCGCAACAGCCGTTTATTATTGTTGATAACGGCTTTTGGCTTAATCTGGGATTTGATCGACAATAAGCTTACTCAGGATTCCAATACTCTCCGTGCCATTCCTTCGTCTTTCCTTCATCCTAAATGATTCACTGACATTTTGTGTTGCATTAATCAATGTTGATGAGACTGTGCCTTTTTTTCGATGGTGTTATGGGCGGGGGGGGGCAGTTTATGGGATTTTTCTTATGAATCTACACTGACAGTTTCGGTAACCTTGTTTTCGTGTAACGGTATTCCTGTCATTTTTTATCATGTCTATGCAGCGTTATTCTATATAAATTTCATGTGTTACTTGGTAGTGTGCGTTGCCTTCTGCGCTCGATGTTTTTTTTTGTTTTCTTAATATTTCATCTCTCTTCACCAGTACCGTGCATTGTATAATGTATATCCTCCTATGAGTCAAATTTCTTTTAGTCATTTTTTCCTAATTTTCTTTCCAGCGATTCCTGACTCTGACTGTTATTAGTATCACAGCAGACTTCTTCATGTTTTATTTTTCCTTCAGCTCTCTGCCAAGCTCCATGTATTTCTTTAATTTTCTGACATCTTGATCACTATGAAATTTGGAATATGTATTCTAGGCAACACCATATATATACACAAATATAATTTTATATATTATTATTATTATATATCTATTTATCTATAAAAGTGAAAATGTCTCTGTGCGTGCGGGCAACTTTCAACCTATATACTCAATGAATTGATCCACAAACTTGGAATTTGGTATATAGAGTATTTAGACATGTGAAAATTTTTTAATCGGTTTCCATCCGGCAAAAAGGCCTGCTAAGAGGTTAAAATAGTACATGGGGGGGGGTCATCGGATTTTTATGTTTGCCAACTGTTTCATGAATGCGCAAGCATGAATCGTTCGAATGACAAATTCCTTATACTAAGAACATGCATGGTTGAACACACTTTTTATACGTGGCAAGCTGACCTAATGGTTATCGTACTTAACTCACTGTCTTTAGGTTTTGGTTTCGATCTAAGGTCGAGTATATTTTTTCTTACAATAAGTGAACTGTTTAGAAAAAACATAATACTCTCATGCACATGTCTCAGTTTCTTCCCGTTTTTTACAGCATTTTTAAAAGGAATTTAACGTTTCGTTTAATACCAGACAACGCTGAATACATCTGCTAGTATGTATATAAAATTGTATATTATTATTATTATTATTATTATTATTATTATTATTATTATTATTATTATTATTATTGTTGTTGTAAACTTTAACATTATCCAAACTGCTAGGAAGAAAAAATCTACTATTTTCCTGGTGACTATTATTGCGTTCGGTCTTCTTACTCTGTTGAATTTGTCCATTATTTTCATGTCCGATGGCATTTTACAGCTTTAATTTTTCAATACTGACTCCGGTTTGGTTTGCGCTATCTGTCTGTATCTCCAAAGTGAAATCGTTTACACAATGAACTACCTTTCTCACATAGTCATGCCTTTATATATTCTGTTTAAAGTGTTTTGCCATATTTAGAGTTCCGTCTATTTGTTCGCAATCTACATTTGTTGCTTTCCTGTTCGTTCTTATCTTGTTGTGTGAAGCTCTGAATACCGATTCGGCTTTTGATTTGTCTTTTGCGTCGCCATGTCCATATGTTTCGGCTTCTATTTCTTTCACTAATCGTTTAGTCCACCGAGTCTGTTCCTATTTTGCTCTTCTTGTTGTTTCCCTGTCCGCTATTAACCCAATTGTTTAACTTGGCACTTCATTCTACTTAATAAGCTTTTGTCTAAATAATTCGAATAATAAAACAGTTATTGTAACCGTAATCTCTTATTATTAATTTATATTATTAAGGGTGAAAGTGCACTGCGGAACCACCTGAAGACTTACCAATAAGAAGTTGATTACAGGGAGGTTGAAAATAAGAAAATGCCTTCCGGAATAAACATTCCCAATATCCCCATATTAAGAACGGCGTTCGAAATAAGCACCCTTGACAGGTTGGACCGGTCTCGGGTTGCCCCCTAGTTCATTTTCACCTTATTAAGTGTAAAAGTAGTTTATTATTAGTATATGAAAAATGTATTGTCCCTGCATATAAAAACAAATCAGGATACGAAAGACTATTTTTAGACACCCAATTCTTCGAAAAATCTTTTTTTCTAATCGAGATTTTATTTGATTAAAATTTTTTTAGTAATTTTCTAGAAATGTTTGTGTTGATTTTTACCTGGAAACAATTTCTTTTTCTTTTTTTTTTTTTTACTTGAATTAAGTTTTTTTTCTACTTACCCTCTTCCCATAAAAAATTATTTTGAAAAAAATTGCAAAATTAATGTAGGCATTATAATTTTTACCGCATTTGAAGAGTATAGATTGAAGAACGATTTTCGGTTTTTATTTTTATCGTATACACCCTCTGAAATTTTTGTAAAGGGTGCGGGAGTTTGTTATTGTTTTTCTTAGAAATCGCAAATTAGTCGTAAGAACGTAAATAATCCATTCCACTTTTCACTCTTTTTCTTCCGCGTACCTGCGTGTCCATGAATTTGATTATGGGCGTGACCTTACGATTAATGATTAAAATAACGATTAAAAAATTATGTCATATCTCTCAAATAGAATTTTTTATTTGGATGTCAATAAAAACAATAACAAGTGAATGTATTAACATTTAGGTTAAATACTATTTGGCCCATTTCGTTCTGGTTTTACCCTTATTATAAAATTTAATGAGTGCTTTATAGAACTTGGGACGAATTATACGATTTATGTGTGACGCTCTTTTTAGGATACGAAAATTTCAGGATACGAAAACCAAGTCAAAGCCAATTAATTTCGTATCTAGAGGTTTCACTGTATAAATAAAATTACAAAGATAAATATTTTCTGAATTTCTGTAGTACAATTTATATGCATAATTAAAATTATGTATTTTTATTTATAAAATAGAAATGATTTTTCTCTCTAGAAAAAACATTGTAGCAATAAAAATTCAGACGCTGCATATACATTCAATATGGTAATATTACCTGCCAATACCTGATGCGTGTTTTATTATTATTATTATTATTATTATTCTATTTAATTCAATATAGTAACTTTATTATTATAATTCTATTTAATTCAATATAGTAACTTCCTACAATAATTCCGAGGAGAATCACTCCCCAAACTTAAGTCATACTTACAGGTGGTAACAGGATACTTCCATACTCATTGTTACATCCTCCTTGACATCGTTACCAAATGTTTCAAAGGGTTCAATTATTACACGCATTCGTGATAATTTCATTTTATTATTTCGTTTTATTAACAGTAATCTAATACTTATTCAGTATATAAGCAATGAACGCCCCCTTTCATTTTTTTTTTTTTTTTTTTTTTTTGCTTCCAGCACTTTGATTGGCTGCTCAGATCTGTTCACGGTTTAAAAGATTGCATTTTTAAAAACTTTCAGAATGATTTTACTAAAACTTAATACGACGCCTCTCCTTACTCACTTTGACAAGACCATAGAAACCTCCGCTTACCACACATAGCATAATACGACACAGACTTTCAGATTGCTTACCGCAAGCAATGTACACAGTTTTATTAGTTAGATACATTATAATTTTTTTATTTCCATTGAATCCATCACTTCTCAGAGTGACTAGATTTATTCATTCTTTAACACCCGTGAGTAAATAAAGAAGTTGTTTTGCTCGCTGGCCGCTAGCCAGTTTCAAGTATGGTTTTGACTTTGAACACTAATACTTAACGTATGCGTTTTGCTCACATTCTATTTAACTGAAGCTATTTGTATAAAACCCTTTTTTCTCTAATCATTTTTCGGATTGTTTTAAAGCGTTTTCACTGGAATACCAGCTTAAAGATTTTACTTTTTCTCTCTCTCAAAAACATTGAAGTTATTCTTTTCCTAAACTTTCTTAGTTATCTCGCGCCAAAGACATAAACCTTGTGATTTTTTCGTATAACGAACACATTAATTATGTTTTCTATTATTTATTTTGGTATAGGTGTGGGAGGTGATTTGAATAAGATTAGGTATAAACCACACTATCTTTGCGATATAATTTCTGTGACTTTTACGAAACTATTTAAGAAAATTCTTTATTTATTGCGTTTTGCTATAGTTTACAATTGCCGTTATATTTTACATCTAGTAAACTTTAATCAGAAGTGACTTTTCCAGGGTATTCATTGTAAAACACAAACAACGGCTAACGTAAGTGTAAACAAACACAGACGGAACTTGGTCTTAATTTATTTTTCTATTAAAAATTATTTTTGAGGCTTTATTCTTGACCATTAAACTGATTACCATATACAGAGTGGAACGATAAATTTATCGCCCTAAAAACAACACTACAACTTTATTTTAAAACTGTTATTGAAAAAATCAATTCAGGTAACTTGATTACGTATTTCATGTAGCCGCCTTACACGTCAATCACTGCCTCGATACAGGTCCAGAACTGGGAGCAGATCTTTTCCACAAACACCGGCGGAAACTCGACGATTACTCGGCGGATGGCGGCGATAAGGCTAGCTTTGGTGCTATGAGAGGTCATGTTGGTGATGTTCTCGACGTATGACATAAACGAAGTAGTCTAGCGGGTTCAGGTTGAGGGTGAAGGGGGGTCTAATGAGAGAAGGATACAACGTCGTAGCACTCCTGAAGCCAAGCCTGAGTCTCTTTGGACTTGTGGGCCGGCACCGATTTCTGCTGCCACACACAGGGTCTGCTAGCGGCTACCTGACTGCACCAGAGGATCACACACTCTTCAGCACATCCAGGTACATTTTGATGTTGACTTTCAAGCCGACTTTAAAGATGTAAGGTGGAATGATGTGACCCTCATTTAAAACCACATAAAGACCATAACCGTGACTGGAAAGTTCGTTGATTGTGCCTTCAAACGTTGAACCGTCGAAATTTGCATTGAAAGTGCTGGCAATGGTCCTATTGTCATAACTTAGATTAGTAGAGAGCATTAGTTATACGGCGGCACATCTCCGATCTCGCTCATGTCACTTTCAGACATGATAGCAGACTCCTATCGATCATGAGATTTGTACACAACTGGCCAACTAGTAGATGGTCTGCAACAAAAAAGAAAACCAGTTTTCATCAAACGGAAAAGGAATCATGTCGTCTTTCCTAGGTCGACAACTTTATCGTCCCTCCTTGCATTGAAAACTTTTTATTTACTTCACACATTTTTATTTTTTTATTTACTTCACATACAAACAATTAATAAATTTATATTCCTTATGTATATTTTTTTTATAAATTCAGGATTAATGACAAAAAGACTTACTTTTGCTTACTTTAGCTTTCTAAAATATAATTTATTTCAATTATAATATACTTTGTTCGCAGTTTGTAATATATATATATATTACGAAACTTGCATTTTTCAGGAAAACTCCATTTTTCATCAAATTCTCAATAAGTATCGAAGAATTCATTTTCATTAGTTGTTTTTACAATTTTTATAAAAAACACATGTACATATGTACCGCATAAATGACTGCCTCATTGAAATGTTGTTTTAGGCTGTCCAAAATGTAAGCACGATATTAGTTTCGCTTTCTTATTATTTTTGTACGTCGAAAAAATATTTTATGATGGTCACTGAATTCAATGAAATTAATAATTACCTCAGTCTAGGGCGTTTTCTCAAACAAGGAACGATTAGAGATAACTAAAATGAACATTTTCAACATTTTAAAACATTTCTTTTCAACCGACTGTTATATTGGTAGAGAGGCTGGTTGATATCGGTTGATAAATTAGGAAATAATCATAACGAAATAAGAAATAGTTTTTTTTTTATCTCTTAGGGAACACCTACAGCGAACGGTGAATTTAAATTCAATAATAAAAAATAAATAAATAAATAAATAATAATAACTAACAAATGAACGCACTAGCGTTCGAGGCGTACACACACACCCTCCCTCTCTCTGAAAATACAATGCGCGAGAGCCCACTATCAGCGAAGCTGATGAAAAGGGAAGAGAGAGAAAGATAAAGTGAAATCAACGCGGACGAAAAAAAAGAAGCAGTTTTGAACTGAGCGTTCATATAAAAATATTGAGAGGCAAGAAAAAAAAAGAAGAAAAGAAAAGGAGACTGCGGAGAGCAGTGAACGTTGTCAAATGGACCGGTTGTTTTGTTTACGTTTGAGCGAATAATGAATCAAAAAAAAAAAAATTCGCTATGAGCCGGTGATGCTTAGGAATGCCCAAAGCGCAGCGTAAACAGATTTTCCTGAAATAAACAGGAGTTGAATTCTTTCGACCGAGAATGGACATCATGGAAAGTTCACGGCGAAGATATTAAAGATGAATAAGAAGAGAGTTGCATAGAACAAAAATATCGTCATGTCGACGGACGTCCCCATCCAAGAAGAAACCAAACAGGAAAAATCTCGCGAATGATGAACTTTACGGAGACAGTATGAAACACGAAAGTCCAATTGGATAAAGTTAAGTGACTATTATGATTTCCCATTCCCGATATCCCCGCTCCTTGTCCTTGACCGAACTGTCATACCATAATGAAAATGGTATATACCTTTTCTCTTATATATTTTTTTTTGCTTGCCACTTTTTTTTCTTTTCTTTCTTTTATGACGTTTCCTTTTTTTATCATCCGACCTCACCCCAACCTATTGCGGTGTGATATTAAATTTAAGGATGTTGAATAAAATTCGTGTTTTAAGATTTTAGCGTTGTGTCATTCTTGCTTTGAGTTTGAATCGTTCAGAACAAAATGTGCTAATGAGAACCTTAGACAACGTGTCAAATAGGTCACAAATCGTGGACGACACTTTACTTGTCATTGTTTTATTTTTATATTGTGTTACGGAGAACGTAGGGTGAAGCGCTAACCTAGAGTTATAAGATTCTTACCAGGACTCAGCTTCATACCGGCCCGTAACATAAATTGGGGGCTCGCCGTTGGATTTTTCATTGGCTCATAAAAAATATCCCTGAACGATTCACAAGGCAAGATGGCAAGCATAGAAAGTTTTCTAAAAGACTCATTCCCGGAAAGCCTTGGTAAACTCAAGAAAGACGTGTTAATAAAATTAGGGCAAAGGCTAGATTTAGAAGTAAAGGGAGCGATGAGAAAAACTACACTAGTTAGAATTATCACGGAACATATGGTAGATAATGGGATGTTTGAGCAGGAAACGCTGGAGGAATTGCCAACAGAAATGGCAACTATGACTCCAGCCGAAGTAGAATTAGAGAAGGCAAAAATATTAGCTAGGATGGAGATAGAGAAAGCCAGGATTGAACAAGAAACGTGGATGAGTGAGCTAACCATGAGGCACCAAACAAACAAGAATAGACTGAATAGCTTCAACGTGACGAAACACGTGAGGATGATCCCTAAATTCGTCGAAACTGAAGTGGACGAGTACTTCGCCCACTTTGAAAGGACAGCTCTTAATATGGGCTGGCCGAAGGAATGCTGGACCATGCTACTACAAACAACGCTGTATGGGAAAGCACAAAGGTCGTACGCGGCGCTCCCAGCAGAGGACTGCGCAGATTATGAAACCGTCAAGGCGGCGATTTTAAAGGCGTACGAACTAGTCCCAAGAGCATACCAACAAAAATTCAGGGGGTTAAGGGTGAGTGAAGGCCAGACCTATATAGAGTTTGCAAATTGAAAAGAAGCACTCATCAACCGTTGGTGTAGCTCTAAAGGTGTGGAGGGAGATTTTGAAAAATTGAAACAGCTCCTATTAATAGAAGAATTTCTAAACTGCGTCCCCGAAGACATGAGGCTACACCTGGCCGAGAAAGAGGTAGCGACAGTACTCGACATGGCTAAATTAGCGGACGAATATGTCATCACCCACAAGGGTAGACCGGGATTGCATAAGCCTACACATCCACGTAGTAGAGAGGAGTGCCATGAAAAACGAAGCGGTCCGCAAGCGCTTAGGGGGGGGGCGGCATTCTCAGCCAAACAACCGCCATTCAAACAGGAAGTCAGACCTATCACATGCTTCAACTATAAGAAGCTGGGTCACATAGCTGCAAACTGTTGGGCGAAGCGAGGCCCGGAACAAATTCGAAATCCCCCAGCTAAACCACAGTTGATGGTACACGCAAATATAGAAGCGGAGTATAAACCCTTCACGCCGAGAGAATACATTTCCAGAAACAAAAAGAGCCAGAGAAGGCCCATCAATATCTAAAGAGACACGGGTGCATTCCAATCCTTAGTGCTAAGGAACCACGTGCCTACGGGAATAAAAACAACCTCCAATAGGACAGTCACTATTAGAGGCATAGAAGATAAGCCTATGAAAATTCCTCTAGTTAAAATTTACTTAGAATCCGATTGGACATCAGGCGAGATCATCGTGGGAGTCATTAGTAGCTTACCTATGACCGGCGTGGCGATGATAGTAGGTAACGACATTGCCAAAAGTCGAATCAAACTCTCGAGCCAAATGACGCCTGAATCCATGGGGGAACTCAAGGCATCAGAAGATAAGGCATCGGGAATTGTAACGACGAGGGGGGAAGAAGAAAGAGGGGGAGAAGTCTACTACTAGGTCACCAGAAAGGAAGGGCCAAACAAAAGAAGAGATAGGGCTGCGATCCAATCTATTAATACCGCGACAGGAACTAATTAAGGAACAACAAAACGATGTTGATTTGAAACCCCTGTTTGGGCGGATCGGAAATGAAGAATCTGATGCCAGGGCAGGACAATACTTCCTCAATACCGGCGTATTAATGAGAAGGTGGAATCCTCCCAGTGTGGCGGAGGGGATAGACCGGAGCGTGCGCGAGCAAGTGATGGTGCCGAAAGCGTACCGGGGGGGGGGGTGCTAAAAGTTGCACACGAGATACCATTGGCGGGTTACCTGGGTGTCACTAAGACGCACGAAAAGCTCACAAGACACTTCTATTGGCTAGGAATCATGGGGGACGTGAAAATGTTCTGTCGAGCATGCAAGATATGCTAAGTGACAGGAAACCCCAACCAGAAGATTCTTCTGGCGCCACTCCAACCAATACCAGCAGTGGAGGAACCTTTCGGTCGAGTTATTGTCGACTGTGTGGGACCGTTGCCTAAAACTAAAGCCGGCCATAAATATATAATGACTATAATGTGTGCGTCCACCAGATTCCCTGAAGCGATCCCATTCCGGAATATATCAGCGAAAAAGATAGTAGACACCCTGATTACTTTCTTTACAAAGGTGGGATTACCAAAAACAATCCAGACCGACCAAGGGTCTAATTTCATGTCAAAGATCTTCAGGCAGACGGTAGCACAATTGGGAGTCACGCACGTCAGATCCAACGCATATCACCCGCAATCCCAGGGAGCGCTGGAATGCTTTCACGCCACACTCAAAACTATGCTAAAAGTATATTGTGTGGAACATGATGACGAGTGGGACAGAGGTATTCCCTTCATGTTGTTTGCGGCGCGTGAAGCAGTACAGGAATCACTAGGGTTCAGCCCATTCGAGCTAGTTTTTGGCCACCCAGTACGGGGGCCACTAAAACAAATAAAAGAACGATGGGTAAACGATGAGCCCATGCCGCACAATATGTCGGAATATGTGGCTAAAATGCGAAAACCCCCGTCAGAAGCGCGAGAGTTAGCCAGAGATCACCTAGAGAATAGTCAGAAAACCATGAAAGCCGCATATGACAAGAAAACGATAGAAAGAGAATTCAAAGAAGGGGAGGAAGTCCTACTACTGTTACCCCTAAAAGTCAGCCATTTAAGGCCAGATACCAGGGACCCTATACAGTAGCCAAAAAGATTAACTCCCTTAACTACCTAATAGATACCCCAGAACGTAGAAAGAAGACGCAAGTATGTCATGTTAATATGATGCGAAAGTATTTTAGAAGGACGGAAGAGAAAGCGGTGCTGATAGCACCACGTATCCAGGGAGAACTGGAACTGACCAGCGCTGAGGGGGAAGCCAGTGTGGCCAGGGTCCCACCTAGGAAGTTAAACAACTCAGCGGTCTTGGGAAATTTAGATGCCAAATTTTCCCACCTACCTTCGAAGGAAGGGCAGAGTTTAAAAACAATACTCTCAGAGCACAGAGACTTATTCTCAGATGCGCCCAGGTGCACGAATGCAGCAGTGCACGATGTAGAACTAAAAGAGGATAAACCGATTAGACAACACCCATATCGCCTAAGTCCGAGAAAACTAGCAGTTCTAAAGGAAGAGATAGACTATATGTTAGATCATGGGATAATAGAACCCAGTCAGAGTAAGTGGGCGTCATCGTGCATGCTAGTAGACAAGCCCGATGGGACAGTGCGATTTTGCACTGATTATCGAAAAGTAAACGCGCTTACCAATCATATCCTATTCCCATAGATAAAATAGGGCGAGCAAAGTATATCACGAAATGCGATCTCTTGAAGGGGTATTGGGCGGTGCCCCTAACAGAACGAGCCAAACAAATATCGGCATTCGTAGCCCCTGAGGGAACATATCAATACCGAGTGATGCCCTTTGGCATGAGGAACTCACAGGCCACGTTTGTAAGATTAATGAATGCGTGTCTCGCTGGGATAGCAAATGTAGATACCTACATAGACGACATAGTGATCTATAACGACACGTTGGCAGAGCATGTCGAAACAATAAGGAAAGTATTCCAAAGGCTGCGATCAGCCAGGCTAACCATAAATCTAGCGAAAAGCGAATTCTGTCAGGCCGAGGTAAAATACCTAGGGCACGTGGTAGGACACGGAAGAATTACTCCACTAAAGGCCAAAACCCAAGAGATCGAAACATACTTAGCACTGAAAAATGTTCGGAGCCTAAGGCGATTCTTAGGTATGGCCGGACACTATAGGAAGTTTTGTAGGGATTTTGGGAACATCGCCGCGCCCCTGACGGAACTATTGAAAAAGCACAGTAAATTCAGATGGTCAGTGGAATGCCAGGAAGCATTCGAAACCATAAAATGAGCGTTGAGTACAGAACCAATACTGAAAACTCCTTCATTCAGTCAACCTTTTAGCTTAGCTGTAGATGCCAGTGACAAAGGCATCGGAGCAGTGCTATTGCAACCGGGGGAAGACGAGCAGCTTCATCCAGTTAGTTTCTATTCAAAAAAGTTTAATGGATTCCAGAAATCCTATTCAACGATAGAGAAAGAAGCATTAGCGCTAATATCAAGCCTTCTTCACTTTGAGATATACGTGACCTCAGCACCTACTCCAATCTCAGTATTTACTGACCATAATCCGTTGGTCTACGTGAATAGGATGAAGAACAAGAATAGAAGATTAATGTCTTGGAGCCTTATGCTGCAGGAATTTAATTTAGATATCATGCACATTAGCGGCAAGAACAATGTGGTAACAGATGCCCTATCGAGAAAACATGATTAAGAAATAATTAAATAAATAAACAAATAAATAAACAAAAGCACGAATCAGATTTTAAAAAAAGAGAGAATAAGAATTTTTTATGTTATGCTTGGAGGTGTTATATTGGGAGAGAGGCTGGTTGATATCGGTTGATAAATTAGGAAATAATCATAACGGAATAAGAAATAGTTTTTTTTTATCTCTTAGGGAACGCCTACGGCGAACGGTAAATTTTAATTCAATAAAAAAAATAAATAATAAATAAATAATAATAACAAACAAATGAACGCACTAGCGTTCGAGGCGTACACCCCCTCCCTCCCTCTGAATATACAATGCGCGAGAGAGCCCACTATCAGCGAAGCTGATGAAAAGGGAAGAGAGAGAAAGAAAAAGCGAAATCAACGCGGACGAAAAAAAAAAGCAGTTTTGAACTGAGCGTTCTTTTTAACGGTGATAAACGATAGCGTTCGTATAAAAATATTGAGAGGCAAGAAAAAAAAAAGAAGAAAAGAAAAGGAGACTGCGGAGAGCAGTGAACGTTGTCAAATGGACCGGTTGTTTTGTTTACGTTTGAGCGAATAATGAATCAAAAAAAAAAATAACAAAAATTGCTTAGGAATGCCCAAAGCGCAGCGTAAACAGATTTCCCTGAAATAAACAGGAGTTGAATTCTTTCGACCGAGAATGAACATCATGGAAAGTTCACGGCGAAGATATTAAAGATGAATAAGAAGAGAGTTGCATAGAACAAAAATATCGTCATGTCGACGGACGTCCCCATCCAAGAAGAAACCAAACAGGAAAAATCTCGCGAATGATGAACTTTACGGAGACAGTATGAAATACGAAAGTCCAATTGGATAAAGTTAAGTGACTATTATGATTTCCCATTCCCGATATCCCCGCTCCTTGTCCTTGGCCGAACTGTCATACCATAATGAAAATGGTATATACATTTTCTCTTATATTTTTTTTTTTTTGCTTGCCACTTTTTTTTCTTTTCTTTCTTTTATGACGTTTCCTTTTTTTATCATCCGACCTCACCCCAACCTATTGCGGTGTGATATTAAATTTAAGGATGTTGAATAAAATTCGTGTTTTAAGATTTTAGCGTTGTGTCATTCTTGCTTTGAGTTTGAATCGTCCGGAACAAAATGTGCTAATGAGAACCTCAGACAACGTGTCAAATAAGTCACAAATCGTGGACGACACTTTACTTGTCATTGTTTTATTTTTATATTGTGTTACGGAGAACGTAAGGTGAAGCGCTAACCGATTCAAACAAATCACCGGTTGGCAAACCTAAACTGCTTAAGGAGGAGATAGGCTCTGTCTATCGCCCGGCTTTTATACTCCTTCTTTGCCTATTGGTCAGATGTAGAGGTACTATCACAGGGACTCGGCTGAATCACCCAGTGGTTGACCTTGTTTCCTGACTAGGGCAATGAACGCCGCTTCTCCCCACTCCCGCCACATCCCATCCCCCTAAACTGGACACAGTGGGGTGCTTCAGTGCCATATATGTCGGTGCAGTTGGACTGGGCTGGCTTTGCCTAACGGATTGGGGGTACCAGATTGACAGTTCCTGGCTGCTGTTTCCGACTGATAGTACAGGTGCCCTAACTCTTTGGTAGCGCTTAGAGCGGCTGCTCCATCAACAGTTGTAAAATATCGGGATGTTTGTAGTGCCATGTCGCGCATGGAAAGGGATCCTGCACTCATTCCCGGCGGGCTTTCCTGAGGCCACAATCCTGTGGGTGAGGACAGCTGATAGTCTACTTGTATTGCATGTCTGGTATTCTGCACAACTACTTGTCCAGCACCCCCTCACTCACTCACCCTAACTGAAACTTTTAAATAAAATAAAATGAAATGACAGCTCAAGCAAAAGTTACGTTTAAACCAGGACCAAACTCAAAAAAACCAACCTGCCTCCTCCCTTGAGGCTTGCATTTACTAATATCCGCGGGCTTAGAACTAACTTAGATGATGTTGAGTCATTTCTCCTTGTAAACACCCCGGATATCTTAGCATTAAGTTAAACTAACCTTCACTCCTCCATTCCCTCTAACCATTTTAACATGCCTGGTTATCTCCCACTCTACCGTAAGGACTCGGACAGACATATGCATGAACTTGGAGTCTATATTCGTAACACCCTCCCCCTGACTAGAGAAATAAAACTAGAATCAGAGGACCAGGCCTTTATGTGCTTCAGACTAAATATGCAACACAATATTAGCTACTTGTATTTTCTCTACCGCTCTCCCTCAAACCAAGACTGTACCCTAATAAACAAAGTATCAGACAGCATAGATATAGCACTCTCCCTCGATACTAGCGCACAAATACATGTATTTGGTGACTTCAATGTCCACCACAGTAACTGGCTTGGATTCTCTAATCACACAGATGTAGCTGGTAGCGCAACACATAGCTTCTCTATATCCCATTCCCTATTTCAGTTGGTTACATTTCCGACACGTTTCCCAGACCAGCAAGATCAACATACCTCACTTCTAGATCTCTTTCTGACAACGGTTCCCAATGACTGTACAACAAATACACACAGCCCACTCGGGAATGCTGATCACACTGTGATAATGGTAGGAATCAGCCTAAATTTTCGCCCTAAAACTGAAGACCCACTACTCAAAACAACGAGGTATTACAAAAAGGCTGATTGGGAAGCCATCAGGGAGCTCATCAGAGATGCCCCATGGAAAAATATCTTTACTCTTCCAGCGGAACAGTGTGCAAATGAGACCACTGAATGGTTTAAAACTGCAATTGAAGCACATGTTCCCGCACGGAAATTCTATAGCAAGCCCCACTCCCCCCAATGGTTTACTTCTGCTTATGCAGCTGCCATTTGTCAAAGGCAGAATGCATTCCGCAGATTCAACCGACATAAGTCCAGCTCAAATAAACAGAAGTTTATAGAAGCTAGAAATAATTGTAAGAGAGTGATAGAGACAGCTAAGACAGATTACTCTGAAACCACCAGAAAACGCATCGAAGCACATAAATTAGGAACCCGGGATTTTTGGAAAATCTACAACAGCGTAGTAAATAATGGACAGTCAACTATTCCCCCACTATGAAACGATCATGAGGTTGCTTGCACGGCAACTGACAAGGCAAATCTGCTTGCCAGTCGGTTTGCCTCAAACTCCACACTGAACTCGGTACACCACTCACTCCCTGATTTTCCTCTGCGAACAGACGCCTCACTAGACGATTGGAAAATCACCTCTTCTCAGGTACATGCTATTATAAAAAACCTAGACACCTCAAAAGCGTGTGGACCAGATCTCATGCCGGCTGTGCTATTAAAAAAAATGCTCTGCCGAGGTTGCTCCAGTTCTGTCCAAACTTTACAATAAATGCCTTAACGAATCTTGTTTTCCCGACTGCTGGAAAACCGCCTCTGTGGTACCAGTCTTCAAGAATTCTGGTGAAAGAGCTGACCCACTAAATTATCGCCCCATTAGCCTCCTCCCGCTTTTCGCCAAAATATTTGAGTCCTTAGTTAATCAAGCCCTAGTCCAGCACCTAACAGCTGCTAAACTCCTGACTGACAAACAATATGGATTCAGGCAAGCCCGTTCAACAGCAGATATCTTAACTGTAGTTTCTGAACGTATATACCGTTCATTGGATAAAACAGGGGAGGGTAGAGCGGTAGCCCTTGATATATCTAAGGCTTTTGACAGGGTATGGCACGATGGTCTTCTAAGGAAAATTAGATCATATGGAATCACTGGAAGAATTCATAATGTAATTAAATCCTTCTTAAGTAATAGAAAAATCCAAGTTGTCCTCGACGGTCGTACATCCAAACAATACGACATAAATGCGGGAGTACCTCAGGGGTCTATCCTTGGACCTCTATTATTCCTGATAGTCATAAACGACCTCCCTGATAAAATTGTTTCGGAGATGGGTATATTTGCCGATGACACCACTCTCTATAACAGATATGAGGGGAAAACAAATGAACACATATCCAAGGAAATGACAGAAACACTAGAGGATGACCTCCAATCCGTAGTGGAATGGGGACAAAAATGGTTGGTCACATTCAATGCTGCTAAGACAAAGCTTGTTTCCTTCAATAACTACAAGAAACCTTCTCTACCACCAATAGCAATGGCCAAGAACACATTACCTGAAAGTACTTCTTTTAAACTCCTCGGCCTAACGTTTACAGGGAATATTAACTGGAATAGATACATTGAGAGCATTGCCAAGGCTGCTGCAAGGAAGGTTGGCTCCCTCTACCGTGCTAGAAAGCTACTTACGCCTGACAGTATCCTATACCTCTATAAGGCAACCATTCGCCCATGTATGGAGTACTGTTGTCACATCTGGGCTGGTGCATCTGCTTCTTGTCTCTCGCTCCTGGACAGGGTTCAAAAGAGAGTCGCCAACCTGATAGGTCCTGAACTGTCATCTAGGCTTCAGCCTCTGTTCCATCGACGAGATGTTGCATTCCTCTGCCTGTTCTACAAATACTTCAATGGTGAATGCTCTGACGAACTGTAAACACTTGTACCTCCCCGACGTAACTACCCCCGACAAACCCGACAAGCTACTAAGTCTCATCCCTTTACAGTAGAGATCCCTAGGTGCAAGAAAGCCTTTTACTCCAATAGTTTCTTCCCCAGAACTGCAGGTCTTTGGAACTCCCTTCCGGGATTCTGCTTTCCCAACTGCAACGATATGCAGAAGTTCAAGTGTAATGTCAACAAACATCTTTCTACTCATTTCCCTTCATAATGACCCCGCTAATTAAGTCCCTGATAGTAGCCCCCTGCTTCAAAGTGGCACTGTGCCTTGTTTAGGGTGAAAATTGAATAAAAAAAAAAACAAAAAAAAAAAAAACCTAGAGTCATAAGATTCTTACCAGGGGACATCCACCCCGACTCAGCTTCATACCGGCCCGTAACACGACTCATAATTGACTTATTCTAGGAAGATTTATCAAACAAGGAAAGGTTAGACGTAATGAAAAAATACTTTCAGCATTTAAAAATATTTATTCTAGGTATATTTATCGTAAACTCAGTTTAGGAGGAATTCTTAATGAAAGATTTAGAGACAACGAAAATCGAATATTTTCTGCATTTATAAGATTTACTCATATTTTTTAGAAACTAGTGGGAGGGCGCTTACTGTTTTTTTTAACGAAAAATCTGAGGTTTCATTTTTCATAATCTAGGAGGAAAAGTAATACGAGACGAAATAACGCACATAATTTATATTAAATGCTTCCAGTTCACATGTATATGGAAACATAAAATTTGTTCCTGATGCATATCCCATTTTAAACAAAATTAACTCAGTCTAGAAGGATTTCTGAGTAACGGAAATACTCTAGGAGTAATGGTTTTAACATTTTCCAACAATTCCCGATAAACATTTAATCGTTCTTTTGTGGTTATGGTGGTACGGGGAATTTTTACGTTTTTACAGAAAATTTAATGCTGGCATTTCATTAGTTTTTAATATACATGTTTTTTTACTTTAACTTGTTTATAGATTTTCTTGTACATTCCTCATTTATCTACCGCTTCATGAAACAAAAGAATTACAATTTCACTAATTAACGAAACTAACATAGGAAATACGTTTTCTTTGCTACTACTCTGAAATAATAGGCATTGATTATATTAAATATTTCCAGTTCACATATACATGCAAATACAAAAAAAAAAGCTCCAGGTGAATTTCCCATTGGGGGAGGTGCACTCGTATGTGCAAACACAAACAGCTTAACAAATCAATTAGTTAGCACCCTTTTATATCTCCTCGGACAAGGCCGAGAAACAGGTCCTGACAGTATATATAAATAAAATAAAAATTATAAAGATAAATATTGTCTTTATATTAAAACCTATCGTGATAATAGAAAGCTCAATTAAAGAGCAATTAAAAGACAAGAGATTTTTTTTAGCTTTACTATCATTTCATTAATTAATTAACATTAATTGACTGATTGAATATTTAACTTTTGCTTTCTCTCTTTTATTCTTATACATTATAGTTAACAAAAAGTATATATATATATATATATATATATATATATATATATATATATATATATATATATATATATATATATATAATATAAAGTGAATGTGTGTGTGTGGTCATGAATAGGCTCCTATATGGTTTACTATTTAAAAAAACTGATTACATATAATGATAGATGTATCGAGACACAGGAATGGGTATGTTTGATCTGGCAGAACGGTGGTTCATTAAAATTATGGGGTCTGCGTTTGCGCCTAGTCCACAAAGTATGGCAATAAAAAAATTAAAAATTAAAAAAAAAAAACGTTTACAAGTGTTTTTGATATAGATGTACATGAGAATATTTTGATAAGTATGTTTTAACTTAAATGGGGTGGGTATTGTGGGGTCTGCGTTCGCGCCTGGCCTCCATAGAATGGAAATAGGCACAAACTTTAATAAAGACTTTTCATATCTATCTGCGTAAGTATACTTTGATAATTATGTTTCAGTTATAAGAAATATGGTATAATAAAATCATGGTGTGTTCGTTCGCGTCTGACCTCCATAGAATGGAAATATGTCACAAAGTTTAACAAGATTTTTTAATATAGATCCACGGAATATTGTGATAAGTGTTTCAGTGTGAACAGGTATGGTATAATAAATTATGGTGTTTATCTATTTTATTTTTACTTTCATCATATTTTGCTTTGGTTTTGATACCCCCAAATTCAACCCAAATTTACAACCCTTCCTTTTCATTACCTATCATACTTTCATAAATCAGAGTCTATTTTCTGTAGGCTGTTTTTGAACCCAGTCAACGACTGGTACTTTTGCTAGTATATTATACTCAGAGTTGTGCTAATTAGTGATAAATTTTTTACTAATGTTTCTATTTACAATGCCTCCCCACGGGACAGAGTTAGACACCAGGGTCGTTTTTTAACGTGGAGAAAAGGAACAAAAATAAAAATTGTCTCAGTCGTGAAGGATTTCTCCTCCACTGACAGAGAACAAGAAATTGAAGTGTAGCATCTGAAGAACAGATCTTGATCTTGTCCCGTGAACATTCATGAGTTAAAGATTTTTCTTTATTATAATTTCTTATTCAAATTTTTCATGTATTAATAAATATTGTAATTTATTCAATCTTTGTTTTCGTAATCAATTATATATATATATATATATATATATATATATATAACAGTAATCTACGCACATGCATGTTTCAGGGCCCTACCCCTCTTCAGCGTAGCTTGACTGTTATTAGGACTCGAACCCTGGACCTTATGTATTTCAGTCCAGTGTCTTATCCATTACGCTATGATGCCATAGACGATTTACTGTTTAGTTTTTATTGTTTATATATTTACGTAGATTTTTGTTGTTGTTGATTTTTTTAAACGATATTGAGGTTAGCGCCTTCACCTTGAAGATCGGATGTCTTTTTGTTTTGTTTTTTTTAGAAATTGACCATTTTTTATTTTGGACCTAAACAAATAATAATAAAAAACAACAACAACAAAAAAAAAACATCCGATCTTCAAGGTGAAGACGCTAACCTAAATATCGTTTTAAAAAATCAACAACAACAAAAAAAAACTACGTATATATATATATATATATATATATATATATATATATATATATATATATATATATATATATATATATATATATATACACACACACACAATATGGTATTGAAATGAATTAGATTACTGGTTAGTGAATCTAGTGGTTTCAAGTCTTATAAAATACCGGAAGAAAGATTTCTATGAGACAATCCCAGTTATTTAGTCCAAACAATAAATTTTATTTTGAAAAATGATTCTTTTTAAATGAAATTTGAACATGTAAACTCTAATATATATTAGTGTTTATTGTTCAAATTTCATTTAAAAAGAATCATTTGTCAAAATAAAATGTTTTTTTGTTTGAACTATATATATATATATATATATATATATATATATATATATATATATATATATATGTATATATGTATGTATGTATATATATATATATATATATATATATATATATATATATATATATATATATATATACAGTGCCCCGCAAAAGTTTACAATACGCATTTGAAACTGTCAGCTTTTGTATTTCTAGCTTCCAAATGGTAATGAAACTTTTTTATAAACATAGAAAATGTATTGAAACTAAGATAGGAACAGTGCGAAAAATAAAAAAATAACAATTTAACACAACGCGAAGAGAAAAACTCAATTATTAGCAACGCAAAAGTTTACAACACATATGAAATTCATTAGATTTCTCAATAATTTTATGACGGTTTATCATGGTAAAATGCGTAGACGCTTCTAGAATGTTCAGGAATATGCAATAGTGTTGTGAGACCGGATCTCCTCCCCATAACGTCCAGATCCTATATAATCAGCTCCTAAGGCTGGTACGGTGGAGCGAGATCTCGACGGATATTGTACCTCGGGGAGCGAGATCTTACTGATACCTGCAACTGCTACTTATCTCTTTATCTTTTCCTATATCCTTGTATCTTTCATTAATACACTTGTAAATCAATTACTACGTGTTTTCACGTGGTGTACTTGTGGACTAACTGCGCCTCACAACAAATAGACACGAAGTAAGCAATGAGTAAAAGTATTGGTCATTCTTATTCTAATAACCGTATTGCAAGCAACAACATCATGGGAAAGAATAAACAGATTAGTCAAGAGCTCAGAAAACGAATTGTAAGTCTTTATCAAAGTGGATTGGGATATAGTATAATATCCAAACAATTGCTGGTTCATTGAATTCTGTTCGAACAATAATTCGGCTCCGGAATTCTTACAAATCAACCCTTCCTTCGGCCAGATCAGGTCGTCCTCGAAAAATAACCAAACGTGCTGAAAGTTTATTAATAAGGAAAGTTATGAATTCGCCTAGAATTACTCTTGGAGAGCTGCAGAAGGACTTAAAAAGCAGTGAAATTAAAGTTAGCAAGGACACAATCAGTAGAACCCTTCACCTTAAAGACATCTTCTCTAGATCAGCAAGGAAAACTCCAAAACATGTTCATGCTAGGCTTGATTTTGCAAATGAGTATGCAAACAAGCCTCTAGAGTTTTGGCATTACGTGCTTTAGTCAGATGAGACAAAATTGACTTGAATGGCACTCCAAAACCACCAAAATTTTGGAGAAAAAAGGTACTGAATACCAGTCAAAAACCCACCATTCCAACAGTAAAATTTGGAGGAGGATCCATTATAATCTGGGGTTGTTTTAGTGCAGGAGGTGTAGGAAAAGTGGAAATAATAAAGGGAAAAATGAATGGAGCACTTTAAAGGAGTATCTTGGAGAAAAACCTTAAAGCAAGTGTGAAGTTGCTCAAATTGAAATCAGTCTGGATCTTTTAACATGATAACAATCCAAAACACACTGCGAAACTCACACAAAATTGGTTTAATTCAAATAAAGGGAATGTTTTAAAGTAGAGTAGTCAATCTCCCGATCTCAACCCTATAGAGAATTTATGGGGAGAATTGAAATTACGGGTCCATAGAAGAGAACCTTCAAATCGGCGAGAATTGGAGAGAATTTGTGTGGAAGAATGGAATAAAATAACACAAGACACATGTAAGAAGTTCGTAAGAGATTACTCAAAACGTCTGCATGCTGTAATCAACAATAATGATTATGCTACAAAATACTAGATATAATTTTATAAATGTGTTGTAACCTCTTGCGTTGCTAATTATTGGGGTTTCTTTTCGCATTGTGTTAAATTATTATTTTTTATTTTTCCCACTGTTCCTATCTTAGTTTGAATACATTTTCTATGTTTATAAAAAGTTTCATTACCATTTGCAAGCTAGAAATACAAAAACTGACAGTTTCAAATGTGCATTGTAAACTTTTGCGATACACTGTATATAATAAAATGGTTTCTTCTGTGGAAAGCATCGATTTATTAAGTCGCCTGACAAGGACTTCTGATTTTAACCCACCATTTGTCCGAAATATTTTCATGTCTAGTGTCGCGCCCATGTAAATTTGTTTATATTAATAAAATATATTTGGTTCTTCTTTTATTGAGTACTCTTAATCACTTCGTTAAAATCATTAGTTATCACTCTTGAATCCTTTTAACCTGTAAGTATATATATATATATATATATATATATATATATATATATATATATATATATATATATATATATATATACTAGCTGTACTCGGCCACGCATTGCTGTGGCTCAGTTTGTTAAAATGGAACACATGTGAAAGTAGAGAAAAGTGTGATTCTTTTTTTCAAGAGAATGTACAAATTATTTTTTTAACAGATGTTAAGAAAATAAACAGAAAAATACTTCCATCATTAATTATGCAAAAAAATAAATAAAATGTTGATTTAGTGTTTCAATATGCTTATAAATTACGATAAAACTTGCTGAGTATGCACTGTTTTACAGTTGTTGTAAAAATGGAACGGAAACTTAAATTTTGCTTCATTTTAATCTTTCTTAATTTTTTAATTGTGCCCCCCAAACGAATATAAGCAAAACAGTAACATTCAACAATTGTACTTTATGTATATAAAACACAAAATATTTATTAAAAAAAAATTTTTTTTTTAAAAGTTAATAACGAAAGGGAAATAATTCCATTTTTAAACGAAAAAGTTAGTTTACCTGTATTAATGCTATTTTTTTAAGCAAGAAAAAAAAAAGGTAAATATCCAGATAGGCTACTACAGAACACCGACCACTCTAATTTGTTTTTTTTATAGGTAATTGAGGTCGCTGACAACGAATCTGATAGTCAAACTTGGGGCAAATTTACCGTTTTCATGGTATTTACCCCTGAACCCAGGAACTTCTTTCCACCATTTTGCAGCATCCGTTTATGCTACGCACATGCACGCTGTAGCATAAACGACGGCTTCACCAAGCAAACTATGTTGGGGGAGGGGATTTTTTTTTCCAGGACATAGAATTTTCTAATTTTCAAAAATACATTATAGCGCTTTTTTGGGTGGAAAATTTAAAATTAGCTGAAAAAGAAATAAAATAAGAAAAGGAAAGCACACCAAGTTGGAGTAGGGGGGTTAATTTATCTGTTTTTGTTTTTTTTACCTGGAACATCGAATTTTCAAATTTTCCGTAAGTAACGCACCGACATTTACCAATTAGAACACCATTTAACATTTTCCGAAGATTTTACTTTGTACATTGGGGGCGCGAGCCGGGGGGGGCGGATGTGATGTTGGCGCGCGCGCCCCAACATCACATCCCCCCCAAAAAAAAACAAATTAGAGTGGTCGGTGTTCTGTAGTAGCGTATCTGGATATTTACAACAAAAAAAAATTTAGGTTTGGCTATAAATTCCTAAACTCATTTCACCCTAAATAATTAAGGTGACTGAAATAGGAATCTAATTGAATCTTTAATTTCCTGAATAGTATCCGATAATTCATTTTTCTTCGAGTTATATCGAATACATTAATACGGACTTTAGGGGCTTTTTTCGTAATGTTACTGTAAAAATTATTTTTTATTGTTACAAATTACGATCTTTAAAAAAAGCAAAAATAAATTCTTGCGTTTTTTATTTACTACTGAAAACCATAACTTTAGTAAAGGTATTTTCTGTTTAAACAAAATAAAACATTTTCACTAAGAGTTAAGTAAAAATAATTAGTTCATTATATTTTGCGATCATTATTTGAAAAATACTGCAATTTTCATTAAAATTCGTTAATTTCCTGATTTTTGGTGAATTTTTAAGTAAAGGGAGGAGTCAAAATGTGTATACACTTTGAGCGTCGGCATTCATTTTGCAACCACGTGTGGTTAATTTAAATTAAATTTCAATCACATGGTTACATTATCAATAATCATTGAAAATTTACCGATATTGTAAACACATTCTGTTTACATAATGTAAACAGAATGTGTTTACAATATCGGTAAATTTTTTTGCCTGTGGTGTTTTTTTAGTGATGCAATGTTGTCAACTGAGATTTAAAAAAAAGAACCCGCGAGATCAGGAGAAAGAAATGTCCAGAAAATCGCTAGCCAGTTTGGCAGAAAAGTAACTTATCTTGCCTTTGATAACATTTATTTGTTATATATTTGTTTTTTGACAACTTTTTCGAATCTATGTGTACAGTAATACAAACCCCTTCGGGGAGATTGTAATGCCCCCCACCTAAAATGTACTTGGAAAAATCGATTTTATAGTGAGATTTAAGAATGGTTAGTCGAAAAAAAGGTGAAAAACAAAACAAATAATCAATAAATAATTGTTACCAAAGGCAATAAATGCTACTTTTTTTTACTTACATGAATGAGTTTATTTTATGTTTTAAAGTATTTTCAAGCAATCTAATGCGGGTGTCTGGGTGCCAAATACCTCCAGATTTTCTAGAATTTTCCTCTAGATTGTAAATGAAATCTCCAGATCTAGCAGGAAAACAGCTAAATTGTAACACTGGTCACGTGACAGGAAGCGGTAATAAATAATTGTCCCTAAATAAAAAAATGGCCTCTCGGTACAAAGAAATCCACCTATTTATCATAGAAAAATTAAGTATAATGTTATAATTAAAAAGGAATATATAAAAACACACATGAATATAGTAAACATATTATACCAAAACGTGGAAGCCATCCGTCCAGTGGTTTTTTAGACAATTAACTCCGAACGAACCAACAGTTACATTTATATATATATATATATATATATATATATATATATATATATATATATATATATATATATATATAAGTCACTTTGTCTTGTGTATGTGTGTGTGAGAGAGATCCTTCCTCACAGGTTCCGAAACGGCTGAGCCTATCTTTTGCAAATTTCACACAAAGCTAATTTATGTGTCTGGCAGTGTTCTTAGATATGTTTTGTACAGAAATTCATCCGATAAATGTCGAAAATCGAAAAAATCCGATCTTCTCTTTTATAGATAAAAGGGATCATTTTTACAGAGGAATATTTTACGTTACACCGGTTCCAGAGAAGATAGTAAAATTTCATATTGCGAATACAGATTTATTATAATCTGGAGCATTCGACTACAGATTGAACAATTCCCTGTTGAAGCCCGAGTGTACTCCAGCATTTTATTTTAATTTTTTCTTATTAATGAGTTCAATTTACGATAAAAAAGAGGTACAATTTAAAAACGCCGCAAATAATTTCTTCGTTTACATATTTTAAAACTAAACATTGATTAGAAGTGACTTTTTCAGAACATTCATCGTCAAGCCCAAATATCAGCTGACGTGATATTCTAAAAAAAAAAAAAAAAAACACTGACGGAAACTTATGAACGACATTATCATTATTATTTTTTATTTTTTAAATTTTTTGCGAATTAGTACACCGGGCAAATTATTCCCCGTAATATATAATAATCAATAGAGGATTTATTCTATCATAATAAATACGCAATCTTCATAAATTAAAAAATTATGTTTAAGCGCATTGTACAACGAAGCAACGCCAGACTCTCAGCTAGTCTTGTTGATTTTCTATAAACGATAAATATGGGTAAAGTAGCGTCTTCACCTCGAAGATCGTTTTACTTAGAAAATCGCCCATATTTTATTTGAACGTAGACTGGAGCATCTTATACCAGTCTCTCACTCTTAGATAGCATCCAAAACAGAGTCTCAAATCTAATGGGTCCCACATTATCAGCCAAGTTCCATCTTCTGTCCCATTGCTGTAATGTCACATCCTTGTGCCTGTTTGACAATACTTTAATGGAATGTGCTCTGACGAACTCATAGCAGTTGTGCCTCCTCGGCATGCATATTTCCGACTAACCCAACAAGCAACAAAATCCCACCCCTCGCTGTTGAAGTCCCTAGATGCTGAAAAGCTTTCTACTCTAATAGTTCCTTCTTTTAGAATGCTAGACTTTGGAATTCCCTCCCTGTTTTTGGCTTCCCTGATTTCACTAACCTGCAGGTTTAAATGTAATGTGAACAGATATCTCGCTGCTTAACTCCCTACAGTGCATTGTGCATTGTTAACACTATCCCAAATAGTAGCCCCTTACTAATTGAATATAATATATAATGGAATATAAATTGATTGCTATTTCGATTTTATGTAACAAATGCATACTGAAAAATTCCTGAATCAGTGGCTAGTTAGAATCAAATATCGATTCGTCAGATGCAATACTATGTAGATCTAATGTCGAGAATACAGCTGACTTTTCTTTATATATAAAAATACTAGCTGTCCATACCCAACGGTGCCTGGGATGCAGTAAAGTCATTTTACTTTATAAGTTTTTTTTTCTTTCTTTATACATATTTAAAACATATACTCGGTCGCTGGAAAGATGGTGGGATCCTTCTACCGCTCCAGAAGATATCTCACTACTGATGCAATTTTCTATCTATATAAAAGCCAAGTACGGCCAAGGATGGAATACTGTTGCCATATCTGGGCAGGAGCTGCCAAAAACAGCCTATCATGTCTTGACAGAGTACAAAATAGACTTTGTGGTTTAGTGGGGGATGCCCTTTTCTCTACCCTGCAACCCCTCTCCCACAGAAGAGACGTTGCGAGCCTATCCTTGTTTTATCGTTATTTTCATGGCAGGTGCTCGTCTGAACTCCAATCCCTGGTCCCCCCTCGCCAATCTTTCACGAAAAACACCCGTCTAGCTGAATCCACTGTGAAAAATTTCCCCCACTCTATATCTGTGCCTAAATCAAAACGCGGATTCCATGAACAAAGCTTCTTTCTTAGAACTGCACGCCTGTGGAACTCTGTTCCGTCTGCCTGGTTCCCTCCGGACTACAACTTGGATGTCTTCAAGTCTAATGTTAACAAATTCCTAATGAACCGCCCCCTTAAGTAAACACTTATCAAATCTCCACACTAACGTAATGTACTTGCAATAACCCTTATCCCTGAGTGGCTTCCGGGCCTTGATAAGTGGTGATCACTGTGTAAAAAAAAAAAAAAAAAAAAGATAAATAATAGTTTTTATTTATTTTTAAAACAGTAATCTATGCGTATGCATGTTTCGCGGTTCTTACCTCTCTTCAGCGAAGCTTGACTGTATCTCTAGGAATAAAACCCTGGACCATGTGTATTAAAGTCCACCACGTTAACCGTTACGCTATGAAGTCCTAGATAATTTCACTATTTTTGTTTTTTATTTTTATCGTTTATAAATATATGTAGATTTCTTGTGTATTTTTAACGACCAATACAGCTAAGTAGTGTCTTCGCATTGAAGATCGTTTTATTTGGAAAATCGTCCATATTTGATTTGGACGTAAATAAATAATATTTTTATTTATTTTTATTTTTTTTAGTATTTTTAAAACAGTAATCTACGGACATGCATGTTTCGAGGTTCCTACCTCTCCTCAACTTAGCTTGACTGTGTTTCTAAAAATCAAATCCCGAGACAGGCTTTTGCCGTGTTCGGAAGTACAAACTGCTAATTTGATGAACGACTGGTTCTAATATTAACGTGTTTATCCAACTGGTAATTACCAACTATCCAACAATTTTGCTAAATTAAAAATTTAACGTAAGCGTCTGTTATTTTCTAGTTTTATACCAACGTAATATGTATGAAACTAAGCCATCTATGAAATTGAATACTTTCCTAGTGGCATGTGGCTAAGTACGACTTTAGAAAAACACCTGGTGATTTAAGATTCTGTGGAGGGGCTAAATTTCAAGAGGGAGAAAGATTTGTTACTATCTATGTAGGATTACGTAGCTGAGATAGTGAAGCAAGGAAGGCAAATTTTAATGTTTTAAAACGGCAACGAAATGTGCGTAATTTTGCTAAACAAAGTCGCTGCAGTACAAGCTTGGAATGGTGAGTGCGGAAGATTTTCATAGGAATGATTCTTTTTTTTTCCTATAGTGTCGATAGTTACGGAAAACGTCATCATTTATTATATATCATTACTATATTATTAGTCTTATATTGTTATATATATATATATATATATATATATATATATATATATATATATATATATATATTGCATCACAAAAGTAAGTACATCCCTCACATTTCTTCAAATATTTAAGTATATCTCTTCATGGAACAACACTGAAAAAATGATTTTTTAACATAATGAAAAGTAGTCTGTCTGCAGCATATATAACAGAGTTAATTTATTTTCCCCTCAAAATAACTCCAAATGTAGCCATTAAAAGCTAAATCCCTTTCAACTACACCCTTTATGAAAAGTTGTCAATATTAACATACATGTCAACTCTCTCTACTCTACTAAAGAGGCTGAGGCTAAGTGTGATGGACTGGTCAAGCATGTCTCCAGACTTGAATCCAATAGAACACCTTTAGGGCATCCTCAAGCAGAAGGTAGAGGTGTGCAAAATCTCAAATATCCGCCAGCTCCGCGACGTCGTAATTGAAGAGTGGAAGAGCATTCCAGTGGCTACATTTGAAGCTCTGGTAAACTCCAAGCCCAGGAGAGTAAAGGCAGTTTTGGATAATGGTGGTGGCCACACAAAATATTGAGAATTGACATGTTGTATGTTAATATTGACAATTTGGCGTAAGTTTTTTGTCAGGGATTTAGCTTTTAATGGCTAAATTTTGAGCTATTTTGAGGGGTAAATAAAAATAAATTAACTCTGTTATATATGTTGCAAACAGACTATTTTTCATTGTGTAAAAAAATCATTTTTTCAGTGTTGTTCCATGAAGAGATATACTTAAATATTTGAAGAAATGCGAGGGGTATACTTACTTTTGTGATACACTTTATATATATATATATATATATATATATATATATATATATATATATATATATATATATATATATATATATATATGTACATATATATATATATGTACATATATATATATATATATATATATATATATATATATATATATATATATATATATATATATACGACCATACCATTGGGATCAGTTAAATCACAGATTAATTTATCTATATCTGTTTAAACAAAATAAAACATTTTCACTAAGAGTTAAGTAAAAATAATTAGTTCATTATATTTTGCGATCATTATTTGAAAAATACTGCAATTTTCATTAAAATTCGTTAATTTCCTGATTTTTGGTGAATTTTTAAGTAAAGGGAGGAGTCAAAATGTGTATACACTTTGAGCGTCGGCATTCATTTTGCAACCACGTGTGGTTAATTTAAATTAAATTTCAATCACATGGTTACATTATCAATAATCATTGAAAATTTACCGATATTGTAAACACATTCTGTTTACATAATGTAAACAGAATGTGTTTACAATATCGGTAAATTTTTTTTGCGTGTGGTGTTTTTTTAGTGATGCAATGTTGTCAACTGAGATTTAAAAAAAAAAAAACCCGCGAGATCAGGAGAAAGAAATGTCCAGAAAATCGCTAGCCAGTTTGGCAGAAAAGTAACTTATCTTGCCTTTGATAACATTTATTTGTTATATATTTGTTTTTTGACAACTTTTTCGAATCTATGTGTACAGTAATACAAACCCCTTCGGGGAGATTGTAATGCCCCCCACCTAAAATGTACTTGGAAAAATCGATTTTATAGTGAGATTTAAGAATGGTTAGTCGAAAAAAAGGTGAAAAACAAAACAAATAATCAATAAATAATTGTTACCAAAGGCAATAAATGCTACTTTTTTTTACTTACATGAATGAGTTTATTTTATGTTTTAAAGTATTTTCAAGCAATCTAATGCGGGTGTCTGGGTGCCAAATACCTCCAGATTTTCTAGAATTTTCCTCTAGATTGTAAATGAAATCTCCAGATCTAGCAGGAAAACAGCTAAATTGTAACACTGGTCACGTGACAGGAAGCGGTAATAAATAATTGTCCCTAAATAAAAAAATGGCCTCTCGGTACAAAGAAATCCACCTATTTATCATAGAAAAATTAAGTATAATGTTATAATTAAAAAGGAATATATAAAAACACACATGAATATAGTAAACATATTATACCAAAACGTAGAAGCCATCCGTCCAGTGGTTTTTTAGACAATTAACTCCGAACGAACCAACAGTTACATTTATATATATATATATATATATATATATATATATATATATATATATATATATATATATATATATATATATATATATAAGTCACTTTGTCTTGTGTATGTGTGTGTGAGAGAGATCCTTCCTCACAGGTTCCGAAACGGCTGAGCCTATCTTTTGCAAATTTCACACAAAGCTAATTTATGTGTCTGGCAGTGTTCTTAGATATGTTTTGTACAGAAATTCATCCGATAAATGTCGAAAATCGAAAAAATCCGATCTTCTCTTTTATAGATAAAAGGGATCATTTTTACAGAGGAATATTTTACGTTACACCGGTTCCAGAGAAGATAGTAAAATTTCATATTGCGAATACAGATTTATTATAATCTGGAGCATTCGACTACAGATTGAACAATTCCCTGTTGAAGCCCGAGTGTACTCCAGCATTTTATTTTAATTTTTTCTTATTAATGAGTTCAATTTACGATAAAAAAGAGGTACAATTTAAAAACGCCGCAAATAATTTCTTCGTTTACATATTTTAAAACTAAACATTGATTAGAAGTGACTTTTTCAGAACATTCATCGTCAAGCCCAAATATCAGCTGACGTAATATTCTAAAAAAAAAAAAAAAAACACTGACGGAAACTTATGAACGACATTATCATTATTATTTTTTATTTTTTAAATTTTTTGCGAATTAGTACACCGGGCAAATTATTCCCCGTAATATATAATAATCAATAGAGGATTTATTTTAATTGAAGAGTGGAAGAGCATTCCAGTGGCTACATTTGAAGCTCTGGTAAACTCCAAGCCCAGGAGAGTAAAGGCAGTTTTGGATAATGGTGGTGGCCACACAAAATATTGAGAATTGACATGTTGTATGTTAATATTGACAATTTGGCGTAAGTTTTTTGTCAGGGATTTAGCTTTTAATGGCTATATTTTGAGCTATTTTGAGGGGTAAATAAAAATAAATTAACTCTGTTATATATGTTGCAAACAGACTACTTTTCATTGTGTAAAAAAATCATTTTTTCAGTGTTGTTCCATGAAGAGATATACTTAAATATTTGAAGAAATGCGAGGGGTATACTTACTTTTGTGATACACTACGACCATACCATTGGGATCAGTTAAATCACAGATTAATTTATCTATATACAGTCTTATAAAATATTGTTGAAAGGAAATATTTTTATAAGACAACCCCAGTCAAATAAAATAGCTCAATATACGAGAGAGAGAGAGAGAGAGAGAGAGAGAGAGAGAGAGAGAGAGAGAGAGAGAGAGAGCAAAATAAATGTTATAGAATTTATAGTTAAATTTTGTGAAGGAAAATCTATGGATTAAGGAAATCACTTGGAATTTCTTGTAGTCATTGTTTCAAACAATACATTTTTATCTAAAAATTTTATATTTTTACTTCACAGAATTTAACTATTAATCCTACAATTTTTAAACCCTTCTCTCTCTCTCTCTCTCTCTCTCTCACACACACACACACACACACACACACACACAATCTCTCTCTCTATCTCTTTCTCTACACACACACACACACACACACACACACACACTCACTCTCTCTCTCTCTCTCTCTCTCTCTCTCTCTCTCTTTATACACACACACACACACACACACACACACACACACACACACACGATTTTCCGCCTGAGCGTCTTTCTCTTTTCTGGATTTTTTTTTATTAAAACGATACAAAACAATGGAAGTTTTGTTTATGGCAAGACTTAATCGTCTGTCATTGATTTCGTTCTGTTTATTCCGACTAAAATTGGGACACGAAACAAACAAACAAGGACGGCCATTCTTGTATGAAACTACAACTGTTGCAGGTGTCAGGATGAAATGCCCGTTTTTAATGGGTCATGTTTGCTTTCGTAAATTGCGCAAACGAAAAACTTCAAACCCATTCCCTACCGCTAGCGTTTCTAAAGAGGTTACTAAATGGTGAATTTTTATTGAACCGTGTAATAAATTTGCTTAGGTCACGACCCAATGATCGGTTTGTTTGTTTGTTTGTTTGTAGTTTTTTTTTTTTTATTTTAGCCAAAAGAAGCAGTAAAGTTATCTTAAAAACTATGTTGGAGTCAATAGGCATTGCATTTTTTTCAGTCAATAAGCATTTGTTTTTTATCAGCCAGAAAGCAGCGAGTTTATCTCAAAACAATGAATTAATCCGCTTGGTCAAGAAGCTTTATCTTATTTTGTTCGTTTGTTTGTTTGTTTTCATCTGGAGAACATATTTTAGTTGTTGTTGTTGTTGTTGTTGTTGTTGTTGTTGTTGAGGAGGAGGAGGAGGAGGAGGAGGAGGAGGAGGAGCGGGTCTTTTAGGCATGATTAATTTAACATAATCGCGTTACTATTGGGGGTTTGAAATGACTTTCTTTGAAAATGCTTAATACGTTCCTGTGAAAACTAACTGACTTAGTGAGGAAGAGAGAGAAGCCTAACAAAACGGAATAAAAAAGAGTGCATCTATTTGAGCCATTTACTTTTTAGAGTTTGTCTGAATCAGTCACTACATCTTTACGCGTTTTCTCAGTCAAGAGATATTAGGTTTTTATTTTAAACTGCGGTGTTGCGTTTGGCAGATAGAGGTGCAATGTGAACGAATGTAAAAGCAACTAGCTTTTATACGTCATTCTCTTGCTTCCTTCGTTCGTTCTTGCTGTCCTTGAAATGAAAATGATTCTCACTCGTTCGAAACGACTTTTTATTTTATGAGTCAGTGTGAAATACTAATGCTTAATAAAACTAGACAACCAAAAGCCTTGAACAGCAGATAGAGTTCAACGATGCCTGAGATAAGGCAGAACGTGGTGCAATATTACTCTCAATCTCCTAACTATGGAGACAACGAGAGGCAAATGAATACTTAACTCATGCACACAGAAGCAAATGACTAGGCATACATACATATGCACTAACAAATGGCAATACATTCATACACTGATAAAGGCCGCATACGCACAAAGTTCCCCGAACTCACAGACATCCCTACACACTAAACACACTAACAAACAGCAACATGGACACACACTAACGGAAAGTAAATGCACACTCACTAAGATTAATTCATATATATTCACACACATACAAAACAAAGATGAGCAAATACACACACAATGCAACATTGCCTTTTAATCACATACACCGGTAGAACACAAACATATATACACACATACTTTTAAAACTTGTCTTTTTCCTCACTACAACAACCATAATATTAACTTTTCTGTGAATTATTTGCTCAATTAGAATATATTTCAACTCACTGTAAATTTATAAATATACTAAATGTACACGACGTCGCCCGGTATTAAATATAACGTAAAATTTCTTTTAAAAAATGAAGTAAAAAATGGAAAGAAACTGAGATATGTGTATGACAACATTATGTTTTTTTCTCTAAACAGTTCACTTCTTGTGAAATACCCGAACTGAGATCGAAACCAAAACTTAAAGACTATAAGTCAATTACGATAACCAATACACCAGCTTCCGTGATCTTTAAAAAGTGTTTTCAAACCATCATGAAACAATTGAATTGACAGATAAAAATCCAATTTTTTACGTTTGACCCCTTAGCAGCCTTTTTTTTCAGTGGAAAACCGATTAAAGGGTTTTCCACGTATCTGAATAACCTATATACCAAATTTCACGTCTGTAGATCAAAAATTTGTCGTGAAGTATCCTCACACACACATTTTCACTTTTATAGATATACTAGCAGGGCGCCTGACGTTGCCCGGTCGTAAAATCCGCATAAATATTATATTTTAATTAATGCAGAATACTTCTGTATTATAAAGAGGAATATCATAGGTATTAAATGTAACGTTAAATTCCTTAAAAATTGAAGTAAAAAAAAAACGGAAATAAAGACATGTGCACGCGAATATTATGTTTTGTCTAAACAATTCACTTCTTGTAAATAAAAAATACTCGAGCTGAGATTGAAACCTAAACCTAATGACAACGAAGCATGTACGATTATGAATCGGCCAGTGTGACATGGTCTTAAAAAAAAGTGTTTTCAACCCGACTTATACTTACCATAGGAAATTTGTAATGTGAATCATTCACGCATGCGTGCTCGTGAAATAGTCAGCAAATAGAAAACAATCCGAGAACTCACACGCACCAATTTTTCAATTTTGACTCCTTAGCAGGATAAAAACGGATTAAAAAGATTTCTACACGTCTGAATAAGCTATATGCCAAATTCCAAGTATGTAGATTTAAAATACGTTGAGTATATCGTTTGAGAAATGTCCTCACACACACACATTCTCACTTTTAACGAATATAAGATATATAAGAAATATATTTATTTTTTGTTTATAAGAAACATTTTATATATTTATTGTTTATAAGAAATATTTTATACATTTATTGTTTATAAGAAATATTTTATATATTTATTGTTTATAAGAAACATTTTATATATTTATTGTTTATAATAAATATATAAAATATTTATTAAGAAATAAGATGGCACATCTTTGAAATATCATTATGAATGAAAAATACATTTTTAAGAAAGCCAAAACGATACATTTTTATTCTTTAAAAGAAATATTTCTTTACTTTTAAAGATGTAAAGCAAGCTTGCGCCTCGATCATGTCCTTTTCAAGCGATTTCTTTTCATTAATCATATTTTCCTTTCGAGATGTAAAAAAATTATCTGGGTAATAGTCTGGTAGAATGTTAGGACAGTTTTTTAAATCTCTTTAAGTGCAATCACGCAGCTCACGTGACAATAATATAAGAAATAGGATGGCTTCCAATCTTGTCTGGAGCGATTTCTATATAAAAGAAATATCGTTTTAATGTTCAGATTATAATTTTTGTCAAATTATTTCGTTATAGCTAATATTTGTTATGAAAATGGAAATTTAATTTTCTGTTTTCTTTTCTTTATCTCTACTTCTGTTCTTTTTTAGGATTACCTGGTGAAATTTGGTTACATGGAACCTTCACCGACGGGCCTCATCTCAAAGGAAGTGAGAATAGAAGCCATTAAGTAAGTGTTTCCCTTTTAATATCTATTGCATAAAATACTTTTTAAAAAATATAATCATATATGATTATATTATTTTGAAACGTAACTAGGTAATATTTTCACACACACACACACACACACACACATATATATATATATATATATATATATATATATATATATATATATATATATATATATATATATACCGTGTATGGCAAAAGTGAATACACCCCTCACATTTCTTCAAATATTTAAGTATATCTCTTCATGGGACAACACTGAAAAATGATTTTTTGACACAAGTAAGATATACCAATAGAGAGTGAAAAAATAATTGTACTAATAGTAAAAATATGGGTCTGCTTGTTACGATGTTTGTTTATCACATTACTTAAGGCCATTTTAATACTAATAAAACAGATGGTGGTGTAGAAACTTGGTTTTATTAGTGTTCTAACATCCTTTTTGTGTAAATTGGTGAGCTTTTAGACCAACGCATTTCACGTGAAAACATTATTACCTACGAATCAAAGGTAAAATAATTTACTTTTCTACTTACATGGATATGCTTTGTGTTTTAACTTATTTTAAAATGTGCTTTTCTTACAAATACAAGCAGTGTAAAACACATTACTGTTACCAAAGGCAAGAGAAGATACATATGCAGAATTCTATCCACAGTAAAACAAACAAAATCTTAACCGTGACGAAAAGAAAAGGTTGTACAACAAAAGGCCACGTAAAATCGCGAATAGTTTTATTTTTTACATAAGAAATAATTTACTTAAAATAATTTTGTATTCTGTTGGATGCCTCCTTAATTTTAATTGGTGCTTTCAGTAGCGTTCTGGGGGCTTTTTCCCACTGATTATTTAAACAATAATTTCTCTTCTAGATGGGGGATAAAAATTAGTATTGACACTGCTCTGGAGGTCTCCCTACTTTTATATTTTTTACAATGCTCACTTAAAAAATAATTTATCTCCTATGGGGGATAGAAATTTAGTTTAGTAGTGTTTTGGGGGCGTCCTAATTTTATTTAGTGTTTTCAGTAGGGCTCAAGGGGGCATTGTGAGCTTTAATTTTTTCATTGCTCATGTAAAAAAAAGATTTTCTCTTCTGGCGTAAAAAAAATTAATTTTATTTAGTGCTTTCAGTAGCGCTCTGGGAGCCCCTGATTTATTTACGCTGCTTACTTATGAAATTGTTTTTCTTTTATTCATTATATTTTGCTAGAAAGTGGTAGATAAACTTGGTTTTAAAACAAATGAGATCCAGGATAATGAGAGAAAAAAAAAAAAGTTTTAACAGAATATATTATGCACACTTTTTAAATACTGCTTTGTTATTTATGTTTCTAATTAATAATCTGAAACAATTCTCTGGAGCAATAAATTAGTAGGCGCGTGAAATAATGCAGTGGGCCACTTGGAACGTGGTATATGCTGAATCCAAATGTACTCAATACCCGAAATACAGCTGGTATGTGTTATAATATAATTTTACTCTTATGAAGTCCTATGTTAAATCGAACAGTGCTCAATACTTTAGAGAGAATATATATGAGAGCTGAGAGAGTAGGAAAATAAAGATACAAAGAAGAAACAAGTAAAAAAGACAGGATGGAAGACACGATATTTTATTGTATATATGCTTTTCTTTTTTATATATTTTTTTTAATCAGATTTTCATCATTTTTATTACAAAGAAACTTTACTTTTTTCATCCAAGTCAAATATTGACAAAAATATCATTTAAACTAAATGCAAAAACCTTTGCAATTTAAATTAAAAATTAAGTAAAATATAATCTTAAAAAATGGGTTACAAACGCATTTCTTGTAAAGCATGGAAATAGTTAAACAAAATGTTTTTAAAAACTTAAACAATTTAGGGTACAAGATTTAATTTCAAATGCATCGATTTTCAATTATTTTTCAATTTTTATACAGTTTACAAATTTATTTAAATTGAATTGAAAAATTACTTTGGATTTATTTTATGTTATACGCATTTTGTTGCTCTTTTGAAATAGTTGAAAATTAAATCATTAATTGCAAATATTTAGTATATTTATGTAGAAACTGCTCGACATCATAAATGGATGGAACTCTCATTTATACATTAACTGAAATATATATATATATATATATATATATATATATATATATATATATATATATATATGCGAGCAAACAGTTAATAAAACATGTTCAAAAGACACTTTGAAATGAGTTAAAAACATATTTAATCTGAAAAGGAAACACTAGATAAGTGGATAGTCCTTATTCCGCGGAGTTTTGAAGAAATACTTTCCTTCTCATCAGAGGGTAGGAATTAGCAAAATGCGGGATCGGATTTTGCATGCAAAAGTATTTGATGAAACAACAAGTAAGTCAAAGATCTTACTTGAAAACAAAAAAAGTGAAGCAGAGGGAATATGGTGAAGAAAAAGGTGATTACACATGAATGGATAGTCTGGTGGAAGATAAATAATCCAGTGATTTCTATTTCCTATTTGGTTTTATCGAGCTTTTACATCTGGCTGAGATAATTTTATAAATATTAATTCTTTAAATATATACTTAAATTTTACCATCTTGGATCATTTTGGTAAATTTAATTGCAATTTTTATTATATATATATATATATATATATATATATATATATATATATATATATATATATATGTGTGTGTGTGTGTGTGTGTGTGTGTGTGTGTGTGTGTGTATGTGCGCGTGTGTTTATTACCCACATATATACATGTTTCATGTTCACTAGCAATCACCAGTGCAGCTTATATAACTCTACTGCCGGCCGAACGATTCGAACCCAGGGCAAAAATTACTTTAGTCTAATATTTTTAACCGTTGAGCCGTCGAAACGGACAAATGTGAGAGAAATAAACACTATATTTTATTCACAAACATAGGAGGCATCAAAAAGCGTTTGATTTTTCAAGGGAGAGAACATTTAACATTGTACATAAACTCAAAGTGCCCAGCGCGATCAAAACGTAAAGATTTAAAAATGTTTTTATATATTTTCACAAATTTTCACCCTTGAATGATTTTATATGAGTTTTAACAGACATTAGTTTATTTTTAACTTAATTGTTAACGTGTCTCTTTTAGGTCTGGTAAATATACTGAATTTACAAGTGGAAAATATGACAATATATATATATATATATATATATATATATATATATATATATATATATATATGTGTGTGTGTGTGTGTGTGTGTGTGTGTGTGTGTGTGTGTGTGTGTGTATTGCGTCAAGAATCTTTTTCCAGTTTTGATCAAAATCCATTACATGGCTTCGATTCTAAACAATGTTTAAGTTTTAAGACTGAAAGCTATATATATATATATATATATATATATATATATATATATATATATATATATATATATATATATATATATATACTAGCAAAAGTACCAGTCGTTCAAAAACAGCCTACAGAAAATGGACTCTGATTTATGAAAGTATGATAGGTTATGAAAAGGAAGAGTTGTAAAGAGATAGCTTCGAATTTGGGGGTATCAAAACCAAAGCAAAATATGATGAAAGTAAAAATAAAATAGACAACCCCCATAATTTATCATACCATACCTGTTCACACTGAAACACTTATCACAATATTCTATTTTTATTGTACCATATTTCTTCAAACTGAAACATAATTATCAAAGTATACTTACGCAGATAGATATGAAGTCTTTATTAAAGTTTGTGCCTATTTCCATTCTATGGAGGCCAGGCGCGAACGCAGACCCCACACTTTTATTATACCATCTCTATTTGTTAAAACATACTCATCAAAGTATTATAATGTACATCTATATCAAAAACACTTGTAAACGTTTTTTTTTTTAATTTTTAAATTGTTTATTTCCATACTTTGTTGACCAGGCGCATACACAGACCCCACAATCTTAATGAATCATCATTATGCCAGACCAAACATACCCATTCCTGTGTCTCGATACATCTTCTATCATTATATGTAATCAGTTTTCTATAATAATCAACCATATAAGAGCCTATTCGTGACCAGACACACACAGACGTTCAGCTTTATATTATACTAGCAAAAGTACCCGTCATTGACTGTGTTCAAAAACAGCTTACAGAAAATTGACTCTGATTTATGAAAGTATGATAGGTCATGAAATGGAAGAGTTGTAAAGAGATAGCTTCGAATTTAGGGGTATAAAAACCAAAGCAAAAAATGATGAAAGTAAAAATAAAATAGATAAACCCCATAATTTATTATACCATACCTGTTCACATTCTGTGGATCTATATTAAAAAACCTTGTTAAGCTTTGTGACATATTTCCATTCTATGGAGGCCAGGTGCGAACGAAGACCCCCACAATTTTATTATATATATATTTTTTTTACAAGGTGGTCACCACTTATCAAGGCCTGGAAGCCACTCAGGGATAAGGGTTATCGTAAGTACAGTACGTTAGTGTGGAGATTTAATAAAGTGTCTACTTAAGGGGCGGTTCATCAGGAATTTGTTTACGTTGGACTTGAAGACATCCAGGTTGTAGTAAAGTGGGAAGCAGGCAGACGGAACAGAGTTCCACAGTCGTGCAGTTCTGAGAAGGAAGCTTCGTTCATGGAATCTACGTTTTGATTTAGGCATAGATAAAGAGTGGGGAAAGTTTTTGACAATGGATTCAGCTAGACGAGTGTTTTTCGTAAAAGATTGGCGAGGGGGGACCAGAGATTGGAGTTCAGACGAGCACCTGCCATGGAAATAACGATAAAACAAAGATAGGCTTGCAACGTCTCTTCTGTGGGAGAGAGGTTGCAGGGAAGAGAAAAGGGCATCCCTCACTAAGCCATGAAGTCTATTTTGTACTCTGTCAAGGCAGGATATGCTGTTTTAGCAGCTCTTGCCCAGATATGGCAGCAGTATTCCATCCTTGGATGTACTTGGCTTTTATATAGATAGAGAATTGCATCAGTAGTGAGATATCTTCTGGAGCGGTAGAAGGATCCCACCATCTTTCCAGCGACCTTGGCAACAGACTTGATGTACGTGTTCCATTTCAGATCAGGAGTGAAGGTCAAGCCCAGAAGCTTGTCAAAACATGGAGCTTCTCCTAGACGAGAGCCATCCATTTCAATTGATGCCAGATGAGGATCAGAGCGTTGATGATGTAAAGATAGGAGTTTGGTTTTAGATGCATTAAAGGTAACTAGCCACGTCTTCCCCCACTGAACCACGCGCTCGAGATCAGAGGAGAGAGAATCAGAGAGAGCTTTGTCATTTACAGCCTTTGATGTGTTGCCGTAGATGGTCATGTCATCAGCATAGATGTCAATGAATGATTTAAGTATGTGTTTAGGGAGATCATTGATGTAGATTAGGAAGAGAGTTGGGCCCAGGATAGACCCTTGAGGGACTCCAGCATTAATACTGCAGGCCTCTGATTTTTGTCCATTAACCACTACTCTTATGAGCCTATCAGAGAGAAATGATTTAATGATAGAGAGAACATTTCCAGTTATACCGTAGCTGGAAATCTTGTGAAGTAGGCCTTTATGCCATACCTTATCGAAGGTCTTTGATATGTCAAGAGCAATTGTCCTAGAAAGGAAGCCTTTGTTAAGAGATTCACTAATCCTATGAGATATAACCACTAGCACATCTGCAGTAGACCTTGCAGAACGGAAACCATATTGCGTATCACTAAGAAGGTTATTTCTGCTAAGGTGGTTGACTATTTCTCTATTTAATATGGATTCCAGCAACTTACTCATGACACACAGGAGACTTATTGGTCTGTACTGAGAGGGAGATGACTTATCACCTGAGTTCTTAAATACAGGGCATACTGATGAGGTTTTCCAGGGTGTTGGAAAGCACTTCTCTTTAAGGCAACGCTTAAACAGTTTAGTAAGTATGGGAGCAAGTTCTGGTTGAAGCTTTTTTAACACTATAATTGGGATGCCGTCAGGGCCAGTTGCTTTACTGGAATCAAGGTTCTTGATTAGCTTGGCGACCTCATGCACAGATATTTGTATGTTACCTAGCATGTTCTGTGTTATAGGAGGAGATATGGGGAGTTGATGGCCTTCGTCGCATAGGGTAGAATTAGCTGCAAAGTTCTTTGCAAATAGTTTGGCCTTGTCTGAAGCTGAGGAGATGACCTCTGGTCCATTGATAATGGCTGGGATAGAACGCACACTTCTGTTCAGGATCCTATTTGTTATTTGCCAAAACTGGTGGGAACCAAGCCGCTGATCAGCTACTTTGGATTAAACCGACTGGGTATATAGCTCTCTTGCATTTTTTATTACTCTTTTACAGTGGTTGCTGGCAGTCCTGAAAGCAGCTTTAGTCTCAGTGTATCTATTACGTTAGTAGCTATGGAAAAAGTGATTTCTGTGTGCGATGGCAGCAGCACATTCTGGGGAGAACCATGGTTGGCTGGTAGGTTTTTGTTGGAATTTTTTAGATGGTATGAATCGGTCTATGCCTACAATTAACCATTCGGTCAGGTCTGATACTATAGAGGACACATCCTTTTTAAACATGGAATGCAGAGGTAGATCAGATATAAATGTATGGAAGCTATCCCAGTCAGTCATGGAGTATCGGTATACAGTACGGTGGAGGGGTACGTTCGGGGACTTATTACATTTTATTTTTATCTTAACTGATACGACGGAGTGGTCGGAGGATCCTAGAGGAGAAAGAACGGAACATGAACATAGCTCAGAGGAAGTTGAGAGAAAAAGGTCTAGGAGGCTTGCATATTGACCTGTAGTATCATGCACACGGGTGGGCTCGCGAACAATTATATCATCCCTATTTAAGTTAAAACATACTTATCAAAGTATTCTTATGCACATCTATATCAAAAACACTTGTAAACGTTTTTTTTTTAATTTTTAAATTTTTTATTTCCATACTTTGTCGACCAGGCGCGAACGAAGACCCCACAATTTTAATGAACCACCGTTCTGCCAGATCAAACATATCCATTTCTGTGTCTCGATACATCTATCATTATATGTAATCAGTTTTTTAAAATAGTCAACCATATAAGAGCCTATTCGTAACCACACACACACACACACACACACACACACACACACATTCAGCTTTATATTATAGATTATATGTATATTATAGATTATATGTATATTATAGATTATATGTATATATATATATATATATATATATATATATATATATATATATATATATATATATATGTAAAGTTTTATTAAAGTAAGTTTCCATTAAAAGTGAACCTGTAACTAACATCCAACTGTCTCTCTCCCTCTCTCTCTCTCCATATATATATATATATATATATATATATATATATATATATATATATATATATATATAGACTTCTTATTGGTGAATACTCTGGCAACTGTGAAACCAACCGAAAATAGCATTCATTTGTACTTAATTTCTTTCAATTAAGTGTTAGTTACCGGTGGCCTGGGGTGTGTTAGTGGTTGTCTTCTCAGTAAATGGCATGTTTACTGTGTTCGAATCTCTCGACCAGCAATAATTATTCCTTCCTACACTGATGATTGCATAATCATAAAACGCTAATGTTTGTGTAGGTATAAAAAAGTTAATATTTATTTAAATATTACAAATATATATATATATATATATATATATATATATATATATATATATATATATATATATGGGTAGTTTTTTTTGTTTATATCCGTTAGAAGTGTTGAGTGAAATTTGAAGAATAAAATACGTATAAATATGTTTGAAGCCAAAAACTGAAACGCGAAATTTCTTAAAAAATAAACACTCGTTTATTTTTTAAGAAATATATTTCGGAGTAAGACTCCATTGTCAATCTTTTTTTTTTCTCTCTTTTTCTTCGATATGATATAGAGTGGAAGATAGTTCGATGAAGAGTCCACGTGATGTTATTAACTGCGGGGATTTTATGAAGCCAGATAGGTGACGCGTAGTCGCGCATTTTGAAAATCTGGGTACTCTTTTTTTGGTGTATATCCGTTAGAAGCGCTGAGTGAAATTTGAAGAATAAAATATGTATGAATACGTTTGTAGGCAAAAACTGCAACGCGAAATTTTTTATAAAATAAACGAGTGTTTAGTTTTTAAAGATCGACAAAGGAGTCTTACTCCGAAATATATTTCTTAAAAAATAAACACTCGTTTATTTTATAAAAAATTTCACGTTGCAGTTTTAGGCTTCAAACGTATTTATGCATATTATATATATATATATATATATATATATATATATATATATATATATATATATATATCTTCGAAGGAGAATTATTGACGAATATTTTTCCAGAACATATATATATATATATATATATATATATATATAAATTTATAAAAGCAGCAAATTCAACAACAAGTAAAAAGAGAAGAGAGATTTAAACAAGCATTTGAAGAAAAAACGCTTCAACAACAGAAACGCTTCGAGGAAATATTGATGAAAACACAGGAGGAACAAAGAAAAATTTTGGAGGCGACACAATTAACTAAAACGGACAATAATCATAACGCATTTTCTCAAACAGCTGTGTGAGCCGTTATTGAAAATTTCAATTATAATCCAGAAGACGATGTCACTTTTATCCAGTACTTTAGACGATATGAAGATATTTTTATATCGGATTGTGGTACCTGGTCAGACGCGAAAAAAGTTAGGCTTTTGCTAAAGAAATTGGGAACAGCCAAGCATACAAAGTTCGTGAATTTTATTCTCCCAAAAAAGACCAGTGAGTTGAGCTTCCAAGAAACAGTTACACTACTTACAGAACTGTTTTCTGCAAAAACGTCTCTTTTCCATAGGCGATATAAATGTATGAATGTTACTAGAAGGGAGGAAGACGACTACACTAGTTATGCAAGTATGTTGAACAAGCATTGCGACGATTTTAAACATTATCATCAGATAATTTTAAATGTTTAATATTTGTGCAAGGGCTGAAATCGGGCGTCGTGTTGTAAAGAAACTCGAAAACGAACCGAATTTAAACTACAAAACTTAGCGGAAGACTGTGAACGGTTTATTGCGTTGAAACAAGACAGTCGTGACATAGAGGAAAGCGGAGTGTCGCATATTAAAAAGATCCATCAAAAGAAAAATTAGACTTAAAAAAATAACCAGAGAAAGAAACAGGGAAAAGATCCACCTGGACCATGTTGAAGGTGTGGAAATAAACAATGGTACAATGAGTGTCCCTACAAATTCAAACAATGTGACAACTGCCACCAGAAAGGACATAAAGCATTGCATTGTAGAAAAAAAATCTGGTAGAAAGACATCCATTAAATTTACAAAAATTGAACCAGAGGAACAAAATATCCGGAAATTTGTACAGATCAAAATGTTTAAAAAGAAAGTAAGGTTACAGCTTGATAGTGGGTCTGACATTTCCATTATTAATGTACAGATAAAGAAGAGGCTTGCGAGACCCACTATGATTAAATCACATAAAACGACGAGAAGCGTCAGTGGCGAAAAAATTACCTTCGAAGAATTATTGACGAATATTTTTTTCCAGAACAGGGCCGAAAAAGCAAGAATTTTTGTAATGCGAAAATCAAACAACCTCTTTAGAACTGATCTGTTCGAGAAGTTTAGACTATGTGATCTGCCTTTAAGCTCATTTTGCCAAGAGGTTGAGGATTCAAATGTGGAGGCAGAGAAACTTAAGAGGGAGTTAAAAGAGAATTTCCCAGACGCATTCTTAGGCGGTTTGGGAAGGTGTACAAAAGCGGTAGCAAAATTTGACGTAAAAGTAAATGAACAGCCAATGTTCAGAAAGAAAGGAAATGTTCCATACGCCGCTATAGAACAGATAGACGGTGAATTAGAAAGACTCGAAAACATGGGTGTCATCGGAAAAATTGATCACAGTGAATGAGCTGCACCAACAGTTTACATCAAAAAGAAGAATAAGGAGATTCGTGTTTGCGCCGACTTCGCGACAGGCTTAAACAAGGCATTACAAGATCGCCATCATCCTCTTCTGAGCCCTGAAGAGATATTTGCGAAACTGAGTGGAGGGAAATATTTTTCTAAAATCGACCTCAGTGACGCGTACTTACAAGTTCCAGTCGATGAGGAGTGTTCAAAGCTGTATTAATACCCATAAGGGACTGTACAAGTTTAACAGACTTCCTTTTGGAGTCAAAGTCTCCCCTGCGATTTTTTTAGCAAATTATGGACATTATGTTAAATGGGTTGGATTTCGCAGTAAGGTACCTGGATGATGTGTTAATGAAAAGAACAACACAAAGCTCAAGTATTCAAAAGGATCCAGGATTATGGATTTAAAGTAAAACAGGAAAATGTACATTTTTCATGGAGAAAATAAAATACATCGATAAACATAGAAGAAGGCCGGATCCAGATAGATCGAGTGCAATAAAGAATATGCCTGCTCCAGAAAATATTGCGTCTTTACAAAGTTTCTTCGGTTTGGCAAATTACTACAATGTATTTGTGCCAAATATGCATAAACTAAGGTCGCCTTTAAATGAACTGTTAAGGAAAGACCAAAAATGGGTCTGGACGCAAGAGTGCGAAAAAGCATTTCGGGAAATTAAAGAGACTTTAACGTCTTACTTGTTTCTAGCACATTATAATCCCAAGCGTGAAATTATAGTTGCAAGCGATGCCAGCTCCTATGGCATAGGAGCATGCATTTTACACAAAATGGATGATGGAAAAGTAAAACCCATAGCACATTCATCCCGATCACTTTTGCCAGCCGAAAAGAACTACTCACAAATTGAAAAAGAGGCGCTAAGCATTATATTCGCGGTAAAGAAATTTCATCGTTTCCTGCACGGTAGGCAATTTCTGTTACAAACAGACCACAAACCATTATTAACGATTTTCGGATCGAAAAAGTGACTACCACAACATACAGCGAATAGACCCCAAAGATGGGTTACCATACTGCTGAATTACAATTTTCAAATGGAGTATGTACCATCTAAAAAATTTAGTCATGCAGACGGGTTATCGAGGTTAATACCTAAGCAGACAGAACCATTGGAGGATATGGTAATAACAGCCATTCAAGCGGAAGAAGTAAAAAATACCTTATGTGACACAATAAGAGAACTTCCAGTAACGCTTGATGAGATTAAGAGTAAGGCAGAGGTGGACGAATTTATTATACGCACGAAAGAAAGGATCAACAATAACGAATTGGATGAAGAAATTTATTCAATTTGCGATAACGTCCTGTTATATAGCAACAGGGTCATAATTCCTGCAACATTACAGAAAAGAATGCTCAAAGAATTCCATGTAGGACATCCAAGTATATCAAGAATGAAAAGCCTTATGCGCTCTTTCGTTTATTGACCAAACATGGATAAGAATATAGAAGAAAAAAACAGGGAGTGTAGAGGATGTGCATTAGCTATGAAAGCTCCTCCGACTCAATTCAAATCGTGGGCAAAACCGGACCGACCTTGGTCTAGAATTCATTTAGATTTTGCAGGACCGCTAGATGGGTTCTACTATCTCATTGTTGTAGACAGCCTATCTAAATGGCCGGAAGTATTAAAATGTAAAAATCCCACATCCGAGGTAACTATCAACTTCCTGTATGAACTATTCGCTAGGTTTGGAGTAGTAGACTGCGTTGTTACAGACAATGGAACGCAATTTACGTCTACCGAATTTAAGCATTTTTGCGAGGAACATCTAATCGAGCATATAACCATTCCACCATACTACCCAAGAAGTAATGGACAAGCAGAGAAATTCGTTGACACATTCAAGAGAGCTCTGAAAAAAAATACTGGGTCGCCGACGGATAAGTCAATCCAATAGTTGTTACACGTCTACAGTCACTTCGAATGCAAACATCGAAATGTCGAAAACACCTGCTGAGGTTATGTTCGGACGCAAGGTTAGATCGATTTTTCACAAGTTGTTACCAAACCAGGATAGGCCAAACCTAAAAAAAAACGATAACAAAAAACCGGTATAAAGTTGGCGAAAGAGTCTTCTGCAAGATTCACAAAAATAATAAGACTTTCTGGGAGTTCGGCATTGTTGAGAAACAAATAGGCAGCATGGTCTACATGATTAAGGGACCAGACTTCGTGCACAAACATCACACTAACCAAACTCGAAAAAAATACTCGAACAGTGAGGTGACCAGATCGCCCGAGGAGGACATCATGGACACAGTGTTTGATACTTTTCAGGTGCCCATAACAGAGACAGCTCTGAAGAACAGAAGATCAAGCAGAAAACGGAAATCAACAGAATTTATTAGGGTGAACCCAAAACAAAAACGTTTTTAATCCTAGACGGGATATTTTCAAAGGCGGGTGTTATACCGGCTTCCTTGAACAGAGGAATTTACACCGATTAGCACTATAAATAGCGCTAGTAATTTCAACACTGGTGAGAGAGATGCGACTGCACTTCAACTGCTAGCCGTTTGCCCAGCAGATATACACGCTTTCCTATCTTTGTACATTATTGTTAATACACTTGTTCCTTAACTGAACCTCGACTTGATTGTTCTTATTTTCAATGTTGTTCCACGACACAACAGCAACAACAACAACAACAAATAATAATAATAATAATAATAATAATAATAATAATAATAATGGCAAATTTTTAGAGTAACACTCTCGGCTACATCCCCAGTCTAAAATGATTTATTACTTTCATAGGTGATTATATGTGATACCTTTAAAAAACTTGACGGAAACAAAAGCAATCATTTTGGTATTTAGAGTGTAAAATCAGTTTCGAATATAAATTTAAGGTAAAATAATCGGTAATTTTTTTTTTTGGGGGGGGGGGGCAACACGCTCGGACGGCAGATTTCAATCCTCCATTTTGCTTCGCCATAAAGTATGCTACTAAGTACGTCAGTACGCCAAATTTAATTCTGTCATAAAAAATTCTACAGAAAATAAACTTATTTATACATTTTTATCTAGCGACTAATCATAAAATTACGTATGAAAACCCACGTTTATTATTTTTTAAATCCAACAACGGAGCTGAAATCGAGGTGTACTAGAATATAAGTTGGATTTTTTAAAATAATAAACATGGTTTTTATACGTAATTTTATGTTTATTCGCTAGATAAATGTATAAAGATTCTTGTAAAAATAAATTTTAATCACTTTTATTCATTAGAAAAACTATTTTCCCGGTACGCCACACAGAGATTTATCAAAGAAGCTAATTTTGTTTTAGAAGCAAAACATCGACTTCAGCTCCGTTGTTGGATTTTTAAAAATAATATACGTGATTTTTCATATGCAATTTAAAGTTTATTCACTAGATAAATACGTAAAAATAAGTTTGTTTTTTTTCTGTAGAAAATTGTTTTTATGCCGGAATGAAATTTGGCGTACTTGTTGGCGAAACAAAATGGCAGATTGAAACCTGGCGTTCTGGCGTGCTTGCGTGCTGGTGTCCTGGAATTTTAAATGTTAGTGGTAATTGTAAAGGATTTTCCGAGGGTGGAAAGAAAGTCCCCCTCAAATGATGGCCACAAAGCGGGTGCTCATTTTACGTTAAAATATAATAGAAAAGTGATCCCCTACTTTTTAAACTAACATTTCTTCATATCTTGGAAATACTCGTTTGCCGTCATTTTAAACGTTATCTTCGTTCTCAGCCCCCCCCCTTGAAACCCTATAGAAGTGGTAATTTTTAAGGAATTTTCGAGGGTAGAGTGGTTCTTCATATTTACCCTTCTGTGTTGCATCACATAATTTCCAGTTACGCTATTTTTTTCTTTCATTTCATAATTTTTGCTCAGTTCGTAATAGCTAGAAATACCCCAAACCCCGTAATTCAAATATTTCCTTTTCTTTGATTTTTCCCCCATGTGTTAATAAATTTATTTTATATTGTTTGAATTGTGTAATCTCCGTTATTTCTCGCATTTATGGTGTTCGACTCCGTTTATTTTTGCATCCCGTTTGTCCCATAAAAATTGATCCACGTTCCTTGTTTCGACCTTTTTGTTTTGAAAGGAAATCTATATCCTTACAGGATCTTAACACGAGTTATACGCCTAGGCGGAATGCTTGTCCGCATGAAATAAATATTTTATAAAAGAATCCCTCTCTTCTCTTTTTTCTTTTGTTTTCATATCCTCTTTCCTTTTTTAACCCTTGTCACGCTTGCATCCTCCATATCTCCAAACGGGTGAAGCATACGTGACAATTGGAAGACAAGTCGGGGTTTGAAACACAAGAAGCTCTTTTGGAAGATTGTTCACAGGAAGACTAGTCGGGACTTGAAACACAAGAAGCATCTCTGGCTGAATGTCCATCGGAAGACCAGTCGGGGCTTGAAACACAAGAAGCTCGTCTGGATGAATATTGGTGGTTGCTATGGTAACCAAAAGCCACTCAAAAGAAACCATCTCTCCGTTCCTTACATTTTCTGAGAACTTTAGAACACCAGTAATTTTATTATAACTTTTGTTTTACGGAACGAAAATCGAAAACAATTTCTCAAAATATAGCTGAGAAGGTGATATATGAATTGTAAAAATTGTTTGAAATTTAGCCTGAAAATGAGTGAGCGATGAAGCTTTAAAACCGTTCTAAATGAGTAAAACTAACACTTAACCATATATTTAAACACGATAGGGTTTGAATGATTTATATGATTTACGACATAAAGATCTAAATTATATTCTAATTCTGATAAAAATCTATTTTGATTTTAGAAAATGTCAAACATTTAAGGAATTTTAGGAGCTAATTGAAATAAGTGGAATCTTGGCTTAAATAGTATTTAACGATTATAGATCAAATGCGATGCAAGTTTTAATTTTCAAATGGTTGCGCCCATATTTTAGTTAAAAAAAGACTTCTAATAAGAAAAACTGAAATTTTGTAAATGTTTATTGATATCTAATATCTATTGTTAAAAATGTTACAAAAATCTAAATTTTCATGTAATTTTTTCACTTTGTTTGTACCTAGAATGTACAATGAAACAAGCAATAAATTTTTTATTTTTTATTTTAGTAAAATATCCTTTAAATCCTATTCATTAATAACATTATTTGTCCGAATTCCTTTTGAAAACAAATCCTCAAACAGCTAGTGTGTTCTAGTTTACAAAAAGAAAAAAACTGCTATGTCTTAAGTCACTTGCTTTTGCATTTGGGTTTTTTTTTTCGGTTTAATAAACAGAAATTTTATTTTTTTAAATAATAAAATCTGCGTTTTTATAAACAGTAATTTTTTAGTATCAAATAAAAATATATAAGTTTAAACAAACAAAAACATTATTTTTTATAAAAGATTTTAGTATTTGATTTTTTTGAAGTTTTATAAATTGTAAATGCTTAATTTAAGAAAAAAAACGTACTTCTTATAAAAACAAAGATGTAATAATTTGAAAAAAGATATTTATTGTTTGTTTACTTATAAATTACTCTTTCCTACACATAAAATATATTTTTTAAAAAACACTGATTTTATATTCATAATGAAAACATTAAGATTTTACACGTCTTTCTTGATCTCCTTTCCTTCTTTTTGTTTTATTTTTGAATACTGTTCTTTAAAGAGCACCCAAATAAAATAAAGACTAAGTGCGGGATAAAATGATGGAATAAAGATAGGAGGACATAGCAGAATATCAACAAATCTGAAGTCTCTAAAGATGGATTATACGGAAGCCATAAAATCTCAGACAGTCGAAAGGCTGTCTGAAAATGACGTAGTTAAAGGGAGATATGGGGTGCTGGCTTTCTTTTTCCCATCCGTGCATCCGTACATTCCTATCGTGAACGTTTGTATGATTTTTTACTATTTTTAATTTAATTATTTTTGTATGTTCCTGCTTTTCAATAAAAAAAGGTTTCTTTTTCAAGATTATATAAAAATTATGTTGCGCCGAAAGTTTTACATGCATGCAAGCTAGGAAAATATTAGAATCTTACATATAAAACTTCTGCGAAACTATAATTTTTAAAAAAAAGCAGAAATAGTTTTTGCAATTATATTTTTTTGTGTGTGAAAATATTAAATAAACAATTCAATGATAATATCGGTAGTTCGAGAAATTAATTTTTCTTCGAGTTATGTCAAATTCATTACTACAGGCTTTAGGGTATTGTTGTTGTTTTTTTTTTCATAATTGTCCTGTAAAAATTAATTGTTTTTTAATTGTAATAATTTACGATTCTTTATTTTTCATAAAAAAGCAAAAATAAATTCATGCATTTTTTTCACTACTGAAAACCAGAACTTTAGTAAATAACACACTTCCACTACAATCTAAATAAAATTAACTGGCTCATTGTTTGATATATACAGAAAAAATTTCACAAAAATGGGTTAATTTCCTGATCTTTGGCGAATTTTTTGGTAAAGGGAGGGGGTCAAAATGTTTATACATTTTAATGCATCGGCATTCATTTTACACATAGTTAATAAAAATAGTATTTTTCATTATTAGCTGAAAAAATTAGAATTCTCTACTGATTATTTCCTTTAGTTATTGAAATGCAACCAACACACACACACACGCATATATATATATATATATATATATATATATATATATATATATATATATATATATATAGGGTATATTTAGGCAGCATATTCTCATTGAGACAAGTGCTGTTAAAAAGCACAGAATTTTCACTCCGAATAAATTTTTAAAATTTAATTTATGACATTATATAATCAATTCTTAATGTTGCAATATTTTAAGTTATAAATTTATTATATTTTTTTACTAGAATATGTTGTCCTTTTCTTTCCAGTTTTAACAACTAGTCCTTTACTTTTCCATGTATAAGCTTAGCCATATTACTTTTCATGCTAGCATTTTTTTTATTGCAATATATATATATATATATATATATATATATATATATATATATATATATATATATATATATATATATATATATATATATACGAGGGGCGTGCAATAAGTAATGCCCCTGACCCACTTCCCATAGCAATAGAGCAACGAAACTTGGCACAGTTATTAGTCTTTCTCTACATAGGAACCACCCACAGTTATGCATTTTTCCCATCGTTTGATGCAGCTCAAACACCCCAGGTTGGTCCTCCAACCATGACGTGACTTCAGAAATCAGGGCTGCATCATCTAGGAAACGTTTTCCTTTCAAAAACAACTTCATGGCTGGGAAGAGGTGAAAGTCAGAGGGTGCAAGGTTAGGAGAGTAGAGAGGATGGGGGAGGATTTCATAACCACACGCCCGTGCTTCTGATCTGGCGACATGCGAGTTGTGGACCGGAGCGTTGTCCTGCAGGAGGAGGGTACCTTTGCTGATCTTGCCCCGCCTCTTAATTTTGATAGCTTCTCTTAATTTCCTCAAAAGTGAAGCATAATAGGCTCCTGTAATTGTGGTATCCGTTGAAGACTGTGAGCATGACCTTGCCAGCAGAGGGCTGCACCCTTGCCTTCTTTTGAGGTGGTGAGTCCAAGTGCTTCCACTGCATTGACTGAGCTTTGGTCTCTGGATCATAGTGATTATCCCGTGTAATCAGTCTTTTGAAAAACTTTGACTCATCTTCTTGGCACATCTCCAAATTCATCCTCGAACACTCGACGCGTTCTCGCTTCTGGAATGGTGTGAGCAACCTGGGAATCCATCTGGTAGACACCTTATGCAAATGGTCATGAATGATAGTTTCCACAGAACCTGTACTAATCTTGACATCTTAGGCTATTTGGCGAATAGTAATGCGCCGATCTTCCAAAATGGCAGCCTCAACTTGACGGACAGATGCCTCATCAATGGCAGAAGGGGAGGGCGATCAAGTCTGGGAGCTGTTTCCACAGACTTCCGGCCATGTTTGAATTCACGATGCCAGCGTTTTACAAGGTCATATCATGGGGTATTATCACCATAAGTTTTTTTCATTTCATCAGAAGTCTCCTGTGGTGTGCGTCTTTTCAAATACAAAAACCGGATCACTGCTCAACATTCAACAGGCCCCATTTCACACCTAACTCAGTTCAAACACAAACCACAATTAGTTCAGAGCTCTAATTTGCCACATAATCCGTAGAGAAATAAATCATTACACATGCAAAATTTCAGCTAGATCAGACAACTGGAAGTGGGTCATGGGCATTACTTATTGCTTATTGCACGCCCCTCGTATATATATATATATATATATATATATATATATATATATATATATATATATATATATATATATTTATATATATTTATATATATTGATAGTTTTTATCTTACTGGTTCTATCTATGGTCCCTCCTTGCCAACCATTAGCAAAAGACACTCGTCTCTTTACAAGCACTATCAAAAATTTCACCCACTATCTGTACCTAAATCTAAACATGGATTCCATGAACTAAGCTTCTTTCTAAAACTACCCGCCTGTGAACTCTGTTCAGCTGGCTTGCTTTCCAGCTGACAACAATATGGTCGTTTTCAAGTCCAATTTAAACAAGTTCTTGCTGAGCTGTCCTCTTAAATAATCAAATTATACCAAATCCCCACTATTAACAATCACTACACTGTTGTTTTGATGACTACCATATACCCATTAACTCTTATCCTCAAGTGGCATATATATATATATATATATATGTGTGTGTGTGTGTGTGTGTGTGTGTGTGTGTGTGTGTGTGTGTGTGTGTGTGTGTGTGTGTGTGTGTGTGTGCGCGCAGGGTGACCAAAAAAAACAAAAACAAAGCTAAATGGAGGCCATCTAGAACATATGCTGTAGAACGGAGAAAAAATGCCAAAGACCCTAGTGTTTTGATGTGATGTTATGAATATAATAAACTAGTTATGACCAAATTTTTATTTCATTCGGACAAAACACTAAGAAACGGGGCCTAATTAGAGTTAGGGTCCGTTTTTTTTGGGGGGGGGTCACCCTATATATATATATATATATATATATATATATATATATATATATATATATATATATATATATATATATATATATAATCACAAAAAATAAAACGATCAAGTTTTAAATAGACCGGGTCATAGTAATTTGTGTTCTGTAAACGAAGGGACTTTTTATCTTAGCACCGGCTGTAAATTGCATACGATTCATTTACGCCACATTTCGCCGCCATCTTAGATTAGAAAATTTATTTTCACATGTTCATCTCATGCCTTTCATCTTTATACATAATCATTTTCCTGCATAAAAAAGAAATTGTTAAAATTACAAATGAATACGAAACGCCGCTGCTTTATAAAGGAAAATGGGCGGATATATACGCGAATGGACGATTTAACATAGCATAGGCCACTTTCAAATTTGAATAACCATGGAAGCACACATAGAAATTCCTATATTCGATGAATATACCTCCACGCATTGAAATTGTTCTGTTACAAAAGATATTTCATTTGTGTGTTTTTTTTTATTTTGTCGGACTACGTTCGTGTATGTAGGCTTTTCAAAATATCCATTTTGTTAACGATTCATCTAGAAAATGCCTATGAGTTAAAGAACATTAGCTTCTCACTCTTTCTCTCTCTCTCTCTCTCTCTCTCTCTCTCTCTCTATATATATATATATATATATATATATATATATATATATATATGTATATGTATATATATATATATATATATATATATATATATATATATATATATATATATATATATATATATATATATATACTAGCAAAAGTACCAGTCGTTGACTGGGTTCAAAAACAGCCTACAGAAAATGGACTCTGATTTATTAAAGTATGATAGGTTATGGAAAAGGAAGAGTTGTAAAGATATAGCTTCGAATTTGGGGTATCAAAATTAAAGCAAAATATGAAAGTAAAAATAAAATAGATAAACCCCATAATTTATTATACCATACCTGTTCACACTGGAACACTTATCACAATATTATGTGGATCTATATTAAAAAACCTTGTTAAACTTTGTGACATATTTCCATTCTATGGAGGTCAGGTGCGAATGAACACCCCATAATTTTATTATACCATATTCCTTCAAACTGAAACATAATTATCAAAGTATACTTACGCAGATAGATATGAAAAGTCTTTATTAAAGTTTGTGCCTATTTCCATTCTATGGAGGCCAGGCGCGAACGCAGACCCCACAATTTTATTATACTATCCCTATTAAGTTAAAACATACTTATCAAAGTATTCTTATGTACATCTACATCAGAAACACTTGTAAACGTATTTTTTTAATTTTTTAATTTTTTATTTCCATACTTTGTTGACCAGGCGCAAACACAGACCCCACAATTTTAATGAACCACTGTTCTGCCAGATCAAACATACCCATTCCTGTGTCTCGATACATCTTCAATCAGTTTTTTTTAAATAGTCATCCATATAGGAGCCTATTCGTGACCACACACACACACACACAAACACACACACACACACACACACATTCAGCTTTATATTATAGATATATCTTGAGGGATCCAAGAAATCAGAAATCTGATGAGAAGCATTAGGCTAAAAAATGCCTAGGTAAAAAGAGCATTGATAATCCATCCATGTACTTTCCTTATTAAGCTGATAAATAAATTTATATGCACCAGTATATATTGGTGTATTGTCGGTATTTCCTCTATATATAAATAAATATTCCCATCAGTATATGTGTGTGTGTGTGTGTGTGTGTGTGTGTGTGTGTGTGTGTGTGTGTGTGTGTGAGAGAGAGAGAGAGAGAGAGAGAGTTAAATGAATTATAATATAATCAATTCTTTCAGGGGAGACTTATCGAGATAATGCAAAACTCAACAAAATTGTATTGGAGTTTATTTAGAAGTAAACAAGAAAGGAATATGAAGGTATAAAATCTATATATTAATATATAGATTTATTATTCATTTATTCAACAGGGTGCACATTTATTTAGGGGTGCTGGGTAAGTGGGGACCCTTTATACCATGGCATGTCAAAGCCTTATGCTTCTCATCAGAAGAGTGGAGAAGCTGACGGATTTTTACAAGATCAGTATCGTTTTGAAGTTCGACCTTTCAGACGACAAATATCGAAAAATTGGCTAAAAACATTAATATCTTCACCTTCAATTGGGCACTTTTCTACAGGGAGGGGGGAATCGCTTTTTTCGCCAATATTTTCGAAAGTCATCCTCTCCTTTTGATTGTCTAGCCTTAATTTAAACCTACGTTACTTCCGGTTTGGCAGTGGTCGTAACAGCAAATACGTCAGGTCTTTTTCCCGTTCTTTTCCACCTTTGCGGTATACGTTCGAGCCTGCCTTCCTACTACTACTTTTTTTTTTGTTCAACACACACCTCCAGACACCCGGGCAACGCCGGGCTGAAATGCTAATATATATATATATATATATATATATATATATATATATATATATATATATAAGTGAGAGTGTCTGTGTGTGTCTGTCTGTGTGTGTCTGTCTGTCTGTGTGTCTGTCTGTCTGTGTGTCTGTCTGTCTGTGTACATTTCCCTACAAAATAACTCTGTCAATTTTCAGTCTACAGACTCGAAATTTGATATACAGGGTATTTAGATTTGGGAAAAATCTTTGTAATCCATTTTCGGCCAGAAATTCGGCTGTTAAGGGGTCAAAGTTCAACGATTTGACCTTTGAGAAATCTACTAAACTCCTCCGCCAATTTTGGGTATAAACAATTGAAATTTTAGATATAGGTTCCTTGGACATGGATCTAACTTAATAACTTGATTTGAGCCTAAAGCAATCAATTTTAAGGGGTCATAATAGGGGTCAAAATTAAAAAAAAAATCACCACTTCGGTCTCTACTAAATTAATTCGGTCTCTACTAAATGACGATTTCTGGTCTAAATATTTGAAATTTTACATAAAGTGTATTACGAGACAGGGTAAGCTTTTTCATCGGTTTGGGTCGAAAATTTGAGCTACCAATATATAAATGTATATATGTATGTTTGCATGTCTGCCTAAAACTTTTGACAGAGGCGACGGATTTTCACAAGATCAGTATCGTTTTTAAGCTCGACCCTTCAGACGACAAATACCGAAAAATTGGCTAAAAACATTAATTTCTTCACTCTCAACTGGGCACTTTCCTACAGGGAGGGGTCGCTTTTTTCGCCGATATTTTCGAAAGTCATTCCTTCTTTTCGAATTTCTAGTCTTAATTTAAGCCTACGTCACTTCTGGTGTGGCGGTGGTCGTAACAGCAAAGACGTCAGTTTTTCCCCCATTCTTTTCTTCCTTTGCGGTACGGGTTCGAGACTGCCTTCCTACTACCACTTTTTTTTTCTCAACACACACCTCCAAACACCCAGGCAACGCCGGGCACCCATGCTAGTATATATATATATATATATATATATATATATATATATATATATGTGTGTGTGTGTGTGTGTGTGTGTGTGTGTGTTTGTGTGTGTGAAAGTGTCTGTCTGTCTGTCTGTCTGTCTGTCTGTCTGTATCTGTGTGTCTGTGTGTGTACATTTCCCTACGCAATAACTCAATTTTGAGTCTACAGACTCGCAATTTGATATACAGGGTCCTGAGATTTTGAAAAATCGATGTGATTGGTTTTCGGCCAGAAATTTGGCGATTAAGGGGTCAAAGTTCAACGATATGACCTTTGAGAACTCTACCAAACTCCTCCGACAATATTCGATCTAAACACTTGAAATTTTAGATATAGGTTCATTGGACATGGATCTAATTTAATAACTTAATTTGCGCCAAAAACAATCAATTTTAAGGGGTCATAATAGGGGTCAAAGTTTAAAAAATTGACCACTTTTTTTTTTTTTTGCTCAACATACATCTCCAAATATCCGGCAATATATATATATATATATATATATATATATATATATATATATATATATATATATATATATATATATATATATATTAAACGTTTAATTTAAGACTAGATAGAAATAGAAAACAATTAGTATATGTAACAATTTCCTTTTTATTTTTTTTTAGATCGTTCCAGCGTTTTGCCAATTTAAATCCGACCGGTTTGCTTGATTTGAAAACAATCAAGATGATGAAGAAACCTCGTTGTGGACTTCTCGATCCAGTATCAAACGCCAATTTCGCAAACTTTGATGCAAAAGGTAAATCCAGATATAACTGCAACAACTATGTCGCCACGGTTATTAATTCTAACGCGACAAAGTGTATTCTTATAAACCCAGTCAATCCGTGCGTTTATTTATTTAAAACTTTTACATGACAGACCGACACAAATACTATTTCGACAGTAACTTTAATAACGACCTTATAAAATCTAACATCTATTCGGCCTCATGGGTATTTTATTTTAATTTGTATCATATTGGTTTCTATAATGATCATATTTATTTCTTTATTTATACGGTCATTATTCGTTACATGTGTAAAATTCATGATTCACTCATGTAACACTGCTGAAACAGGGGTGCACATATGTAGCTAATAAGCTATATATATAAAAGCGAAAATGTATGTATGTATGTTTGTGTGTATGTTTCGATGTCTGCTAAAAACTTTCGACAGACGCGACGAAAATTCACAAACTCGGTATCACATCGAAGCTTCATCCTTTGCTCGAAATATATCGAAAAATTGGCCAAAAACGTTAACTTTTTCATCCCGAAATCGACAATTTTCGACAGGGGGGGTCAACAAAAACGGTCCTCTCGTGACAATGACCGATTCTACGCATGCGTCAGATGACGTCGTGACCTAATTTACTTTAAATAGTTGAAAAACTGAACAAATTTCATGTAAGTCACGTTAGCTCAGTTGTTTAAGACCTTGGTTCATTATCTAAACGTTTTGGGTTCGAATCGTGGTGTGAGATTTTTTTTTTTTTCGATTTTTTAAATTTAAATATTGAACCAGTGTTTCGTTTTTCTGCTTTTCTCTTTTTTTACTTCGCTTATTATTAGCGACACCCCAAAACACCAGGGTACCCACCGATTTTTTAAATTTTAATATCGAAACAGGCTTATTTAAGCCATTTTTCACATGTTCGTTTATCTGTTTTCATCGTTCGTTTGCCTTACGTTAGTTTCCCCCCCCCCGCTTAAGTGTTAACATTGTTTTCTTTTTTTACTTCGCTTATAACAAACAAACCTACGTCGTCGTCATCGTCGTCGTAACGCTCGACGACTTCCGGCCGCGCACCTGTCAATTTCGTTCTTAAATAAATTTAAACATCTTTCACTAACTCATTCTGGCTGGCCGATTTTATTTCAAACTTCGCCTCAGGGCTTCGGGTTCGATCCTACCCCCCCCCACCGAGTTCTTTTTTATTTAACACCACACACACCTACAAACCCCCAGGCAACGCCGGGTACCCCCGCTAGTGTATAAATAAAGGACATTGTATAATGATGCAAATCTACTTGTTATGAAGCATATTTTATAAACACCAGAGCTGTTGTTGTTGTTGTTGTTATTATTATTATTATTATTATTATTATTATTATTATTATTATTATTATGTGGTGTTCTCCTCAGACGTCCAGCTTTCTCCACCTCCTTCGATAGCATTTGCAAATAAATTTGTGTCATCGCAACAGCCTCTTACCATTGATTTCTCGCTGGCAGTGGCCATTGGTTTATACTGGAATTTGAGTGGCACTAAGCCTCCCCAAAGTCCCAGTTCTCTTTGCGCTTGTCCAGCTGAGGTCTGGTCAGTGCTCTCTCCTCTGTCTTTCCATCCTCCTTGACCCTTCTCGGCTCTTTGGTATCACTTTTCTATTGGGGGGAACGGTTATAAGACAATGAGAGGGGATGCATGATGGGGGTGTAGAACTTGTAGATATGCAGCTTCGGTGTTATTCATTCCCTGTAATGCTTCTTTGTTATATTGTATTCTTGTATCATTCAAGGGCTTTCCTTAATATTGCAGCCGTTTTCATTATCGTTAGTCGTTGTATTTTTGCAGCTATTCCTCTGATTCCGATTTCTGGCATTCTTTTTTCAAAGTTTTTCAGAATTGTTCCTAGTGCTCCTACTATTATCGGTACTATTTTGATTTTCTTCATCATCCAAATCCCTTTTAACTCTTTGGCTAGCTCTGTGTATTTGCTTTGTTTCTCCTTTTCTTTCATGCTCACCCTGTGATCAGCTGGGACAGCAAAGTCTACGATTTAACAGGATTTTTCTTTCTTGTTAATTATTATGACATCCAGTCTTCTTGCTTGGATGGGTTTGTCCGTCTGTGTGTCCATGACCCATAGGATTTTGTGGTTCTTATTTTCGAGTGCTGTTGCAGGTTTATGCTTGTACCATTTGTCTGTATGTTCAAAATGCAGCCGTGTGCACAATTCCCAGTGCACCGCCCTCCCCACTTGGTCATGCCTGTTTTTGTATTCCTTTTGGGCCAGTTTGCTGCATTCACTTACTATATGGTTTATCGTTTAATCTCTTTGTCCATAGAGTCTGCATTTACTGTTTTCTTGTGTTTTATCGATCTTTGCTTTGATATGGTTGATTCTTTTCGAGTTATCTTGTGCTGCAGTTATGCATGGTCATGGGTTTCCTGGTCTTCTGGTCGAGCTGTCTCAGTTTTTCTTTTGTCCACCCTATAAACAGTCCAGAGTATCTTACTAGTGCCCATGTATTTATACCTTTTATTAGGTTTCTGCTAATTTCGTTTCCAGGAGTATTCTTGTTTTCCTGAGGTATTCCTTTCCAATTTTCTCTATCATTACTGTTGCTCTGATGGTGTCTGCTTCCAGAATTCCCAACTATTTATAGTCGTCTTGTTCCCTAGCGCCCTCATTTCTGTTTGGTTGGGTAGTTCCATGCCTTCTGTCATTTCCAGTTTTCCCTTTCTTATAACTAGTAATTCGCATTTTTCCATTACAAATTCCATTTTGATATCTTGGCTGAAGATTCTGGTAGTGTTAATTACTGTCTCTAGCTACTTTTCAGTCCTATTATTATTATTATTATTATTATTATTATTATTATTATTATTATTATTATTATTATTATTATGACATGGTTCCTCATTCATGGATCCGTGAAACACTATCGATGATGAAGGTTGCTGGGAATGTGATAGGACTTTTGGAGACAAGTATGGCTCAATGGAAAACGGTGCTGACAGCAAACAGAGAGGAGATGGGGCAGGTTGGCATTAAATGTGGAATATTCCAAGGAGATTCGTTATCGCCAATGCTTTTTGTAATGATGGAACTGAGCATTCTCTTGAAGAGAGAGAAGCTGGGGTATAACTTTAAATCTGGTGACAAACGCCTCAACTATCTACTGTTTATGGATGATTTGAAGATATTCGGTCGAAATGAGAAGGAAATGGAGAGACTGGTAGAACTTGTGAGGACATACTCAGAAGACATTGGGATGGAGTTTGTGATTAGTAAATGCGCGGTGCTGGTGATGAAAAGAGGAGTAAAGGTTCATTCGAATGGAATAGTGCTGCCAAATGGAGAAATCATAAAAGAAATAGAAGATACAGGGTATAAGTATTTGGGCGTTGGAGGGTGTAGCCATCATGAACAGAGAAATGAAGGAGAAAGTCAGGAAGGAGTATCTTAAAAGAGTGAAACTAATTGCAAAGTCGAAACTGTATGGAGGAAACCTAATGAAAGCAGTGAATGCATGGGCAGTCAGTGTTTTGAGATACAGTGCGGGAATTTTAGAATGGTCTGACAAGGATTTGCATACTATGGATATCAAAACAAGAAAGGTTTTAGCAATGTTTGGTATATTTCACATTCGAAGTAGCGTAGCAAGACTGTATCAAAACAGGAAAGACGGTGGGAGGAGATTGAAAAGTGTAAAAGATTGTGTTAAAACCGAGGAGGTGTCGTTGAAGAAGCATGTAGTTAGAACATGAGGAGTGGATGCTTAAGGTTGTGGCCAATGAAGTGGAGGTATGTGAGACCAAGGCTGATTATGTGAAACGTATGGATAGAGAAAGGGCAGCGGAACTGGCTAGGAAGAAAATGCATGGAAGGTTCTTCCAGGATATAGCAGAAGTGGCTGATGAAAGACCATGGCAATGGCTTAGAGCTGAGTATCTGGCTAAGAGTACTGAAACTTTGTTTTTGCAGCACAAGAGCAGACATTAGGAACACGATTGTGGTTCTAGGAGAGGAAGTTGCTGCAGAATGCCGGATTTGTGGTAAGACCTCAGAGTCAATTGCGCACCTTTGTAGTGAACTGGCCCAGAGAGAGTACCGCAAAAGACACAATTGCATGGGACTCCAGATATATTAGGAGGTGTGTAAGAGGGTTGGGGTGAAGTGTGCTGGAAAATGGTTTGAGGAGGTTCCTGATGAAGTGAGAACAAGTGAGGATAGCAAGGTAGAGGTATGGTGCGACAAAAGTGTCATAACAACCAAGCAATTGGAACATAATTATCCGGATTTGGTCGTCATTGACAAAGTCTCAAAAAACTGACAGATTGTAGACTTTTCAATACTCTGGGACAGGAATGTGAGAGAGAAGGAGAATCAGAAGTGGAGCAATTATGCTCCATTGGCCTTGCAGATAAGGCATATATACGGGGTTAAAACACAAATAGTCCCGGTTTTAGTTGGTACGCTAGGAGTAGTATCAAGTCGCCTGGAAGGACAATTGATAAAACCTAGAATCCTGTTTGGCATTTTCTCAGTATATTGTTCAGAGGTATCATGGCTATGATGAACAGTAATGGTGATAGTGAATCTCCTTGGAAGATGTCTCTTTGTATGTTAATTTCTGTTATGTGCTGTTAATCATCTGTCAATTCCAGTCTCCATGTTCTCATCGCATTTTCAATCACGTTGATGATCCTGTTTGGTATTTTATACATTTTTAAGCATTCTATTATCCATGCTTGAGGGATCCTGTCGTACACCTTTTTGTAGTCGATCCATGGCATGGCTAAATTTATTATTATTATTATTATTATTATTATTATTATTATTATTATTATTATTATTATTATTCTCATTTATTATTATTTTATCATAATTTATTATTATTTACTATTTATGATTTATTATTATTGTTATGTATTGTTAATTATTATTTATTGTGGTGATTCATTATTATTATTATTATTATTATTATTATTATTATTATTATTATTATTATTATTATTATAGGTAGCCGCAAATGGGATAGTAAAAAATTAACCTATAGAATAATGAGATATTCGGAGAAGCTGAGCAAAGAAGTTGTCAAGTAAGTTAATTTTATTATACTTTGTTTACGTTTTATTCTTCACTATTTTCGAAAAGGATGAAGAGAAAGAGTGAAAGAGTGGACACAACATGATCGCCTCTTTCTTCTCTAACCTCTGGACAACAACTGTCGTTACCATCTTGTTAATTATATTCCTTTACATATGACGAGTCTCCTCTTTGTTTATCTATCTCTCTTTTCTCTAAGCCAACTCCAAAAAAGAAACAAAAAAACAAGGAAATCATCTATTAATATCATTTAACTTTTACCACAAATCGTGATTGACCAGTCTAACAGCCATTTCAGATTTTGGCGCTAACATTTTGAATAACCTCAAGTTTGGGAAAAGATCAGGCGATACTGCAATGAAAGAAGCCATTAAATTCTAATTTAAGGGGAGTATAGGTCTGTAGTTTGTATAGCCAATCATTAATCAGAAGAATAGCAATTTAATTTATGATATTAGCTTTGAAATCTCAGCCGGGAATTTTTATCCTGGGCCCCCAAAATCAATAGAGATTAAACCATTCCTGTAATGATCTATTCCCTGTTGATTTTGTGGTGGGAGTTAAGTTCTGTGCAGTTCTAGGGGGTCCATCCTCCCAATCCTTACCTTCTCTCTTTGAGAAAGGGTTAGCTTATTGCTAATCGCCTAGAGCGTCCTCATCAGGGATATCGACAAGGTTGCCCAGGCACTTTTTGCAGGCCAGTACCCCTCCTCTGGGGTGCTGACTTTTCAATTCTCTTTTCCAACCCTATTGTCTGAGTTCTTGCAATCTCTTCTGTTCCATAAAACCCTTTTCTTATAGAAAAGATGTTCCTGCTCTCTTTCTCTCTAATCATTATTTCGAAGTGAACCTGCTTGTGAGACATTCAAAGCAAGAACACGTCTTTTTACCACAACTGAATAAAAAATTTTCCTGCTTTCCTCCAAATGGAATTTCAACAAAAAGCGTTTCTTTACGAGCTTCTTTCCCATTTGTGAAAACAATACTGCTAGATTGGTTCATTGCAGATTACAACAGAGCCATCTTCAAATCCAATGTCAACAAATACTTGTTATAAACTGAACCCCATAAGTAATCAAATTTAGTTCATTCTATTAATCATTTTCAATACTCCCACAATATTCTTCATTTTTCAACTAACAATTATTCCATATCGTTAACCTTTATTCTGAGTGACCTATGACCTTTATAAGTAGTGACATAATATTAAAAACAGGAAGAAGTTAAAAGAAATAAATCAAAGTAATAATATAAATAACTAATTGGACTTCTGTCCTATGTGTTGCTTAAGAAAACAAAAGAACCTAACAAACTGATGCTTCCATAATGTAGGGATGATAGTAGTGGGGTGGGGATATACGAGATGGCAACGAAAGTCGTAAACTTTCTGACCATATAAAATTTCTAGTCAAATTAAAATAATTTTTATAACTGAATAACCCCGATTAAATCTGAAACCCCTTTTAGTATAGATATGTCAAATTCACATTCCCCTTGTTTGAACCTATAGACACTGGTATGCTTAAGATTTGGGGTGGCCATCACACATCTAGTTTTCCATTACCTTTCCATTAATTCCGCTATCTAAACACAGACTCAAAACCGCACCCATATTGGGTCTTATTTACATACAAGCAAATCTTATTTTTCACAACATTTGACGGATGTGATAATCTATATAATTATAAAACTCAAATGACCTTGTAACGATGTATGTAACCCACTTTCCGATTTACGACATCCGATTGCGCATATTAACGTTATTATTTCGAAATTATTATTTAACATCGGAAGAGTGGGGTTTAAAATAACTTAAACGTAATACAGAAATGAACGATGTAAAAAAAAAAAAGCAGATATATCAAAATTCGAATTTAACTATAATAAGTATTATGGTATCTGTTCAGTGCACATTTACCAATAAGTATGGTCAACCACTTATAATTCAGTAACTGTAATTTTTTTTTTAAATAATCAATTATAATAAACAGAACGACTCATAGAAATCTATCTATATTCTTTTTCCGTTTTAATATACTTTCATAGAAATGTTTCTGTTACGTCAAAAAAAAACTATTTTCTTTACATCACAAGTGTCACGTTCATACATGAATTCCATAGCTAGTATAACATACTGACCCCATGGTCAACAGGAATGAAAAGTTGTTGCCAGATCGTAGTTCTAGCAGACCACTAAGTGAATATTAAGGAGATGAAGAAGCAGAACAAATACACTAAACTGGCCAAAGTGCTGAAAGGGATATGGAAAATGAAGAAAGTCAAGATAACGCCAATAATAGTAGGAACACTAGGAACAATCCCGAAAAACTTTGAAAAAAGAACAGAGACTGGAATCAAATGGAGAACGTCTCAAGTATTAAGGAAAGCTCTTGAATGCGAAAACTAATACATATGAGTTACAGAAGCTAACCGGACATATAGAAACTGCTACAAAAGTAAAACACAAAGAAACACCACATGGAATCAAGAAAACTGAAACTATATAATTGTAAGTAAACCCCTCAAAAAAAGCCAACATCAACTGGCACCACAGCAAATAGTTAAAGAAGGTTAAGGAGAATGGAAAGATCGAGGAGAGAAAGCACTAATCAGACCTCTACTGGGTTAGTGTGAAGAGGATTGGGACCTTAGGGGTGTTTATTGTCGCTCAAATTCCAGTGAAGACCAATGATCGCTGGCAACGAGAAATCGATGATAAATGGTTGTTGCGATAATGCAAATTTACAAGGTTATCAAATGAGGTGAAGAGTACTAAAAATCTGGGAAGACTTGTTGTCACTCAAACTTCAGGGAACGCCACAAGTTTTTCTCAAAAAGAAATCTTTGATGATGGCCTGTGTGAAAACTCCTAGTGAGTAAATAATAATAATAATAATAATAATGATAATAATAATAATAATAATAATAATAATAATAATAATAATAATAATAATAATATTTTAACAAAATATAAGCGATGGAAGAACTAAAACAGAACAACCGGATCCGACAGAAAAAAGTCTACAGGAGCAAGATATGGGAACAGCGACAAGACCACAACAGAAATATCGAATGGCTGAAAGAAAAGTTACAGCAAATCAAAGAATGGACAGAAAATGAAATCAGCAAGGAAACACTCAAGAAAACCCTAAGAAAAATGGCACATATACTGGTCCAAAAAATTCACAACGCTACATAGTATAAACACAATGAATGCTAATGGTCCTTGCCGATGAGAAATCAATGGCCAGCGACCGTTGCGATGATGCAAATTCATTTGCAAAGATTATCGAAAGAGGTGGACAATATTGAAAATCTGGAGATACTTGTCATCCAAACTCCAGGGAAAGACATTAGTTGCTGTCAATAAGTAATCTCTGACGATGATCCGTGTGAAAATCTAGTAAGTACAAATAAAGAAAGAAAGAAAAGAAAAAAGTGCCTAAATAATACCAAACACCTAATATTATTCTTTAAATAGAAGGTACAAAAATAAAAATTGAGAAAATAAAAATAGTACGAGTATATAAAACATTTCGTATTGGTGTAATTATATAAAAGTGTAAGCGATTATGTTTAGCGTGTATTTGGTATGTTAAGTATTTTTTAATTACCATAATCCAGTATTAGTTTATTGTAAAAGTATAAACTATAAATTTAAAAATAAAATAAATTTGACTTAATATTTTATTGTGTACTTTTGCACCACCACGTTTAAAGTTTACGGATGCTCAAACATGTAATAATCATTCCCATTTTTTCACAACAATGCTTTGTGCGAACTAATGTATACATTTCATGAAATCGTTGTGCTATAGCGAAAGATTGCACGTTACATTTCCATCAATGTGAAATCGTATATGTTATGTTTTCAGCCAGGAGTGATCAAGCAATCAACTAAAGTCTTTTTTATACATACGTGCGCATAGCATTTACGTGTTGGTGTTTTATTCTCGGCATTGTACCTTCTTTCATCGTAGCCGCATTTCATAAGTGGCTTCCATGGTCTAGGGGTGGCGATTGTCTCATCTTTTAAACTTTGACGAAATAATATTTCCTATTCATGAAAAACAAAAGGAAACTTTGCTGAGTTTTCTTCGAGGTTTTATTGGAGAGAACTTATGGATAGAAAAACTACTAACTAAAATTATTTACTTCTTATTCTACAAACTTAGGAAATGATCTTTGCAATGGAAACATTCGCTGAAACTATCTATAGTATTGGACGTGTTTCGTCCGCAGATTTGGTTTACCGAAGAGATTTGACTAGAAGTCGTTTGTTTTTCTCGCTCTTGCACCACTACGTATGACATGACGTCATCTCATATCGCGATAGTTCAACGATATGTTTTGTCTAGCGAGTTTGACCATTACTCTTCGCTTAAAATCATGTCTTCTGTATTTGAGTACCTTTCCGTTTGCCTAGGACTTCTTGACATGTACTAATGTGACACTCATCAAAATTCACACTAGTTAACTTAATCGCTACTTACTGGCGTAGGTTCCCAACATTATAACGTTTATATATATATATATATATATATATATATATATATATATATATATATATATATATATATATATATATATATATATATATATATCAGTGCTTTTTAGAATGCGCTGAATTTATATATATATATATATATATATATATATATATAAATTCAGCACATACTAAAAAGCACTGAATATATATATATATATATATATATATATATATATATATATATATATATATATATATATATATAAATTCAGCGCATACTAAAAAGCACTGAATTATGTTAACATATTTCGTTTAGAATATTTAGAAATAAAGAGAATCCAGCGTTTATGTAATGTAAAAATGAAGTCACAACGAAAATTACTGTGGTCGGTAAGCGATATAAAATCCTTCTTGTTCTTATGAATGTATGTTACGTAATTTGTATTTGATGTGTGAATTCAGTATTATTCGGTCAATGTATGCGGTGTTTGATCTGAGTAAAATTAGCTTTGATTTAAGAAAATCTGAATCTTATTACATATTTAAACACTATTATACTTTACACGCGGTGCGGTAAAATTTATTCCTCATACGAATTATTTGAAACCGGTGATAATTATGATTTACAGATGAATATCTTCTCTGACTATCTCTATAATATTACTAACAAAATCGAAAACTGCTGGTCAAATTAAATATAGAAAGAAAAATCAATTTAAAATAAAACTATTTATTTATCAAAACACGAAACAATATGTGCACTATTTTGCATATTAAAACTATTTTTTAATGACATTTTTATTTATGAAGTTATTTCGGTCAATTAAATAGGGGTAAAACTCACTTTAGTTTATGTATTTGATAATTTTATGTGTTAGTAAAATTTTCTGTTGTTCTACATTTAACAGATACACGCCTTTACTCAAATCTTTGAAATTATATATTTATTTTAGTGGTAATGGAGACGTTTGGTGTTGTTGATCTTCGTTCCCTCAGAAAATTAGCTTGATTGCGACTTGATTAAAAAATGAGTCTCATAACATCGAACAACTTTATTAGCATGTCTTGCTTTTATCATCATTGCACTTGAGAGTGTGTTCACACACACACACACACACACACACACACACACACACACACACACACACACACCAAAATATATGTTCCGTCTTCAAGAAACTATTTTTCTATTAAAAAAAATATTATTATTAAAAAGTAACTGTTATTGAGTCTCCTGCTGATTTTTGTTGTCGTTAAGTGAATCAAACTTCTGCAAAAGCCACGAAATCATCGTTGTTGGTCGCAAGTCTTCATTAGATCTTGCAATCTAATGAATACTTTCTGCAATGTTTTTACCCACGACGTCGAATGCTACAAATGTGCGCGGTTGCATGCATCATCAAATAAAAATTTGATCCAAAATACATAAATGGAATGGCGACTGCATATGCGCAAAAGCACCATTCCTCTCACTCCATTAATTTACGGTTCCTCGCCTTTTTAGTGGGTGAATTACACGCAGAGACAAATACAAACAGAAGACGATAAATTGTAATCAATTTTGTAAGCTTGATTACGACCCTAATACCGCGTGTTGCCAAACCTACCCGCCATTGATAGCACTGACAACCACTTTGAAACCGCTTCCATCACGGTGAAGAAGGGTTGAACTTTATGGGCTGCTGCTGTTTGTTATTGATCACCTATTCATTTTGAATGAATCAGATGACTTTTGTTGCCAGTCATTTTCCTGATATCATTCTACTTCTAAGAATACTTACGAGAGGGGCCACATGACGGTTTCCAACATCTCTAAGTGAAAGTGTTTTTGTAGAATGAACTAAATTCGAACTTGAAACACACGAATTGTCAGTCCGAGTCGTTAACCGCTTAGCTATCGTCCCCTCCCTGATGCTGCTGTTGTTATTCTTATTATTAAGAGAGTTGAACATGGATGCACTGTTGAACACAGAAATATCGATATCGCTTGCTTTTGAATGAGATGATTCTTGTAGATTTGGAGCGCTTCATGTTTCTAATGATTTCAAATTACCATTGACACCGACGTCTTCAAAAACTTCAATGGTTGTTTCATATCATCTGTCGTAATTTGTAGACATTGATGGTTTCACTTTGTATTGAAATAGATGACCCAACGTCATTGCTTGTAATAATTTGTTCGCATACGTATTTAACAAGAACGATCAATCAAAGGCTACCAGATTCTGGCGCAAACAGCTTTTGATTTCACCAGAGGTCCTTTAACCGGGTTGGCAGCTTTAATCCCGTCAAAATGGCTTGGGTAACTCTACTAAGTACCGAAGTTCTTTGCAGCATAGTTCTAACGCTGCCTGTTGTGTTGAGGAGGTAATTGGGTTTAAGGGCGGGTCTGCTGATGTTGCTTGAAATTGTACATCATTTCTCAGATTTTTCTTGCAAAATAAAAAAAATCTCAAATTAAAAATTTCGTGAAAATAGTTTTTAATGTAAATCCGAAAGAAAAATATTGTTAATTTCTACTTCCTGTACCGCCCTGTTAACGTGTCCCAAATTAAAAATGTTCTCAAACTATATTCACCCCACTTCCGCTTGCTTGATACATTTTTTTTTTCAGGAAAAATGTCGCACAAGCTTTTAAAATGTGGTCTGATGTTTCTCAACTTGTTTTCGACGAAGTCACATCCGGTTCGTCTGATCTGAAACTGAGATTTTCAGCTAAAAACCATGGCGATGGAGAACCATTTGATGGAAAAGGTACACTTGCATTTTTTTTTTAATTTTATGCAGGAGGTGTATTTAGTTCTTGATTGTTTTTACCAATCTATTTGTAATTGAATTAATATTCGATACCAATCTATTTGTAATTGAATTAATAATCTATACCAATCTATTTGCAATTGAATTAATATTCGATACCAATCTATTTGTAATTGAATTAATATTCGATACCAATCTATTTGTAATTGAATTAATATTCGATACCAATCTATTTGTAATTGAATTAATAATCGATACCAATCTATTTGTAATTGAATTATAATCGATACCAATCTATTTGTAATTGAATTAATATTCGATACCAATCTATTTGTAATTGAATTAATATTCGATACCAATCTATTTGTAATTGAATTAATATTCGATACCAATCTATTTGTAATTGAATTAATATTCGATAAAAAATAATCACGAAACATTTCCTCTCACCTTCTCCTTTATTTTATATTCATTTTTTTTCATTAAAAAATAATTATAACACATTTTTCTTTTAAAAAATCCTTTTAAATATCCAAATGTTCAGTTTACACAATTGTTATGAAATTAAAGAGAAAATACGGTTCATATTTTTTAAATTCGTTATTTATATCGAATATTAAAGTTATTTATATCGAATATTAAAGTTATTTATATCGAATATTAAAGTTCAGTACTGCTCGCTTTTACTGCATATTAGTATTAATCCTAATCAGTTTATTTTATATATTTAGCGAAAGATATAGAAATTTTTTCATGTTCTGATTTTATCCTAGTTTTGAAATGGCATACGCGATTTCTATATCTTTCCCTGAAATTTTCCACAACAACTATGTGGCTCAGAAACCCACACAGGTGATTTGTTTATAGTGGTGAAGGCTTTGTGTAGAACCACCCACACTTTTTGGTATTACTGCTAACCTTTGTCAGTGCAGACGACTGCCACGGGACAGAGTACACAATAAACTGCAGGTTTTTACATCAGAGTTTCCTTCTCCTAGATACATGTCTTAACGAAGACTGGGGGTGCATTTCTCCCAGTGAATTAATGTGCTCCCAGATACCAACTTGGAAATTTCTACGACTCGGCGCAGTACATACAACGCCTAGACTTTCCAAATTGTCACCCATCTGGTATTGGCCAGGCTCAACGTTGCTTAACTTCGGTGATCTGGCTAGAACCGGTGATATATATATGCTAGCTGTACCCTGCCACGCGTTGCAGTGGCTCAATTTGGTGTAATGGAAAAATTTAATAAAAAGAGAAAATGCATGTTTCTTATATTAGTACAGCAATCCACTGCAAAAAGTGAAAAAGAAGGCGAAAATGAAAAAAAATTGTACTCTTGCAGAATTTGATCTGGATCCTCGGGAGTTTCTGTCAATCATTCATGGTTTGGACTTGACCAACAATCAGTGGATGAAGCCGAACGTAGCAAAAATGTTGAAACGCTAAATGTTTTTTTTTGTTTGTTTTTTACAAAAATGTGAGTTAGTAATTAATATTTGGTTGATGATGGGGGGAGGGGGTTACTATACACAGATTCGAAACGTTGTCCAAAAACAAATAAATTAAAGAAAAGGTAAGTTACGTTTCTGCCTAATTGGATAATTGTTTAGTGTTTTTATGTAATGTAAAATGTTTAATCGGCTCAAAAAACAGAAATGGTCGCGGACTCTGTTGAATACGTTAAGTTTGGGAAAGTAAGTTGAAAACTAAAAACTATACAAAACAGTGTCTGAAACTCACCGAATATATGTTACCATGACATAGGCTGACATAATCGGTGGGTTTGTAACAGTATTTTGTATAGTTTTTTTAGTTTTAACTCACTTTCTTTAACTTAAAGTAATCAACAGTGTCCACCCCCATTTGTAGCTTTCAAATACCCCGATAAACACTGTTTTTCGAGCCGACTAAACGTTACATTAAATGAAAAGGGTCTGTATTACTAAGCACAGATACAAAGACGTTGTCAAAAAATAAATATATATAAATAAATGTTATCAAAGGCAAGAAAAGTAAATGTTCTACCTAACTGGATAAGATTTTAGAGTTTTTATGTAATGTATAATCGGTTCAAAAACATTCAATGTTTATCGGTATATTTGAAAAATACAAATGGCGGCAGACTGTATCGAACACATTAAGTTTGGGGAAATTTTGGGAAAATGAGTTTAAACTAAAAAACTATACAAAATACTGTTAGGAACTGACTCAATATATGTTACCATGACGTAGGCTGGCCTATAATCGGTGGTTGTAAACTTTTGCTCGATACAGGTGACGACTTTTAAAAGTCCCTTTTAGTGATTACCTGGTTTGAGGATATTTGTACAACTAAACGGCAAATCTGCTCCAAAAAATCCGGTATTATTTTATTTTAAGGCCCGTTTCACGTTCATATATAACGAAATATTTTATTGTAGATTTCGGTGTGCCAAGAACGAATCTGCAAACCGTTTCCGTAGCAAAAAGCAAGTTTTCATGATATTCATAAAATTACTTTTTCGAAAAGTGGGTGATCACTTTTCAATGTAAATTTAACTTAGAATGAGCACCCACTTTCTGGCCACCTGAGAGAGGGGCATTTTTCTGTGTTTCTTGGCTAAAAAGTTTTTTGTTTGATTTCTTTTGCATTAAATTATTTTAATAACATAAAAACATTCCTTGAACTCTGGGACTATTTTCCATTTCACAGCCGTACCCTTCGTTTACGCTATGCGTGAGCATAAACGAAAGCTGTTTAGCCAATAAACATGGGAAAAAATCCCCTCTCTCTCAGGTGGCTAGAAAGTGGGTGCTCATTTTAAGTTAAATTTACATGGAAAAGTGATCGCCACTTTTTCGAAAAAGTAATTTCTTCATATCATAAAAAACATTTTTTGGGGACGGAAACGGTTTGCAGATTCGTTTTTAGCACACCAAAATCTACAAAAAAAATTTTGTTATTTACGAACGTGAGACGCACGGCCCTTAATGGAAAATTATATCAAAAATCCGGGGGAAAATAGTTTTCAATAAAAACAGCAAATGAATTCGATAGAAAAAAATGGATGCTATTTTTTTTCTTTTTTCTGTGTGTTTCTTGGCTAAAAAGTTTTTGTTTGTTTTCTTTTGCATGGTATTAACCCCTGAACTCTGGGACTATTTTCCATTTCACAGACGTAGCCTTTGTTTATGCTATGCGTGAGCATAAACGAAAACTGTTAAATATGCATTCGCATACCAAACTGCCTTGTCAAAAAAACTTTAAGCCAATAAACACGAAAATAAATGCCCCTTCCTCAGGTGGCCAGAAAGTGGGTGCTCATTTTAAGTTAAATTTATATGGAAAAGTGATCTCCCACTTTTCGAAAAAAAAATTTCTTCAGATCATGAAAACTATTTTGGTACCCCTTGGGCGTTGAGTTCCATGGCGACCTGCAGAATTATTTAATAGTCGTTCCCTTAGTACCCCCTAGTCAAGGCTAACGCATGCGTACGTAACATTTTTTATTTATTTACTTACGTGGTGGAGTTTTTGATTGGATACTAACCAGATTATGAAAAAAAAAATCATTTCAACATTTGAAAGGGGTACTCACTTTTTAGTTACCACGTTCTGGTAAATCGGTCACTCATTTTTTTTTTTTTTTTCTAAATACGAAAGTGTCTTCTGGAGATATAAAATGGTCGCATGTTGACGAAGCAATGTATCGGGAGGCGTACGGGATGAAAAATTATTGGTAATTTTTTAGATTAGGTCCACCTCCTCAATTTTCTTTTAAATGACAACTTGAAATGGTTTTCGACTATGCTGAATACGAAAATCGCATTGAAATTTTGCAGAAATAAGTAGTTATCAAGATATAAAAAGTTGTATTATGCATTGTAATCTTTGGCGACCATCTTTTTACGTGCGCGTATTTGTTTATGGCGCGTGTGCACGTAAAAAGATGGCCGCCGAGGAATACAATGCATAATACAACTATTTATTTCCGAAAAATTTCAATGCGATTTGCGTGCTCAGCATACTCGGAAACCTATAAATGTCGTCATTGAAAGGAAAATTGTGGAGGTGGGCCTAATCTAAAAAAATACCAAATTATTAAACATTTCTCCAGCATGTTAGTGAAATTTATAATACTTTTAAAAAATTTTAAAAAAACAACAACAAAAGTTTTGAAAAAAAAACAAAAAAACTTACCTTTCACAAAAACAATAAAAAAAAACCCACAAACTGACTTTTAACTAAATAAGTAAAAAAAAAAAAAATTAAAAAACTCGAAACTTTATTTTCATAAAAACAATAAAAAAGTCATGTTCAATCTATTTTTTTCTTTGAGAAACAAATATATTTCTGACTTACAAATGCGGTAGAGGCACATATTATTTTTACTTTCTACGGTTTTGATATACCGCGTTTTTATTGCTTACAAAATGGGTGACTGATTTATCAGAACGTTGTAACTAAAAAGTAAGCACCACTTTCAAATGTCGAAATAATGATTATAGAAATTAAGCATGGGAGTGATGGTTGTACAACGTCGCCTTTCTCACTTTTACAAACATTATTTACGTTAACTCTTTTCATAAATAATTTTTTTTAAAAAGTAACTAAACCATTTATTGATAATTTGTCACGTGTACAAACATTTATTTATTTACGTAGGCTTAACTCTTTTCATGTAAAATAATAAAAGGAAAAAGTTACTGAACATTTATAAAAGGACTTACTTCTTTTCATGAAGGCCAGAGGAATAGTTGGCCGAAAAGTCGTGAAACAACTAATAAAGATGAGAATAATAGTCCGCAATAAATAAAAATGGTGCTAATGCAGAGAGCGATCCGCGCTATTTTTTTTAATCATATTTCCACGTTTAATTAACGTTTTACGGTATGTTTTTTTTATTATTCAATTGTAAGGTTAAAGTACAGAATAGGTACAAAACATCCTCCCCCTCCCCATGTAAAGAATGACTTTTTAAATAATAACATTATTTCAGCACGGATCACTCTCTGCATGAGTATCATAAAAATTAATACAAATAATACTTATCTCAATAAGTGAAAGGCTAATTTCTACCGGAAATAAAATGGCGATAATCTCACAGTTACGAAAAATATTTTTTATTTAATTTAATATTTTTATAATTCGCAATGTTAAATTATTTTAATAACATAAAAACATACCTTGACTTTAAAAATAGAATTTCTGAAAATTTCAATTAAATTGGTAACGTAGAAATATGCTTTTATTCAAAGGAGAGAAATGTTATCGAGAAATTAGCAAAGAAATGAATCTAGCACGACAGAAATCATAAGAAGGGCATATTAGCATGTACAGGGAGATTCTAGAGAAGAACTTTAAGAAATCTGAAACTTCTTTTGGACATTGTCGGAATTTCGTGCTTTAACAAGATAATGATCACAAAACATAACGCACAACTTGCCAAGGGATGGTTTGAAAATAATGGTATTAATACGTTTAATTGGCCACGTTAATCTCCTGACAATTGAGAATTGGTGGAATAATTTGAAGATTAAATTTCATCAGCGGAATTCACAAACTATCAAACAATTAGAGAAATTATGCAGAGAAGAATAGAATAAAGTAACGGTGGATCAGTGGGAAAAAGTTGTGGCCAACTATAGAAAGCGACTGGAGATATTGAAACAAAACGTGTGGCCAACTATAGAAAGCGACTGGAGATATTGAAACAAAACGTGTGGCCAACTATAGAAAGCGACTGGAGATATTGAAACAAAACGTGTGGCCAACTATAGAAAGCGACTGGAGATATTGAAACAAAACAGTGGCTACGCAACAAAATATTAAATTGATGTATCCAATAAATTTGCATTGAGTAATTTTAAACCTTGATAAAAAAAATTGGATTCGACCACAAGTGTTTAATTTTCCTTTCACATACAACTAAAACAAACTTTACAAGATATCACATAGCAAATGTCAAGCAGAATGATGAACATAGACTAGAGTTATAACAGAAAATACCATGTATTTTATACTCATGCGTGTCATTGTATGAAGGCTGATATCAACACAGAAAAATCGGAATGATGAAAGGAAGTATGAACAAAAATAAACAATCAAAAACAGTGTTTGTATTACGAATCTTCAAAACATCTATTTATTTTTCCAAAGATTTTCCACATATCAAATGTGGGACTTACTACTAAATACGAGGGGCGTTCCAAAAGCTTCCTATGTTTTTATTCCACCCAAATTGATCAGACAGGGTTACAAATTACATTGTTATGATGACTAAACTTATGCATTCATGACCTGGAAGTTTCATTTCTTTGTAGCAGATATGGATGGTGTGAGACTCTAAGAAAATAATCGCTGTCATAGACGTGCGTCAGAAACAGAAATGCGTCATTAAATTTATCCATGCAAAAAACACTGAACCAATCAATATTTCTCGACACTTGTTGAACGATTACAGAGTGGCGACAGAGATGTGAGTGACAACGCAGGCGTTAGACTTTTACGACATCAAAAGGGCTGGCAAAAGTGCATTGAGAATGGTGGTGACTATGTAGGAAAATAAATTCTGGAACCCAAAAGGTCGCTTTGTAATGGTGCCACTCCTGTTTTCGTAGCTGGTCAACGTTTTAGTTTGAAGTTAAAAAAAACATAGGAGACCTTTTTTGAACGGCTTCCGTAAGAAAAAAATAAATTCAGGGTTGAATGTTTTTCTAAAAAAAAAGATCAATACAAAAGTGAAGCCGTCAAGCGGATCAAAATTTAGAATATCCGCCCTTTTTGAAAAATACATAGATTTTCTAAAAATGTATAATCCAAATACTGTCTTTGTTTATTTTTGTTTATAGTTCCTTTTTCGAAAGTTGAGAGTCGGCATGGCGGGACATTCGCTGGAGACACACATAAAGACAGTTTGGGGAAACTTAATCATGAAATTTCGTATTTGTTGTGCAACTGGTTTTGAGAACTAGAATATCACTGGCTCAACCGGATGTTTGTTCTTGTGAAGGGGTTTCTTGACTTGAATACAAATGTTTTTGTGTGCTATGGTGATGATTAGATGAGTATTTTTTGTGTGCTATGATGATGGTCCATAAAACTTTTATATAAGGAGTATCGAACATCCTCGTGCGGCACTTTTTTCATAGTTGTCACTTTTTTCATAGTTGTCACTTTTTTCATAGTTGTCACTTTTTTCATAGTTGCCACTTCGACACCAATCTCTTTCGTTAAGGTCGACATTATTTTGCCTGATTCTTTTTACAATCTCTCGTTAATTTTTGTGCGTGCACAATCATATGATCCTTCTTGCTAGCCATTGGTGCCATTTCTCCATTTCAATTCCCTAGCTCACATCTCAAGGCCTTCAAGTCATTTAAAGAACACTGATCTGCAGCTAAGATTTCCGAAGTTTTGTTTCCTGCGTGAATCGTCATGACGCCAGTCACCTCTTTTCCAATACTTCTTTGCTTTTCTTATCGTTCATGCTCTTCAGTTCACAACCCAACTAACACTTTATCTGTTGTACATTATTTCAAATGTTTCTTCTGAAATGAAAGATTATAGAAAAATACGATTTTATCCAGTTTCTCCAGCATCTTCCGGCAGGTTACATAGTCAGCTGGTAGATACCGAAGTGAAGACTGGCAGATAATTAATTTAAAAGCGGCGTCACTTCTTTTTTCATGTCTAGAATTGCTAAATAAAAATTTAGAAAGTCATCTTTAACATGGGGAAAAGGGTGATTTGACGTTGGCATAACGAATTGAAATCCATATTCAGTTATAAAAGTGTTTTCGTTATTTAATGAAATTAACCTTTCGTCGAAATCTGATTTCTTTCTGAAATCTAATTGGATAATCGTTCCGGTATCTTCCGGTTGTTTACCTGCCGGGAGATATCGACGTGAATGTGCCAAAGATCGGGTAGGGCATTACATAAATACTAAAAAATGTAATTTTCTATCGAACACCGTGTATATGTCTTTATATATAAATGTTTGTTCTTCTTTGTCAGGTGGTGTCCTGGGTCACGCTTTCTATCCTCAGCATGGTGAAATTCATTTGGACGCAGTTGAGAATTGGACGGTCAATACAAAATCAGGAATCAATTTGCTGTTCGTTCTAGTTCACGAAATCGGCCACGCCCTCGGTCTTGGCCATTCCAAAATCAGCGATGCTGTCATGGGACCATTTTACGATGGTTACGATCCTAATTTGAAACTCCACTCAGACGACATTGCTGGCATTCAATACTTGTACGGTAAGACGATCGATGCGATTTAAATCTACTGACTAAAAATGTAAAATTAGGATGTTGGATATACCATTTTATATCTTTTTATTAGTGGTCGGACGAATAATCACAATCGGTATCGGAAAAATTTGGGCTTATTTTCCGACCTCCAAAATGATTCTGTAATTATTTTTTGGTTGTTTATAATCTTATTTTGTATTGCTAGCAGTCATGATTAAATGTCTTTTTTTTTTGTTGGCTTTGTTTTTTGTTTGCTTGTTTGTTTGTTTGTTTGTTTTTTGTTTTTTTGTTTTTTTTGCTTTTAAACTATCAGTAAAACTTAATAATCATATTTTAAACTATCAGTAAAACTTAATAATCATATTTTAAACTATCAGTAAAACTTAATAATCATTATGATTATTAAGTTTTACTGATAGTTTAAAATATGATTATTAAGTTTTACTGATAGTTTAAAATATGATTATTAAGTTTTACTGATAGTTTAAAATATGATTATTAAGTTTTACTGATAGTTTAAAATATGATTATTAAGTTTTACTGATAGTTTAAAATATGATTATTAAGTTTTACTGATAGTTTAAAATATGATTATTAAGTTTTACTGATAGTTTAAAATATGATTATTAAGTTTTACTGATAGTTTAAAATATGATTATTAAGTTTTACTGATAGTTTAAAATATGATTATTAAGTTTTACTGATAGTTTAAAATATGATTATTAAGTTTTACTGATAGTTTAAAATATGATTATTAAGTTTTACTGATAGTTTAAAATATGATTATTAAGTTTTACTGATAGTTTAAAATATGATTATTAAGTTTTACTGATAGTTTAAAATATGATTATTAAGTTTTACTGATAGTTTAAAATATGATTATTAAGTTTTACTGATAGTTTAAAATATGATTATTAAGTTTTACTGATAGTTTAAAATATGATTATTAAGTTTTACTGATAGTTTAAAATATGATTATTAAGTTTTACTGATAGTTTAAAAGCAAAAACAAACAAACAAACAAACAAGCAAACAAAAAACAAAACGAGTTTAAGTAAAAAAAACAATAACGAGTTTAAGTAAAAAAAAAACGCTGAAAAAATGTCACAAATAAAAATGGCACAGGTAAAATAGCATAAATAAATAAATAGGAAAAAATTGGCACACGTCAAAGACATGAAAATTGCTACAATGAGTTCATCAAATCATCATCATTAATCAAGAGGAAAAATAAGAGAAACAAATAATAATGTATGCCCCCCCTCGCAAGTGTAGTTTTGTTTTTTGCGAAAATATATGCACATATCCGAAGGACTTTTATAGCAATCCGAAAATAAAAATGAACAACGCTATAACTAAATATTTAGAAATTTGAAAAGAATCGGAATCAATAGTTGTATCAGAATCGGGAATTTAGAACAGTATCGGTCTTGTATCGGAATCGAACAAATATTAGAATTGTCCATTTACTACGTTTTATAACGATGCCTGTGGTGGACATTTTTATTTAATTTTTTAATACTAAAGGATTACTACTTTTCGATTCCAAAAGTTAATTGAAGATAAATGTTAGTAAGATTTTCAGTTAGATACTATAGGTAGATTGAGAACTATGATTAATTCACAGATTGGGAACAATGCTCAATTCACAGGTCGACTCAGCAGATATTTCTTGACATTAGACTTGAAAACGATTATGTTGTAGTCTGTAGGGGAATATTCATGCAGTAACGTGTTCTACAGGTGTGAACTTTTTCGAAAGAAACTTTGTTTAAGGAAGTTCCATTTGATTTTAAATACACAGAAGAAGAAGAAGAAGAAGAAGAAGAAGAAGAAGAAGAAGAAGAAGAAGAAAGGTTCTTTGCAATGTTGGTAGAAAGACGAGTTTTTGCTTAGACGGTTTTACAGGAGAGAGCAAAAGCTTGAAGCTCAATCTAGAAGATCTACTATAGAAATATCAATAGAGTAAGGAAAAACTAGCAACGTCTCTTCCGTAAGAAAGGAACTGCAGGGAATATAGCATCTCCCATTAGATTACAATATCGATTTTGAACTCTGTGAGGACGAGAAACTCTAAGTGGCAATGTCACAAATATGATAGCATCTTTTTCATCACGGGCGCCGTTATATTCGATAAGTATTTAGTACGGTACATACGAGGATCGGAAATAAACGGGAAAAGACGATGAGGAAAAGACGGTAATGCGACTTGCGGCTATATCTACATATAAAAATAAGTATTCGTTTTTTTTATAGAATTTGTTTTTTTCAAATACAAAGTCAGATGGGCATACTACGTAATGCACAAAAAGTGTTGTGCGCATAAGTAAGCATGATTTCTAAGTAAAGTTCTACGTTATACATCTCTAGAAATAATCGAGACATGCGTGTGTTGTCAGGAAAAACATAAAGAATGCATAAGCGTCTAAAACAAAATACAGTTACATTTTTCTAGAGAAAGTACTACATTGAAAAGGCTATTTGAGGGTCTCGTATTAACTACCCAGGAACTGAATCTAGTGACAATGTGACAGGGCTGTGTAACTACGTAAAACCGAAATCACGCCACATTCTAACCCCAAACCGGAAATATACCATACCTCGATTTTCAATCTTAAACTATGTACGTGAGTCTTTTTGAACTTCAAAACTGAAGAGCCATTACTCAATCATTGCCAGTATAGTTAAAAGCAGATACTTGGAAAATATTTAAAGGGGGCTAACTCGTGGGCATACTGGGCCAACAGTACCAATTCTAATATGGCCGCCGCAAATGAAAGTATATTTGTCTTGAGCGGTTTTTAGAAATTGACTTTTAAACTTTTAAGCTAACCTATCTCTAGTCCGGTCTTTATTTCTACACATTTCTCTCAAATCCATCCTCATCACCCCCCCCCCTTTTTGTCTTTCGCTGCCAAGAACTCTTATCCATTAAAGTTAATAAAACCAAAAAATTTAGTCTAAAACTTGCTACAATGTACACACTATATATGAAGTCCTGTCCGATTTTTTTTAAATATGCAGTCCATATGACATCAGAAAAATAACGAAGAGTGATTCACTGATTCGATTCTCAAAAATACCTAGTATGAGTCAAACCCCCGACCGAAAGTCTCATGACAAAAACTGTGTAATATGAGATTTTCTGCAAATGCGGAAAAGTATACAAAGGCGAGACTGGTCGCCCCTAAAGGTAAGGCAAGAAGAACACCGTAAAACCGTGACATAAGGAGAGGTCGAAAGTCGGGAGAGAAAAGGTACATACTTCCCTTTGTAGAACGAGGTCAAAATAATTAACAGAGATGCAAGGTGAAGGGTCAGACAACTCAAGAAGGCAACACATGCTAAAAAAAGGAAAAGAAAAATTACTAAGCAGACCAAGCTGGAATTGAATAACATTTGGGAGCCTCTAATCGTAGGGGAAAAAAACAAAAAAACAAACAAACAAACAAATATTGTACACCCTTATCATTTCGGCGATGGAAGGGAAATGACCCCCCCCCCTGTCGATCTTTGAGTCGACTCACCTTTGTCAACCAAATTTTTTCTCACAGATTTGAAACAATGACGAAAAAGTGGAGACTGACTCACAGAAATACGAACATATATACGGAGTAATAACTTTTCTCCTTTCTTTTCTGAACAGCAGCCAACATGCTTGTGGAAGGTCGAAGGACAATCCGACCGAAACGTTGTACTAATAACACTCAAAATGAGAACAATAGTCTGATCAATACAAGTAATATAGATTTAATATTCCTTCATCTTTACGCATCTACAAATGGCTGATAGATTGTTCCCTTCATTAACAATGGTAGCATTCTGTTGATTATGTCAGAAGTTCACTGAACTTACTGCATTCACTTCTAACTCTTGCAACCATACCAGCGCCATCTCCTCCCTGTCCTCCATTGGTCACAAAATTTCTGGCCAATCACAAGAGCTTTGCCATCCAAGTATACTTTCTTCAAATCTGAATTTTTATCCATTTCCATTGTATTACGTTTATCCCATTTTAAAAAATGTCTTCCAAAGAAAATCGGTCATTTACGTACAAATATTTTGGAGGAAGGAGTGAAATCCCATTTTTCCTCAAGCTACCGGCAAAAGTGTGAACTGTGTTAAAATAATCGTATTCAATAAACAGTTCGCAAAAATCGCTTAAAAAAACGGCAAAAAAGTTGATACGAGGGGTGTGCAATAAGCAATGCCTCTGCCCCACTTCCCATAGCAGTAGAGCAACGAAACTTGGCACAGTTATTAGTCTTTCTCTACATTGGAACCACCCACAGTTATGCATTTCTCCCATCGTTTGATGCAGCTCTGGAGACCGTTTTTGTAGAATACCCCCAGGTTGGTCCTCCAACCACGACGTGACTTCAGAAATCAAGGCTGCATCATCTGGGAAACGCTTTTCTTTCAAAAACAACTTCATGGCTGGGAAGAGGTGAAAGTCAGAGAGTGCAAGGCCAGGAGAGTAGGGAGGATGGGGAAGGATTTCATAACAACACGCCCGTGCTTCTGATCTGGTGACATGTGAGTTGTGGACCGGAGCGTTTTCCCGCAGGAGGAGAGTACCTTTGCTGATCTTGCCCCGCCTCTTGATTTTGATAGCTTCCCTTAATTTCATCAAAAGTGAAGCATAATAGGCTCCTGTAATTGTAGTACCCTTTGCCAGGAAATCTGTCATCACTACTCCGTCCTGGTTCCAGAAGACTGTGAGCATGACCTTGCCAGCGGAGAGCTGCACCCTTTCTTTGGAGGTTGTGAGTCCAAGTGCTTCCACTGCATTGATTGGGCTTTGGTCCTGGATCATAGTGATGGACCCAGGTTTCATCCTGTGTAATCAGTTTTTTTAAAAACTTTGACTCATCTTCTTGGCACATCTCCAAGTTCATCCTCGAGCACTCGACACGTTCTCGCTTCTGAAATTGTGTGAGCAACCTGGGAATCCATCTGGCAGACACCTTATGCATATGCAAATGGTCATGAATGATAGTTTCCACAGACCCTATACTAATCTTGACATCTTGGGCTATTTGGCGAATAGTAATGCGCTGATCTTCCAAAATGGCAGCCTCAACTTGACGGACAGATGCCTCATCAATGGCAGAAGGGGAGCGACGAAGTCTGGGAGCTGTTTCCACAAACTTCCGGCCATGTTTGAATTCACGATGCCAGCGTTTTACAAGGCCATATGATGGGGCATTATCACCATAAGTTTCTTTCATTTTATCAAAAGTCCCCTGTGGTATGTGTCCTTTCAAATACAAAAACCGGACCCTGCTTGACATTCAACAGGCTCCATTTCACACCTGACTCAGTTCAAACACCTGTAAAACAGAAACCACAATTAGTTCAGAGGTGTAATTTGCCACATAACCCATAAAGATATAAATCATTACATATGCAAAATTTCAGCTAGATCAGACAACTGGAAGTGGGTCAGAGGCATTACTTATTGCACGCCCCTCGTATGACGTAAAACAAATTAAATCAACTTGAAAATCGTCAGTCTCAAATATGTAAGCGTTCCCTTTTTTCGTATTCACTATCGACATTTCCGAAGTGTTAGGAAGAAAATGAAAAAAATATAACAAAAAAGAAAGAGGAAAAACAAAAGTATACAAATGAGGTTAGTGAAAAGACACGAAAGAACAAAAAAGGAAGCTAAGGTGGGATTGTTGGTCAATATATTTTAGAGTTATTTTTAAGAGTATCAATGAGTTTTGCAACGGTTTACGATAGTTTGCTGTTAGTCTACAGACAGTCTTGGGTTTGCAATGGTCGACGGCAGTTACAGTGAAAGAGAGTTAGCTGGACACAAACGAATGCAGATCGTGGCTTGTACCAGATCGAGAGAACTTTCGGGGATCGAGATGAATTGATCAACCGACTGATGAACATAACATCAGCAGACGACTATTAAGATGTGTATTAAGACGTGTAGAGGCTCGCTGGTGTCATATAGAGTCCAACTAATATATATGGAATGCGTGAGAGTATTTTTTTTTTCATTTTGTTTTATTTTATCTTCATACTTGTAAGCCAGTGTACCTCTCAGCAGCCGCCACCGTATGAGAGGTCAGAACGAGAAGGGAAGATGATCACGGAAACCGTGTTGGGTCTGCGAATGTTGAAGAGCAAAGTCTCACACGTGGTTATCATACATGTTTATATTTATTCACGTGATCAAATCTGTTTCTTATATCTTCATGTATGTTTTCACTTCCATTCACGGATTTGTTGCCATTTTTCTCAATGAAAATATCTTTCATTGCCATTTCGTGCCATTTAAAAAAAATTTTTTTCTTTTCCTTTTTTATTGTTTGTTTTGTTTTCGTCACATGACGTCTTGCTCCATTTTTTTGTAATGGCTAAAATGTTGAGAGATTCAGTTTTCTGTTTCAAGTGCCCTCTACGCAGCCTTTTCTATTACATTGTGTTATCTGTCTTCTGTTTCAACCTGAACGTCCATATTCTTCTCATCGTCGTGTTCTGTTTACTATTTTGTTTTATCATAGGAAAACCACTAGCTCAAACACCTGCACCAACCACTCAAGCTCTGACGACGGAGGCTCCTACCACTCAGGCCCCAACTACTCAGGCTCCGACCACTCAGCCTCCGACTACTCAGGCTACCACTAAGGTTTCAACTACTCAGGCTCCTACCACGGACATTTCAGCTACTCAGGCTCCGACTACACAGGTTCCGAATACTCAAGCTTCAACTACTAAAGCTCCGGCAACAGATGTCCCAACCACTTATGCTTCGAGCACAGAAGTTCCAACAACCAAAGTTTTAACCACTAACCCTAACCCAACTACAGTACCCTCAACATCAAACGCTCCAATGACTACTGTTCCAACAACTTATCCAACTACAGAAGAGACATGGACTTATGAACCGATGCCATTTGATAGGAAATTTCCTTGCCCGTTCAGATTTTCAGCCACCATAACAGGTGAGTGACAGGATTATCTTTCTCTTTGTCTATCAATCTTATGACATATTAACTACTTCGATCCACGATCAGTTGTATATAATTAATAAAACACAAGTCTCTATTTTACCAATAACTATAGGTGAAACTTGGGGGTTTACATCTTTCCTAATGTTTTCTGAGATGCATTGAATAAAATAGGAGACGCAATATCTTAATGTATTCTTCACACACACACACACACACACACACACACACACACACACACACACACACACATATATATATATATATATATACAAATCCATCTTTACTTTTGAAGTAGAAATACCATTCATGCATTTTTGTTGGTTTATTTACTTGCTTTGATAGACCTTATGAAGCTGTTTAAGCGTTCTCTTAAAGAGAATTGCTTCCCAACACCCTGGAAAACATCATCAGTATGTCCTGTATTTAAGAATGCAGGTGGTCAGTCATCTCCATCTCACTATAGACCAATAAGTCACCAGAGTAAGTTGCTGGAATCTGTGTTAAATAGAGAAGTAATCAACCACCTCAGCAAAAATAACCTTGTTAGTGACATGCAATATGGTTTCCGTTCTGCTAGATCTACAGATAGGATCTAGATAGTATGAGCGAATCTCTCGATGGAAGCTTCCTTTCTAGGGAAATTGCTCTTGATATCAAAGGCCATTGATAGAGTATGGCATAAAGGTCTACTTCACAAGATCTCCAGCTATGGTATAGCTGGAAATGTATTATTTATCCATTTATAGCGAACTTTTATCCTCATTTTCTAGTTGTTGTTTTACAAGGTTTCAGCCAACTATTCTTCTGGCCTTCATCAGGCGGTTAACCATGATGGGATAAGAATTCTGAATCTCGTAACTGTATCCTCAGTAATTACTGCCTTCCATATTTGTTGTTGTCTCACCACATTTTGGCCAACTTGGCCGGCTTTGAGTAGGATTTCAAGTGCTATCTTCAGACAATGCTCACCTAGAGCCGTAGAGATTCAACGTTCTATCCACTGCGCCACGGGCTCCAAAGGGCGATCCAAGTTGGATTTTTTAGTCCTATATATCGAAGGTTTTTTGCTATTTGATCTTCCATTGGAAGGCATTAATTGCTGAGGATTAGTTAGAAGATTCAACATTCCTATCCCGTCGCAGTTAACTGATGAAGGCCAGAGGAATAGTTGGCCGAAACGTCATGAAACAACAACTATGAAGATGAGGATAATAATCCGCAATAAATAAATGGATAAATAATACAAATTTAATCATCTCCAAAAAAATTCCAATTAATTGAATAAGCTGGAAATGTTTTCTCAATTATTAAACCATTTCTCTCTGATAGGTTCATAAGAGTAATCGTTGATGGGCATAAATCAGAAGCTCACAGTATTAATGCTGGATTCCCTCAGGGATCCATCCTGGGCCCAACTCTCTTCCTGATCTACATCAATAATCTTCCAAATCACATCTTAAGATCATTCGTAGACATTTATGCTGACGACACTACCATCTATGGCAGTAAACGACCAAGTTCTCTGATTCCCTCTCCTCTGATTTTGAGCACGTGGTAGAATGGTGTCAATTAAAATGAATGGCTCTTGTCTTGAGGTGGGGCTCCATGTTTTGACAAGCTTCTGAGCTTGATCTTTACTCCTAATCTGAAATGGAACACGTACATCAAATCCGTTGCCAAAGTCACTGGAAAAATGGTGGGATCCTTCTACCACTCCAGTAGATATCACACTGTTGATGCAATTCTCTATCTGTATAAGAGCCAGGTACATCCCAGGATGGAATGCTGTTGCCACATCTGGGCAGAGGTTGCAAGAATTGTTTACCCTGCCTTGACAGAGTTCAAAATAGACTTCGTAGCCTAGTGGGGGATATCCTTTTTTCTTCCCTGCAACCTCTTTCCCACAGAAGAGACGTGGCGAGCCTGTCTCTGCTTTATCGTTATTTTCATGGAAAGTGCTCGTTTGAACTCCAATCTATGGTCCCACCTCGCCAAATTTTCATGGAAACACTTATCTAACTGAAACTACTATCAATAATTCCCCCCATTTTTTATATGTACCTAAACATAAACGTAGATTCCATGAACAAAACTTCTTTCTTAGAACTGCACGCCTGTGGAACTCTCCTCCGTTTTCCTGCTGTCCAGCTGACTACAATTTGGTCGTCTTCAAGTCCAACGTAAACAAATTCTTGATGAGTCGTCCCCTTAAGTAATCCAATTTACCAAATTTCCACTTCATTATTCCAACTTCACATCCAACTTTCCCATCAAAAGCTTTTCCAACTTCACGTCCAACTTTCCCATCAAAAGCTATTCTAACTTCACGTCCAACTTTCCCATCAAAAGCTATTCTAACTTCACGTCCAACTTTCCCATCAAAAGCTATTCCAACTTCACGTCCAACTTTCCCATCAAAAGCTATTCTAACTTCACGTCCAACTTTCCCATCAAAAGCTATTCTAACTTCACGTCCAACTTTCCCATCAACAGCTATTCCAACTTCACGTCCAACTTTCCCATCAAAAGCTATTCTAACTTCACGTCCAACTTTCCCATCAAAAGCTATTCCAACTTCACGTCCAACTTTCCCATCAAAAGCTATTCTAACTTCACGTCCAACTTTCCCATCAAAAGCTATTCCAACTTCACGTCCAACTTTCCCATCAAAAGCTATTCTAACTTCACGTCCAACTTTCCCATCAAAAGCTATTCTAACTTCACGTCCAACTTTCCCATCAAAGGCTATTCCAACTTCACGTCCAACTTTCCCATCAAAAGCTATTCTAACTTCACGTCCAACTTTCCCATCAAAAGCTATTCCAACTTCACGTCCAACTTTCCCATCAAAAGCTATTCTAACTTCACGTCCAACTTTCCCATCAAAAGCTATTCTAACTTCACGTCCAACTTTCCCATCAAAAGCTATTCTAACTTCACGTCCAACTTTCCCATCAAAAGCTATTCTAACTTCACGTCCAACTTTCCCATCAAAAGCTATTCTAACTTCACGTCCAACTTTCCCATCAAAAGCTATTCTAACTTCACGTCCAACTTTCCCATCAAAAGCTATTCTAACTTCACGTCCAACTTTCCCATCAAAAGCTATTCTAACTTCACGTCCAACTTTCCCATCAAAAGCTATTCCAACTTCACGTCCAACTTTCCCATCAAAAGCTATTCTAACTTCACGTCCAACTTTCCCATCAAAAGCTATTCCAACTTCACGTCCAACTTTCCCATCAAAAGCTATTCTAACTTCACGTCCAACTTTCCCATCAAAAGCTATTCTAACTTCACGTCCAACTTTCCCATCTAAAGCTATTCTAACTTCACGTCCAACTTTCCCATCAAAAGCTATTCCAACTTCACGTCCAACTTTCCCATCAAAAGCTATTCTAACTTCACGTCCAACTTTCCCATCAAAAGCTATTCTAACTTCACGTCCAACTTGCCCATCAAAAGCTATTCTAACTTCACGTCCAACTTTCCCATCAAAAGCTATTCTAACTTCACGTCCAACTTTCCCATCAAAAGCTATTCCAACTTCACGTCCAACTTTCCCATCAAAAGCTATTCTAACTTCACGTCCAACTTTCCCATCAAAAGCTATTCTAACTTCACGTCCAACTTTCCCATCAAAAGCTATTCTAACTTCACGTCCAACTTTCCCATCAAAAGCTATTCTAACTTCACGTCCAACTTTCCCATCAAAAGCTATTCTAACTTCACGTCCAACTTTCCCATCAAAAGCTATTCTAACTTCACGTCCAACTTTCCCATCAAAAGCTATTCTAACTTCACGTCCAACTTTCCCATCAAAAGCTATTCTAACTTCACGTCCAACTTTCCCATCAAAAGCTATTCCAACTTCACGTCCAACTTTCCCATCAAAAGCTATTCTAACTTCACGTCCAACTTTCCCATCAAAAGCTATTCTAACTTCACGTCCAACTTTCCCATCAAAAGCTATTCCAACTTCACGTCCAACTTTCCCATCAAAAGCTATTCTAACTTCACGTCCAACTTTCCCATCAAAAGCTATTCCAACTTCACGTCCAACTTTCCCATCAAAAGCTATTCTAACGTCACGTCCAACTTTCCCATCAAAAGCTATTCTAACTTCACGTCCAACTTTCCCATCAAAAGCTATTCCAACTTCACGTCCAACTTTCCCATCAAAAGCTATTCTAACTTCACGTCCAACTTTCCCATCAAAAGCTATTCCAACTTCACGTCCAACTTTCCCATCAAAAGCTATTCTAACTTCACGTCCAACTTTCCCATCAAAAGCTATTCTAACTTCACGTCCAACTTTCCCATCAAAAGCTATTCTAACTTCACGTCCAACTTTCCCATCAAAAGCTATTCTAACTTCACGTCCAACTTTCCCATCAAAAGCTATTCTAACTTCACGTCCAACTTTCCCATCTAAAGCTATTCCAACTTCACGTCCAACTTTCCCATCAAAAGCTATTCCAACTTCACGTCCAACTTTCCCATCAAAAGCTATTCCAACTTTATGTCCAACTTTCCCATCAAAAGCTATTCTAACTTCACGTCCAACTTCACGTCCAACTTTCCCATCAAAAGCTATTCTAACTTCACGTCCAAACTCGACTCTCAAGATTGCCATGAACATGGAATATATTCTTACATAAGGGATACTTTCCTCTATAGTATGGACATTCCAAAGAAGACCCCAAACATCCCTACATGTCCTTTAGAGTAGCACTGAATCACAGCACAGCATTTATGTTTGCCTTTTACCACCTCCACAATGATGAAGTAGCTATATTTGAAAGTGTTGCTAAGCAAATAGATCATACCCTGTCTGCTCATTACTCAGTCAAAATTCACGTCTGAGGAGATTTCAATGTTTACAATGTTGAATGGTTAGTTCACTCAAACAAAAAAGATGTCAAAGGGAGATGTTGGCATGATTTCTCCCTTGCTTATGACCTAACACAGATTGGTAACGAACCAACTTGGATACTCGATGTTGACAGACAATTTCGAATCTTATAGATTTTTTTCTAACAACATATTCTGAACTATGCTCATCTTCAATTCTGTTTCTGCTAGGATCTTCTGATCATTCTGTTGTCACAATAAAGATAAAAACAAAGTATAACAAACCCCCAAATATCCCTTTCCATAAAAACAGTATATTGATACTCGATGGCTTACTAAGAGTTTCCAAACGTTCATATCGGACGTGCCTCTACATGTTTAAAAAGAACGTGTGGGCTTTAGCATTCGACTTAATTGACTAAAAAAAAACGTTAGCATGGACAGCTACATACCCTCTAAGTACTTTCAACAAAAACCGACGTTAAATTAAAAAAACAACAAAAAACTGACATTAAATTTGAACTCAACCTCAGATCAAAAGTCTCAAGCTCAAATCCAACTGTTCTCTTCTCTCTGCACTTTCCACACTGACGCCCAAAATAAAGAAGACGGTTCTTTTATAGAGAGACCCAACCACATCTCATTTGCATTTGCATACCCCCTCCCCCCTCTCGTCACATCACGTGATTTTCAGTCAGGGGGCGGCCATTTTTATTTTCTCTTTTTTCTCTTTCCTAATACGAGCCGCACGGTGCATGAGATAAGGTTCTTTACTTTTAACCACACGTCCCCTTGATCTCTAAGAGCAATAATTAGTATCATAGTCCGCCATCCATTGTGACGTGCGGGTTTATTTTTCTTGCCAGGTAAAGGGTCCGTTCCTTTTCAAAATGATGCAGGTTATACAGGTCTTTTAAATTCTCTACTGCACAACATGCTGGAGCCCCGTCTCTTGTGTAGACAGGATTTCTTGACTCTTGTCAACTCATCTGCTTTATTTTTTTTGTGACGGAACTAAGGTAATAGTTACCTTTAGTTCGAATTCTCGAACCAAGTCTCCCAGCGCTCCAAGTCTACGCTTGATAAGCATCTCCGCTGCTCCTTTTGTTTTGATCCGCTTATCACCAGACAGCTCCGATTTAATCCACGACACCACTGTTGAAGAGTCTGTTTTAACGTTCACTATCTGTAGCCCCAATTTTAGAGCCAGATTGATGCCTTTCATCACAGCATCGAGTTCCGCAACAAAATAAAGAAGACGGTTCTTTTATAGAGAGACCCAACCACATCTCATTTGCATACCCCCTCCCCCCTCTTGTCACATCACGTGATTTTCAGTCCATAAATACCAGGGGGCGGCCATTTTTATTTTCTCTTTTTTTCTTTCCTAACACGAGCCGCACGATGCATGAGGTAAGGTTCTTTACTTTTAACCACACGCTATTGCTCATAGAATCCACTATTTCAGTTGCTTTAAACGTAAGATATGTTTTGAAACTAAAGTCACCTTTAGGACTGCCAGCAATCACTGCAAAAGGAGTTAAAAACACAAGATAGTTATAAGCTCAGTCCATTAAGTCCAAAGTATAAAAATAGAGGCCTAACTCCCATAAGTTTTGGCGAATAACAAACACAGTCCTCAATAGATGACAAATCCAAACTCTTTGCCAAGAACTTTGCATCAAACTCAACCCTATGCGATCAGAGCCACCTACTCCTCAAATTTCCTTCCAAGACCGAAAGTAATCTGAGCGATATCCACATATCTGTTTGTGATACTGCCACACTCATCAAGAACGACTGGTCCTGGCAATATTCCAGTCATAGTATTTAACAAGCTGTGACCAAAGTTAACACTCATTCTTACAAAGCTGTGCAATCGATTCCCAAACCACATTCTAAGTTCAGTCATCGACATATATGCTGACAACACTAACATCTATGCAAACACTTTAATTACTAGCAACGACCAAGACGTCTCTGAGTTTCCTTCCTCCGACGTTGAGCACGTAGTGAAATGGGGCAAAATGTGGCTGATTGCTTTAAATCCATTAATGCTCTAATTCCCACTTAGCCACTATTGATATGATATAGCTCTTGTTTCAAAAAATCACCCCGTTTCAACAAGCTTCAAGGACTGACCTTCACTCCTGACTTGAAATGAAAAACTTACATCAAATCTATTCCCAGGGTCTCTGGAAAAATGACTGCGTTATTCTACCGCTTCAAATGGTATCTCACTCCTGACGCAATCCTCTACCTGTATAAAAGCCAAATATCAGATTGACAAGAGAGTTTTTACAGTTTTTAACTTTTAAATTAAGATGAACATATCTCGGCTCAAACAAAAATTTATTGATTAAAATAAACATCATCAGAATCAACACACTTTTGCCAAAGTAAAACAAGTATATTTATGCCGGTAACGTAAAAATTTTGCGTTCTGGTGGCGATGAAGTCGATGAAGGCGTTTTTGATATCGCTTAGGTTTTTGAAATATTTCTAACGCAAAAAGTTGTTGAGATGCTTCAAAATGTAGTAGTCGGTAGGTAAGAGGTCTAAAGAGTATGGCAGATAAGGCTGAGTTTCGTAACCCAATTCGTTCAACTTCTGCAGGGTCGGTTTAGTAACGTGCAGTCGGGCATTGTCGTTGAGAAGAATTGGGTCTTTTCTGTTTACTAATGTTGGATGTTGTTGTCAAAGTATCTGATCCATTTCATCCATTTGTTGATAATACTTCACTGCCGTAATGGTTTCGCCTGCATTAAAAACAACTGTAATAGATTAGACCGGTCGCAGACTACCAAACAGTCAGCATGACCTTCTTCAGAAAACGTCGTACAGCTTCGTTGGCATCTAACCACTGAGCTGAGCGTCGCCAGTTATCGTAAAGAACCTACTTTTCATCATAAGTCACAACGAGGTCAAGAAACGGATTGTTCTTGTTGCGTAAAAGAAAGAGAGATGACACTTCAGAACGGCTTTTCTTTTGGTTGTTGTTCATTTATCAAGTTTTTCCAATCTTTCTCAAGTGGTTGGAAATTCGTTACATCTAATTCAAAAGCAAGTTCTCGAACATTTGTGCATGAATTGGCTTCGACTAAGGCTCTTAATTGATCGTTGTCGACATCCGCTCATCATTTTCAAGATTCTCGTTATCGCCATGAAATTTCTTAAACTACCATTGTGCTGTGCGTTCAGTAGTGGTTCCTGTGCCAAACACTTTGTTGATATCGCGAGCTGTTTCGGCAGCTTTTCGGCCTAGCTTAGATTGAAATCTTAATATCCCAATTAATGTTACTGAAATCACCCCCACACTGAAAAGAATAATAGGAAACATGTTTATTGTTTTTGTTCTATGCAAAAAGTCAGTGTTTATTTTTTGTTGCGATACGACTAACATTTTTTTGAATAAAATCGCATGTGGAATGCATGTTGTCACTATAAAAGATTTAAAGATGAGAAAAAAACAGTGAAAATCTTTCGCTGGTATACCTTTGAAAACGCATTCAAATAGTCAGAAAATGTTATAAAAAGACGAGATATAATTAAATTATTTCTGTTAAATGAAATATAATCGAACCGCAGCGCTGGGGATAGTAGTCCATCTCGAGCCATAGTTCAAACTGGCCCTCGACTAATGATAGAGTACACTTTATTGTTTACTGACTGGCGTTACAGAATGATTTAACCTGATCTATATGGAAAGTTATGTAATCGCTGAAACTGAACAGTTTTGTATTATATGTTTTGAAGAAATTAATAAAATTGTGTGTATTGTTCGCGGCAAGAGATTTGAAAGTTTCTGCCGTATGTGTGATGATTAAAGTTTTCTATGTTTTTAGCGAAGCGAATAAGGACGGGCGCCATGTTTAATTTTACGAAATTGATTCAAAAATCATTCGAAAATGCAATCTCTTAAACAACGGGATAAATCTGAGCAGCAAATCAAAGTTTTGGAAGGCAAAAGACTGAAACGAAAGAGAGATCGGTACTTATTTACATACTGAATAAGTTTTAGGTGTATGATAAAATGAAATAATCACGGGCGCGTGTAATAATTGAACTTTATTAAATATTTTGTAAAGGTGTAAAATATGAGAATGAGAGGACACAATAATGATCGAGTCAGTATTCTCGTGCTACTTGTAAATATGACTTGTTTGGATAAAATATAGGAATTTAAGAATTTAAACTAAACAGACTGATAATGTGTGGAAAACATGCATAAAGTGCTGGCAGATAGCGTGACCATTTTCGATTTATGTGTGACACCTGCATTTGTAATGTTATACTGTCATTTTGTTCAGGAGGAAAAGCGTCTCCATTTTATTAATATAGAGATGATTATCTTTTTTTTTCTTCATACTACTTAATCTGAGCTTAAATATCAATTCAAGTTATTCATGGTGTATTAATTTATTATTATCATCATTATTGTTGTTTTTGTTATTGTTGCTATTATTCTTATTTTTATTATTATTGTCGTTGTTTTGTTATTATTTCTTCTTGTTGTTATTATTAGTAGTAGTAGTACTAACAGTAGTAGTAGTAGTAGTAGTAGTAGTAGTAGTAGTAGTAGTAGTAGTAGTAGCAGCAGCTGCGGTGGTAGTAGTAGTAATTCTACTACTAGTTATTATTTAATCTTAATTAAAGTAGCAAGTATTTGATTGTATGTCTATAAAATGTATTTATTTTGCTTAATAATATGTTGGGGAGAGGGTATGGTTCGATATTTTTCTTTATAAATTTTTTAATATTCGAGACATGTTCATAATTTTTTAACGGTATTTTATTAATTGCATCGTTTTGTTCTTCCATTACAGTCGGCAACAGAACATATGCCTTTTCTAGAAAGTGGATCCATGAAATGTTTCCCGATGGCACATCCGTTAGAAAAAATTTGACTCGCACAATTTTCGAATACAGTCCCCGTTTTATTATAGCAGCCGCCTACAACGAAGTAAATGGACGCACATTCCTTTTCTCTGGTAAGATTTAAAACCTTACTAGAAGAATGCATTACATGAATTACGGACAAATTGTAAAGATCGCAGTCTTGGAAAAACGCGAGAAAATTTTTTAGGCATTAAAACTAGCTTTCTATTGCTGTTTTCGCTAAATATTAATAAATGAGTAATCATTTTCATTTAAAAATCAATTGATATTATGCATCTGAAATTTAGAAAAACACGCTTTAAAAATATCATTATGCGAATTTTGCCTGATGTCGTGTTTATCTCATAACGAAAATGAGTGGAAACTATTTTTCTCAATATTTAACGAAAACAACCATCTAAAACTACTTATTAAAAGTAGTTTTAGATGGTTCTTTTCAAAACAGATTTTTTTATTTTTGCATTCTTCCATGACCAAAATCTTTATACATTGATTACGTCAACTTTTCGAAGACTGGCTTTCAATTGAGATCTAAAATGGAAAACTTACATCCAATGCTATGTTTCGGACGTTTTGAAATAAAAGTCATTTTTATTATTTGGATTACTCGAATAATCGTTCTCATCTTGGATGTTATTTTCACAATGTTTCAGCCGATGTAACCTCCGACCTTCTTTATATGCATCTTGTTGCAGCCAAAAATCAACCGAACCTGTTCAATAGTCAGCGCGAGTAATTCAAGAATACAATTATGTTAGACATATCTTGGTCATGGTTAATGAAGCGAGAGCAAACTAACTCATGGGTTAAATAAAGTACCCCATTCGAAATTTCGCTCAGATTCCCGAATTCAACATAGATTCCAGGGTTCAAAAGTTCGATAAGAAGGTAAGAAGGTCGATAGTTACGTTCGAAACATTGTGAGAATAACACCCAATATAAGAATAGTAACGAAATGTTGAGGGTCATTACAGAAACCGTTTTAGGTAGGTAACAATAATTGGGGAAAAAAGAGAAGAAACCAATAGGAGGCAATAAAGTAAAGCAAATAATAAACCCATAAAGTAATTAAGTTTTATTTTATTAATAAAAAGGTATAGAAATCGTTGATTTTGTTTCCCAAAGCACGGTTAAAAGGTAACCTAAGTAAGAATTTACAAACACAAAAACACATAAAAGATATAAAAAAAGGGGTCGCTATATAAGAGCGAATTGTTTAATAATATACAGCTCTGATCAATATGATCAAAATGGGGAAAAACCATAACTAGTCTCGCTTTTATACCTTCAAACAATGAAATAACAATATTAGTCTAACTCGAAGAAAAAGGCGAAAAAAAAGAACATACAATAAAAATTCAATATAAAGTATCTTTAATAAACACTCTTCAAAAGTCTTATGGAAGTTCCGTACACGAGATCTGAAAAAACAAAATGTATCGGAATTTTGGGTCGTTACCAAAATCCGTTTTTCATGGTAACAAAAAAAAAATGAAAAAAAAAAAACATATAAAGCAAATTTTCCGGAAATAGGAAACTAATAGAAATGAGCAAAATAAATACAGACCCTAAATGTGTTTAAAATGATCTAAATTTATTAAAATAAAAGTTATGAATTGCCTTTATTTCCCAAAGCTAGGATTAAAAAAAAATTAAAGAAAAATGTAAAATAAAAAACAAATACAAAAAAGCGACAATTCTTACTTGTAAGAAAGGTTGAAAAAAAAGAACATATAAAAAACAGAAAATAGTTCTTTTCAGTCCTTGTTTTAAGTTCAGTCATTCTTTTAAAATGTTTTTTCTTCTTTCTCGAAAGGGAATCTGAAGCAAAGTCTCTTTGACTTTAAAAGAGGTAAAATATTTTTCCTTTGTAAAGGCTCAGATACCTTTAAATTCAAAGGAAAGAAAAGAAAACCATAACGCCGCTTTGGTAGGCTTTATGTGTACAAATAGAATAATTCTTACGTCCGTATTTTCAGACTGTCCAGGATGTGTCTTCCTTACACGGAAAAAATTCTGGTATTAATAATATTTTTTTTCTTTTGAAATAAAAAAAATATTGTTCTGCGAAGGAAACGTCAGTTGAATTGTCTTACAAGATGGTCTCTCTCAAGTTCCCTGAACAATGAGAGAATTTTCTCCCCTGGCGATAATCTGCTCGTCTTCTTCTCGTCAAGCCGGCGAAATTAATTTCTGTCTTTTACAGAAATGAAATCCCCAAAACACAACCAGTTTCTTCCGCTGGTCTTTTTGAGACTAATTTTACAGTCGATAAAACGTAGTTGCTTTTTAATATCTGGGAATTAAATTACGTTCAAAGTTTAGTAACTATCAATGGAGTTCCAAACAAACGTCGTTTTCTAAAGAAGAAAACCCAGTAACATTATTATAAAACACCCCCAGTAACATTATATTTAACGTGAAAATCTTTTTGACAGAGAACAAGGCTCCTCCTCGGACTGACGAAAACGGGCAAAGATTCTTTCTTCACCCCCACCCCCGATGAGGAAGAGTGGGAGACTGCTGGAAGGAAATTATGGCATGAGGGAAAGGAGTGGCGACAGTAGGCAAGTGACCTGCAAAAAGCCGATCAAAGAGTGCGCCCCTTTCGCTAAATGTCGAGATGTTGATTGTGTGTATATAAAAAATAAATAAAAATTATTTTTTTATTAAAATTTCAACAAAGGGAAAATGTCTTATGCTATTTGTAAACACATAATACATATGAATTCAAAAGCAAAATTCTAAAGAAAATAAAGCTGCATGCGATTTGTAAATGCCAACGGCAAGAGACTACAAACAAAATAACGAGATTTGGAGGTTGTTAACAATATTCGTCTTTAAGTAACTAAAGTAATAATTGCATGAATAAATTATAATAACAAAATAAAGAGTGAAAAAACAGAGGAGCAATAAAACAAGAACAAATAATAATCTAAACCCAGAAAGTAATTATTTAAGTCCAATTTTAATAATAAAAAGCCGTTGATTTTGCTTCCTAAAGCACGATTAACAAAGTTAACCGAAGTAACAATTTACAAACGCAGAAACACCTAAAATACACAAAGAGAGAAGCTCTATATTGAAGCAACAGTCAATAAACTTGTGATCTCATCTATTAAATGATTTAATGCGTGCAGGGTGGTCTCTGGAGACTAGGTAGGTGCTATAATTTGATTAAGACGTATATAAATATAAAATGACTTGTTATTTATTTCAGGTCGATGGGCCTATCGATATACTGATTTTAAGCTTGATTCTGGTTTTCCTAAAAAGATGAAATTTTTCATCCGCAATGCTGTTGTGATGGATGGATACCTGATAGGAATTTCGGTGAGTAAAACCAGTTTCTTCATTTTGACGTGGCCGAAAGAAAGTTTTCTTTATCCAAATGCATACATCTCCTCCCCTCTCCTCTTTCCAAAATTTACACGCATTTAATTTGCTTAGCATTTCTTTATTTATCTTTTTCTATCTTCACGTGTCTCTCTCTTATCCGTCCCCTCTCTCTCTCTCACACTTTCTTCCGTCTCTCTCTCTGATGCTTTCTATCGCCCTCTGTAGCCACACTTTCTCTTTCAGACTCACATACAACTTGATTTCCAAAATGACTGGATTCGGCATTAAATAATCTGAAAAGAGTTGATATACCGTAAAACAACCAAGCAAAACACCATGGATAAATATTTACTTACGTCAAAACAACAACAACAAAAATATACTAGTGCGAAGGTACAAATTTTGGGGACATTTAGAGAATGCATAGCAGGTTATTACATACGGACCGGGACAATATTTAAATATAACAATAAAATGCAAACACATGGGTATGGATGGGCATTTATGGATAGCAAACGCTTATCATATGCAGATAAATCTTCTGCATTAGGGTATGTTCATAGGTCCCAGATTGGGTTCAATTTTTCTTTTTTTTTACAAAAAAAAGGTTTGAAACAAATAAAACAACAATTATTTTCTGTGAGACAGGCGGATACAAAATAAACACAAAAATCGAACACAATAAGATTTGCAAGAGATAACGAAACAAACACTTTCAAATCATATAAAGCTAAATTTATTAATGATAAGGGCAAAGAAACATTTAACAAAAACAAATATGTTCAAAGCTAATGGGATTGGGAAATATTTTTTAACATACTAACTAAAAGAGAATCCTATAACAGAAAGATAAAAGGTATACGGCAGCAACCAGTCCACACGAGGAAAAGTCCGATCTCCAGCTTGACAGAGAAAGAAAATAAAGTTTTTTTGTTTTCTTTTTTTTGTTTTTTTTACACTTACAGTTCAATTCTTTTCTTTTGACAATTTGCAATTGCTACAGTTAATCCAAATAAAATCTCTTGTAAGGGAAGAAAGTTTCAATCACCAAATTCAGTCTTTCAACGCCGTGCGACACATTCCAGTTCCGCGTGGGAGACATGTTCAAAACGATGACTTTGCAGATTTTTTGATTTGTTTCTTTTCTGTTTAAACATGCCTGTCGGCATCCGTTTTGGGTTATCCAAAATAGCTTTATCGAGGGATTAATTTAGGTATCTTTTTTTTTCTCCGTATTTGCATACTTCGGAAATGTGACACATCGCTTTGGTTGTTCAGAAACACGTTTTACGTGGTCGGACTTTTGGTCAAAACTACCCGCACACGAGAGAATTATTATTTTTTCCTTTATTTGTTTCGCCCCCTTGATTCTAAAAATAGAATTGACGAAATCGTATTCTGATTCCTTTCTGTATCTTAGCACAAACGCGGTCACTACGTGCGTTGCCGAGAGATGACCTGTCACTTGCCTTCATATTGGAGAAGGTGGGAGGTGTTTGGTGCTAATGTCGATACAGCGTTTTTCAACTTCCTCGTTCTCTGTTTCTCTCTCTTCTCTCTCCCTCTCTCTTCCTTTCTCTCTCTCTCTCTCTCTCTCTCTCTCTCTCTCTCTCTCTCCGTGGGTGACGAAATCCGTAATGAGTTTTTTTCTCTGCTTCCGAGATTGGATCGCAGTGTAGTAACTGTTCCGCCGCCACACGTCACTCTCACCGTCCTCGGCCAAGGAAAGAGAATCTCTCCAGACTGATTTTAATACTGGTTTTTGGTGGATTCTCGTTCAGTCAGAACATGCCTACTCTATACTACTAACAGAACAATAAAACAGTATTTGATGTCGAGGTGGCTGTTTGTAACAAGGTGCAGACAAATGCAATTTTAGGACCGAATCGGAATTCTCAAAACAAAAAATCCGTCTTTTTTGTTTTTTCAAAATAGATTTTTAAAAATTAGAATCGCATAAAATGCAGATTTTATTTTAACACAAATTAGAGATTAAAACATTTTTTTTAACAAAGCCAAAATTCCGAAATTTTCGAATGCGTGTTTTTTTTTTTTTTTTTTTTTCTGCTACACAGTTATTGAATTAAAATAAATATAAGAAACTTATAACACAAAATAGAGTTTTCTGCCCTTCGTGGACGCTTGTCTGCCCCTGCTATGTTATGCACTATCCAAAGGTCCAAACTGAAAACCAAAGACGTTGTACCTTCGCACTAGTACACAAATGCCCAAATACCAACCGTAGTTGAACAGCTGCCAACCACTTTGCCATTTGAAACTGGTTAGGATATTTCTTCCACCAATACTATGATACCAACTGAGGCCAAACTCCTATCAATCACTTTACCCTTGAAACTCATCCATGCTTCAACGACATCTTATTACCGACATGCCGGTATGGGACAGATCATGACAAGTACATGTTGACGCTGGATCTTAAGACGGCAATAAAATGTTTTTCTAGTCAAGAAAAATATATTTCAGCTCATTTTTTTAATATGCCGTACTATTTGACATTCTGTCTCATAACTGCCAATTTTTTTCGGAATTAGGATATTTTCCGTTTAATGCTTTCCGTTAAAATGTGTACTTGCTTATCATATGCTAAGTTACCTGAAAATAAAAATGAAATTCTATTTTTATGCAATAACATATACACATCATGAAAAGCTTCGTTAAGATAAAAAGGAGGCAATACACAAAAAATAAGCAATTATTTTAGAATTGGAGGATCAGTTACGTCATGACTTTCATTGCCCCTAACACTGACCCTAAGTCTGGAGCAGTAAAAAGAATCTGACATGCCATCCATTGACTGAATCCCTAAGTCTGGGTGGCAATAAATAAAAACACAAAAATATTAAGAAATGCGGGGAAAATATTACATAATGAGAAAAAAAAATCAGAATTATATTAATTCTTCAATATACCAATATATCAAGATGGCTAAGCCGCTTAAAATTCATGTTTACCGTTTTTAAAGACCACGCCTTATGTAATGTCATCTGTCCTTTTAATTATCGTAAGCGGTTTTGTGAAAAGATCTTTTTTTTATATTTCGGGGAACATCGGACGTAGCACGAAGCTATTAATTTGATTGCATCCTATTACCTCTCAATACAAACAGGAAAAAAGAGAGTAGCTCATGTAGATTAGGAACGTTTTACGTTCGATTGTGTCAAAATTTCTACTGCCTTAAACTATCAGTGCAGATTAGCTGACTAAAATTCATGTTTACCATTTTTTCATCAAGACCAAGAACCATTCGAGAATAAGGGTTAATGGGATGAAACGATTGTCAACCGAAGTTGATTAATGCAATAAACAAAGTTTGATTATTTAGGGGACGGTTTGTGACGACTATGTTATAGCATGCAGGCAAGCAGTAATTTGTTCGACAGATCTTTGCAAAGAAGCTCTATCCATAGACAGTTTTCCTGACGCTGACCATATACAGGAAGAAGAGAATAAGGGAATATCTACTTGTTGTGATAGGAAAACGGATTCCTGCTGAAAATTTCTTATGAATGGGAGTCAGAGTTGAGCTTGCAAAGTAGATGACTTGATAATGTCTCTTTTTTGAGAAAAGGGCTGTAAGGAAGTGGAAAGCTTGTAACCGTCATAAATAAAATAAAGACTTATTTTCTCTCGCGAATCAATATATCTGCTAGGTGATTCGGCCACACGTGAACCAATCAGCATGCAGGGCGCATTGATTCCATCTTATTCCTTGGCAACTTCTTCAGCCCCTTTGGAAATCGTGGTTGGTGAGTAAAGATTAACACAGGAAGCATCCAAGAAAGACTCTCTCTCTCTCTCTCTCTCTCTCTCTCTCTCTCTCTCTCCATGGACCTTCGCTTGAAGATAACTGCTTGCAAATCGACCTTCGATAACCAAGAAACTTTTAATTCTTTTGAAAATTTCTCCCATTCGTTGTCTTATTAAAAAAAAAAAAAGTTTTCCAGCCCGTGTTACATTTCCTTTATTACTAATACTTAGAAGTACATCTAGCATAACGAAAACATCACCCCACTCTCACACACACTAGATTTCGGAGTTGATTTTGAACTTTTTGTGTTCCATACAAGGTATATACCGGACCTCACTAGTCCTCTTTAAATGTATGTACAAAATACCCGTATGCTGCGTGCTGCATATAAATCCTTTCCAAATCGACACATATGCTACATACGCACATTAACACTAGTCCCATACGAATGTATATACAGTCGTTAAATGTAAACAAAATATATGCGCACCATGTCGTCATAGTCTATATATAATCTTTAACAATGTGTGTGTATAAAGTGCGGCGTGTTTTGTCGTCATAGTCGTTGCGTGTATCTACAGACACCAATGTGGGTCTTTTAATGTGTGCATATATACTCAATGCGTATGAGGGTGTGAATTTGTGTGCTTGTTCTACATCTGTAACAATTCAATAACGATGAATAAACATATGGTTTGCGTAGCGTACTGACAAAGGGGGCATAGTGTACTTTGTATATTTCAGTGTACTTTAGACATCGTTATTTTCATGTCGAGTTGCATTGCTGAATAATCTCCCTTGGGAATATATTGCCTCTTCAGTTCCAAGACCCGACTATCGAACTATTTATATGATTCAATGGCTGTCCATTCCGTTTTTAAATCTGCTTCATTTTTTTCCGATTTTCATGACTACATAAAAAATCTCTTTCCTTTGTTCTACAAATCTGACCTCGGTCCGATCGGCCATTAAACTATTTTGTTTGTGAAAGGTCAAATTTTGTCATTGTAAGCATGTCTTTGTCATCATAAAGATTTACCATTATGTTTCAACTATTCTATAGTATATACCCTGTATGTTCTGTTTCTATTTTTACCTATGTCTCTAATTGACCCTATAAACTACATAGCTAAACTAGCTAACGTATCCAAAGTTTCTCCATCGTAGAAACTCAATCTGTTATAGAGATAAAGAAGAGTGTCTCCGCAGAACATTTTCTATTCTTTTTTTTTCTGCAGTTCTCAAATATTCTTTTTTTTTCTGCAGATCTCAAATATTCTTTTTTTTTCTGCAGTTCTCAAATATTCTTTTTTTCTGCAGTTCTCAAATATTCTTTTTTTCTGCAGTTCTCAAATATTCATTATTTTTTCTGCAGTTCTCAAATATTCATTATTTTTTCTGCAGTTCTCAAATATTCATTATTTAGACGAAGACACGATGGGTGACTATGTTGATGGACAAATAAGCATTAATGAAGAATATCCAGGTCTTTCAAAATACTTCCGGGCGGTTGTCTCATACGGCAATGGGTATGTCTACCTGTTATATAGACGGAGGTAAGTAGACGATTTTAGATGTTTGAGAAATTTAATAAGTTGTTTTGTTTCGTTAAAAGAAACTTCTTTCCATAGTATCGATAACATAACGCTATGTATTTTATCGCTGATTCGATGTGTGTGTGTGCACGTGCGCGTGTGTGTGTGTGTGTGTGTGTGTGTGTGTGTGTGTGTGTGTGTGTGTGTGCGCGTGTGCGTGCGCGCGTGCGTGCGTGCGTGCGTGCGTGTGTGTGTGTGTGTGTGTGTGTGTGTGTGTGTGTGTGTGTGTGTGTGTGTGTGTGTGTGTGTGTGTGTGTGTGGTACTTATATTGTTATTGTTTCCTAAATCTTAACCCAATGAAATTTCAGACATTTTTGGAAGTCGGCTCATGCAAGTGCTAAGTCTGCGATAGGTTGATTTTTTTACAGGAATTTAAACTGTATTTTTATTTTTACTTTTACATTTTTTTTTACTCAAAGCTTCTTTAGACTATATATATAATAGAAAAATCTTAATGAAAATTAATTCAAATACTCAAAAAAGCATTAAAAACCTGTAAAGAAGGTATACAAAATGTATAATTATCCGACAAGAATTACAGATAAACTTGGAAGATTTTATTCTGCGGAGTTTCGAAAAATTCAATTCTTCTCATCAGAGGAAAGTGGTTTGCAAAATATACAGTAGCGTCCAATGTCAAGGAACAGTCGATCATTTTTTTAATGACTTCTAACTTTATCTATTAAAAAGGAAAATAAAAAAATTTGGTGAATTTTCCAATGTTTAATAATGGTAGTCAAATAAAAAATATTTTTTTATTTTTTAATTTGAATGCATATTAGTTTTTTTTACATATAAATAATTTTAATTAAATTACAGGCGGCCAAAAGTTAAGGAACGTGGAAAATTAATACAAACTTTAGCAATTTAGCAGAAAATTAATACAAACTCTGAATATTCGAAAAAGCTATCTATACAAGAAAAACAGCTTATGTGTGACCATTATGATGAAAAAAAGGCCCATAGGAGAGATTGTTAAAATATTGAAAAGGTCTAACAGCGTTGTTTTTCGGGTTATTGAAAATAAAAAAAATGTTTACTATTGACTGAAAAGAAAATAAATCGGGCCGACCTCGAATAACAACTAAGAGGGAAGATAGAAATATCACTTGATCATCTCGTTCTGATCACTTTGAAACTGCGGCTTCAATATCCCAATCGAAACGGGACAAAAAATTTCCCGACAAACGATCTCCCGAAGATTAAGCATAGTTGGATTATTTTCAATATGTCCATGCTGAAAGCCTTTAATTTCTATTAAAAATAAAAAGATCAGATTGCTATTCGCTGAAAAACATTTATATTGGGAAGAAAAAATGTGGAAAGGTTCATTTTAGTGATGAATCTAAATTCAATCTTTTCGGATTAGACAAAAGACCACATGTCAGAAGAAAAAATAGGGAAAGACTGTCCCCCAAGTGCGTTAAAAAATATAGTCAAATTTGGAGGGGGGCAGTATAATGGTATGGGGCATGATATCTTCAAAAGGAACGGGCAGAGAATTCATGGAAAAGTTAATGCCCGAATGTACAGAGAATTGATTAGAGAACATGTGGTTCTTAATCTTTCTGATTCTGATATCTTTATGCAATACAACGCACGTGCCATAAAGCAAAAATAGTTTTAGAAGAGCTAAATAGATCCAATATTTGCATTATGGATTGGCCAGCTCAGAGACCCGGCCTGAATCCAATTGAAAATGTTTGGAAAATTATTGGTGATAAGGTCACAGGAAAAAAAAATCTTGATGATTTATAGATATGTATTAAAAAAATCCTATGTCACCTATAACATGTGAACGGTTGGTTCTATCTTGCAGCAAAAGATGCCATAGTGTGATTGAAAACAAGGGGCTTTTCACTAAATACTGAAAGGATTCGGTGCTTGTCTATAATTGGGCCGAAAACATATTTTTACAAGAAAAATCTGAAAAAAGTCTTTATAATGTACGTACTTGTCACTGCATGAAGATGTCATATTTCAAAAATCACGTAAATCGATCAAGTAGTTTTTTTTATTTAAGAAAATCAAATATTATCACACATTTTAGCGAAGAATTGCTTCACGCGATTTTGTTTTGAATGATACCTACTAACGACACCTGTCGGAAATATACGATTAACAACGGCAGACAATCGACTTGGAAACAAAAATGGCAAACCCCTGTTTTTTTTTGTTTTTTGTTTTTTCTAAAATGTCGAAAACACTTTTTTATAATACAATAATAATTAAATAATTAGCTTATTTAATAAATAAATAAATAAATTGACTTCTTTTAATAAAGAGAATGTCGAAAACACTGGGGTTTTTTTTTCATTTGAAAACAGGCGAACATAAGCGAACATGAAAAACAGGAAAAGAAGTCGTTATGTTAATTTATTAGTTTGTATTTATATTATAAAAAAAAATGTGTTTTCGACATTTAAGAAAAATAAGTCGATTGTCTGCCCTTGTTGATCGTATATTTCCGACAGGTATCGTTAGTAGCATATCATTCGAAAACAAAATGGTGGTAAAGCAATTCTTTGCTAAAATGTGTGATAATATTTGATTTTCTTAAATAAAAAACTACTTGAAAAAAATTTGAAGTATTCAAAATCAAAACAATCACTGAATTAAAAAACAAAACAATTACAAACAATAATTAATTCATGAAATATCCTTTTAAAAAAATGCAAATTAGTTAACTTTGCAATTGACTTGTCTATTGTGTAAGCTGAATTAAGTCTTACTTGCAAATCAGTACTCTACGATCAGTTCGACAGACTGTTTTTTTTTCTGGTTCTGTTATGTGGTATGGTTCTATTCACTATCAAAAGGTCCACCCTCCCAGGCTTTATCTTCTATTTGAAAAGGGGTTAATTTATTGCTAGCCGTCCGAGGAAGCCCCAACAGGAAATTCCAACGGGGTTTCTCAGACATTTAGTCCAAAGTGCAATATTCCGAATGTGCTGGCTTTTGAAATCCATGCCTGACATTGTGTCTAACTTCCTAATAGCAAATAAAGTAAAGTTTAATTAACTGGAAATAGGTATTTTTGATTTTACTTTTATTGCGAAAAATGTGTTTAATTTCGCATTTAAGCATTTAGATATAGCAATGAAAAGCGATTAAAAACGACTTGCAACATAGGGAGAAAGGGAGAGATAGCACAACTAGTTGAGTTTTTAAACATTATATCTGTCGAGATACGATTCAAACGAATGCTAAAAACAACTGGCTTATATAGCCACTCTCTTTTTCCGTTTCGTTGTGATATACAATTCTCTTCACTTCTAAAAGCAGGTTTTCACAGGAACGTGTTTATTCAATATTTTTCAACTAATGAAAATCGTTTCCAACTCAAAAAGTAACAAGTCTATGTCAAATTAACAAACCTTATAAAAACAATGACGCAGTCAACGAAATCAGTTCTCCAGAGATCAAACCCGGCGTACCTCGGAGGGTCCAAGTACACATGCTCTCAACACCCTCGCCTCGTGCCTTTTGGTCGAAAGAGACGAAACGTACAGCTTCATTATCTCGCGCACATTTGCACACACACACACACACACACACACACACACACACACACACACACAACCAATAAAAAAGTAAACCAACGCATACCTGCATAGTGCCGCATTGTCTATTATTCACGTACGCATACTCACACTAACAAATATACAGGCATACACATCCTTAGCTCTCGTATCTAATATTCATTCAATATTTTCCTATCCAAAACATGAGTTTGCGTAAACTTTCCTAAATAGACATTTCTGACTAAAAACGAGTTTTATCTTTTTGTAAGCTTTATAAATGTTTTGTTATTTGTGTTTTCTTTGATTTCTTATTAATATAACTCTGTCCATATATAGATAGCAGGTGACTTTGATATTCCTTAATGTTTCATTTATTTTCATTTTGATATGCACGTCTGTTTAAGATTGTTTATTTACTTGCAGCGCCATAACGTAATATTTATGGACAATTTATATTAATTGTTGGCGTAGTTCTTGGCAGTAGCCAAAGATGCTGTCGTCGTCGTCCAAAATGGTCATACAAAAGCCAGGGACCACGTCACGTATTCATTGAAATTTATTAATATTTATTAATATTTTTATACGTTTCCTTCATTTTATTTCCAGGGTTGTTTTGTTGGATACGATCACAGGGATAATGGTTGAAAAATATTGTGAGCGTAATTGAAGAGGAAGCGTCGAATTTAGCAGATAACAAACGAAAACTTACCATTTCTGAAATGATACAAAGAAATATTTAAAGTAACCATCTTCAAAATCAAATAAAACAAAATTTGCAAATAATTTGTTCTGTTCATTTTTATTTCTTTTTAAGATACGTCCGCGCATTTTTATAAGAGGTTGTTCGTCAGTCAATCGGTCAATGCTTAAGTTCCACTCTGTTGTAGAAGAAGTCCGCCAAAAGTACATCTCCACCAAAAATATATACCATTAAAAAATCCCCCTGCCAAAAAATACCACTGCAAAAACTAAGCTCGCTAAAATATGCGCACGCCAAAAAATTATCCATGCCAAAAACGAATACTCAGCCAAAATATACCCCCGTCAAAAGTAACCTCCACTGAATATAATACCTCTGGCCAAAATACCCACACCAAAAATTATCCTGCAAAAAATACCCTTGCAAAATATTTCCCTGCAAAAAATACTCAGCCAAATGTGGGTTGTAAAAAAAAAAAAATGTATTAATATAGAGGACGTAATTAAATTCATGTAATTAAATATTTGCATAAAAGGATTGTTTCCTTTTTATTTTTTCACCCATACTTACACAGATAGCTGCCAACAATTCCGCAATGCGTTCCACAGTGACGTTTATTCTACATTTTGTACGCTGAGAAATAAAGAGTTTTATCAATCCAGATGTGGAAAGTACACCATACCTTACTCGTTTCTTTGTACGACGAGAAATAATGGTCTAGGTGGAAGGAAAGACATACAAGAGTGAGGAGGGTACACTATCCCAATCTGTACTGAAACGATACGGAGAATGTTTGAATTGCAAACTTCAGCAAAAAACACGGCTGCTACAAATTACTACTACTACTACTACTACTAATAATAATAATAATAATAATAATAATAATAATAATAATGATAATAATAATAATACTAATAATAATAATAATAATAATAATCACACTGACACATCGGTTCTTGTTAAATCACAGAAATTAAGCGATTCTGAGCATGGTTACTACTAAAATGGATGACCATTTGGGAATACCAGGTGTTAGATGTGCTTTTCACTTATCTAGACATTATTTTCAGTCAACTTGGATTTTTCTAATCACTGGAATCAAGCAGTACCGAATCCGGATAAATGCGGTTGCCAGTTGTGCCATCCTTGTTTTACAATTACACTTATAACACCCCTTACAATGGGTATCCATTGTCTCTCGAGATTGAAGAGACGCCATTTGAAATAATAATAATAATAATAATAATAATAATAATAATAATAATAATAATAATAATAATAAAATTTATAACTCTACACGAAAGACTAGCTCAAAACATGAAAATATGTATACAAGAAACAAACATACAAGCTTGAATGACAAAAGGTAGAACTACGTTGATGCAGAAGGACACAGAGAAAGGAACCGCCCCCAGCAACTATAGGCCTATCACGTGCTTACCCACTATGTGGAAAATACTGACAGCACAACTGAGGGAGCAAATCAGCCACTCCCTGAATAATCGTGGATGCCAGAAAGGAAAAGGAGAGATTAATGATTTGCTATACATAGGCCAAAAGATCCTAAAGGAGTTAAAAAAAGAAAGAATTTTACCATGGCATTGATCGACTACACAAAGGCGTACGACAGGATCCCTCAAGCATGGATAATAGAATGCTTAAAAATGTATAAAATACCAAGCAGGATCATCAACGTGATTGAAAATGCGATGAGAACATGGAGACTGGAATTGACAGATGATTAACAGTACATAACAGAAATCAACATACAAAGAGACATCTTTCAAGGAGATTCACTATCACCATTACTGTTCATCATAGCCATGATACCCCTGAACAATATACTGAGAAAATGCCAAGCCGGATACAAGTTCTCTAACACGGAGGAAAAAAATGAAACACCTGATGTACATGGACGATCTGAAACTTTTTGCAATGACCAAAAAAGAACTAGAGACATTAATAAATACCACCAGGATCTTCAGCCAGGATATCCAAATCGTGTTTGGTATGGAAAAGTGCACACTATTAGTTATAAGAAAAGGAAAACTAGAAACGACAGGAGGCATGAAACTACCCAACCAAACTGAGATGAGGGCACTCGGGAAACAAGACGCCTATAAATACCTAGGAGTACTGGAAGCAGACACCATCAAAGCAACAGAAATGAAAGAGAGATTCGAAAAGGAATACCTCAGGAGAACAAGAAAACTTTTCGAAACCAAATTATATAGCAGAAACCTAATAAAAGGCATAAATACATGGGCAGTATCGGTAGTATGATACTCTGGACCGTTCATAGGGTGGGCTAAAGAAGAACTGACACAGCTCAATCAAAAGACCAGGAAACTCATGACCATGCACAACGCACTACACCCAAAGGACAATGTTAACCGACTCTAGGAAAGATGGCGGGAGATGACTGGTTTGTATAGAAGCCTGTGTAAATGTCGCAAAGAACTAGAAAAATACTTAATGCAAAAACACTAAAAGAATAATCATAGCAGCGAGAGACACTGAAAAAAAATCAATAAAACAGAAAACAGAGAGACAAAGGATAAGACAAGAAAAGAAAAGTGGGAAGAGAAACAACTACATGGAAGATTCATAAGAATGACAAAATATGAAAATAACGAAAACACTCGGACATGGATGCGAAAAGGACACATTAGCCGAGAAACTGAATCCCTAATAACTGCAGTACTTGGTATGTCAGAAATTTCGTGAAAAATATTGAATAATTCCACCCCGTCTTTCCAAGCTTATAACTCCTCGAAAAATGTAATTCAATTCTTAATCTTTTTTTTCAATTAAAGGAGCAAGGACCAAGGTTTCATTTAAAAAAAAAAAAACAAACAAACAAACAACGTTTTTTTTTTTTTAAATGGTTTTAAACTTCGGAATTTACACGTAAATTTCTAAAAAACGCTACTTTTTTTTAAATTTGAATATATTATTTATTGATCTTTTATCTTCAATTTGTGATATATAAAACTTTGGTGAGTAAATTAATTATTTACTTTTTAATAGACATTTCAAAATGGGAGGCGTGAATTATTCGACCCCCTGTCTTTCCAAGCTTATAACTACTCGAAAAATGTAATTCAAGCCCTAATTCTTTTTTCAATTAAAGGTGCAAGGTTTCATTTTAAAAAAATAGCAAAAGAAAAAACAAACAACGTGGTTTAAAAAAAAAAGGTTTTAAACTTCGGACTTTACAGGTAAATTTCTAAAAAAACACTACTTTTTTTGTTTTAAATTTGAATATATTATTTATTGATCTTTTATCTTCAATTTGTGATATATAAAACTTTGGTGAGTAAATTAATTATTTACGTTTTAATAGACACTTGAAAATGGGGGGGCGTGAATTAAAAAAAAACGTTTGTCTAAAATATTATATTCGGTTTATTGGAAAGAGTATAAAATTTCACATTGACCCTGAAAATATCGTAAAAATTGAATCAATAGAAAATTTTTTATAGATTTTTAAAGTTTAAAAATTGAAAAATACCGAGCTCGTAAAATTCAATTTATTTCATTACTGTTTATTAAAAAATAAAAAAGATATTACTTTTAAAACAACTTTATAAGTTTATTTTGGAAGTATAATCCATAAAGAAAATAAACAACCCACTTTTAAAAGAGAAGTTACAAGTTTTTTTTTATATTTTATTCGCAGTTTCGTGTTAGGGATGTCAATAATTCCTACAAAAATTCTGATACACGTACTGCAGTACAAGACAAGAACCAACCACATCAAAGCAAAGATTAACCAAACACAGGAAAACAGCAAATGCAAAACCATATAATAAGTGAATGCAACTAACTGGCCTCAAAGGAATACAAGAACAGACACGACCAAATGAGAAGGGTAGTACACTGAGAATTATTCAAACAACTGCATCTCAAATACACAGACAAGTGGTACAAACATAAGCCAGCAACAGTACTTGAAAACGAGAATCACAAAGTCCAATGGGACATGGATGATAAACTCTGATAAACTCATCCAAGCTGTGCCTAAATCCAAACGTAGATTCCATGAGCAGAGCTTCTTTCTCAGAAGTGCATGATTATGGAACTCTCTTCCGTTTGCCTGTTTCCCACCTGATTACAACTTGGGTGTCTTCAAATCTAACATAAACAAATTCCTGACAAACCGCCCCCTTAAGTAAGGCACTCTATCAAATCTCCAGTACTAATAATTACTACAATACTATCTCATTGATTATTGTACACGCAATAACCCTTATCCCTGAGTGGCCCCCTGGCCTTGATAAGTGGTGACCTCCATGTAAAAAAAAAAGACCGGATGTCGTAAGAAAGAAAAATCCTGTCAAATCGTAGAGTTAGCTGTTCCAGCTGACCACAGGGCGATAATCAAAGAAAAGGAGAAACGGAGCAAATACAGAGAACTGAAAGGGACATGGAAGATAAAAAAAAATCAAAATAATAACAATAATAGTAGGAGCACAAGCAACAATCTTGAAAACTTTGAAAAAAGAATGGAAGAAATTGGAATCAAATATGACTGAAAAATACAACGAACAACAATAATGAAAACAGCTGAAATATTAAGAAACCCCTTGAATGTGGAAACTAACACACAGGACAAACTGCTGCAAAAGCAAAACATGAAACACTACATGGAACCAAGACCAATGAAGCCGCATAACTATAAGTTCTCTAACCCTCAGATAAGTGTGAAGAGAACTGGGATCTTGGGGAAGCTTATTGCCACTCAAATTCCAGTGAAAACGAATAGCCGCTGCCAACGAGAAATCAATAGCAAGCAGCTGGTGCGATAATGCAAATTTATTTGCGAATCTTATCGAAAGAGGTGGAGAGTACTGGAAACCTGGGGAGACTTGTTGTCACTCAGCTTCCAGAAAACACCACAGGCTGTTTTCAAGTAGAGATCTTTGATGACCTGTGTGAAAGTTCCTTATGAGCCAATAATAATAATAATAATAATAATAATAATAATAATAATAATAATAATATATTGCGGCAGTACATATACTAAAATATAGAGATTCGTGGGATACGTTAGGATCAATATAACATAAACGATCTTAAGGCTAACCCCTTCATGCGACTGATGCCTTGGTGTCCGCAATGGGATTGTTTTAGGATTCTGTTTTGCAATGATGAGGGAATGATGACCCGTTCAGCAAGGAGAAGTATACCATCAACCTGATAAGGAAGATTTCTGTTGAAAGAATGGTAGTAACTGTTTGGGGGTACTGTTGTTCACTTGGTACGGTGGTAGTGGATGACTTCTTGTAGTAGAGTGTTAGAAGCTGTAGCTTTTTTAACCATGTCAGAAGTAACCAGTAGTTCCCTTATTGTAGCTGTGAGCGTTGAAGACATTTCTGGCTCCTGGGATATTGCTGCAACAACAGAGTCTTCAGGTAGTCTCTCGTGTGTACTAATTAGTCTTTACAAAGCATCTGCATGCCCAATCAAATTGGTTGAAAGGTAGTTTATTGAGAAATTGTAGTCCAATAATGTGGTAGCCCATCGTTGTTAACGATTAGCAGTATACACTGGGATACCTTTCTTGGATCCAAAAATGCTCACGAAAGTTTTATGGTCTATAACCAAAGTAAAGTGACGCCCGTAGATCATTTTATGGAATTTCTTTACAGCATATATAATTGCCAATGCAATTCTTAGTTTGACCATAATTCCTTTCTGCAGGTGTCAATGACCTAGATGCATGAGCGATAGCTTTTTGACTACCATCAGGAAAAATGTGAGAGATCACGGTCCCAACGCCATAGTCAGAAACGTCGGAAACCACGATAATGTCTAAAGATGGATTAAAATGAGTCAGGAGAAGATCTGAAGAGATTAAAACTTTGATTTTGGAAAAGCAGCTTTGCATTCTAGTGACTAGTTCCATGCAATCCCTTTTTTCAGGGGGTTATTCAGAGGAGTTCGGATACGGTGTAAAATGAGCTGTAATATCTTACCAACCCAAGGAAAAAAACGTAGAGTTTTGAAGTCTGTTGGAGCTGGCATGTTTTTGATGGCTGAGTCGGGTCGTCGACCTGTTTTGTCAAAAATGAACCCAGATATTTTATTAAAGTTCGGTAGAATTGAAATTTTTCAGCTCGTACATTGAAGCCATACTGTTGGATCCTATCAAGTATAGCGATCAAATGTTATAGGAGTTCATCCTGGGATGTACCAGTGATGATGATGTCGTCGATAAAATAAATTTGTGAGCATTTTGGCAAAGCAGGTGAGAAAGAAAATCATCGATCAGATCAAGGAAAGCAAGTATTTTTGCATAATTGTTATAGCACTTCTGATGTATCCCTTAAGAACCAGATGAGTGAGGTGTTGTGCTACGAGGAAATTTCTGAACTGATTTTGAGAGATTTGGAGAACAATGGGATTCAGATTGTTGACTATATTCGCCAGCCATTTGACAATGCCGCTGTTATGGCAGGCCACCGATCGGGTGTGCAGAAATGCATCTACGAAATTAACCAAAAAGCTCTATCTTTGCCATGCACAAACCATTCACTAAATCTGACCTATATGCAGATTCTCTAGCGGTTCACACTATTGCATTTTTTGGCACACTGGACCTATTATTCTCGTTCTTTTTTTGTATCTACACATTGATGGGACATCTTTATTCAGTAAATCGGTCTAAGTATAAACAAAAAAACTTTCTTAGTTTTTTTTTGTTTTGGGTAATTATGCAGAGAAAGGGCGATGAAATTCAATTTTTATTGTTTATTAAAATGTTATGTGAAACTACAGTCAGTCTAGTTGAAACAAAAATCATTTCATTATTAACATATTCATAACAAGTACAGAGTAGTTAAAAATTAAAACACGCTTATTATTAGTTAGTGTTTCAGCAGTCTAGTTGTTTTTTTCCTTGCTAGGCTGTACAGTCAACTCGCTAATTTAGTTTCGCTAAAATTTGCGTTTCATTCCATTTTCGCGGCCGCCATTTTGCGTACGACTTTAGTCAAAATTGCCCAAGGAATGGATAGCTTAAGATTTTTTAGAAAAAAATAATTTATAAACTTTTTTTAACGACAAACTCTCCCGTCTCTTACAAAAGTTGAGGTTCATGCAGAATAAAAAATCGAAAAGTAAAACTTTTTTATCATATTTTCTTCAAATCTAGTACAATTTGTATTGTGGCCACTGAAGTTTTCAATTTGGAAAATAATTTTAATTTCCGGTGGGGGGGGGGGTATAAATTGAACTTCCAGAAAAAAAACTTTTCCATAGAAAAACCAACAAAAATATTTAAGAAAATCACTTTTTGTTTACCTACTCTAAAACTAAAACGCTAGAATAGCTCGAATGTGGAGGTTTATTTTACATTAAATTTACATGTGAAAATGACCCCACTCTAAATTCTTAATTTTTTCTTCTCGCCTGGTGGATGATTTTCCAGACTATCTAAGAAAGCAAAAGGGGGGGGGATAAATACAAAACGAATAAAGGCCACCAAAGGAAAGAAAAGTAACTTTTCTACCTAAAAATAATGTATTTAACTTTTACAAAGGAAACAATTCGAACTTTGCATTACATTAAAATAAAAGCTTAAACATGAAACAAAAATTTAAAAAATATGTCAGTAAATAATTTTCAATTCATGAAACACATGTTGAATGTCTTTAAAATAGGTTTAAAGAATACACTAACATTTTTGCATTTTTTATATTGGCAAATTTTTAATGACTTTTGTGCATCCTCTTGGCGTATGGGAAACTTGAAAACTAAATTGCCGAACGGAATTAAAAATATTATTTACCAAAAATAATTTCTATTATTTGTCTGAAATTTTATTGTTTTATATTGCCATCCAAATCTGTTTTCTCTTATTCAGAAATTTTGTTTTAGTAAACACATTATGAGCCAACACGTGTGACAAGTTTGGGATCTACTAATCTTGTGAATGCTCAATTTATCTGAACAAATACAAATACAAATACAAATACAGATACAAATACAGACATAAAAACCGAAATCAATGAAGAAGTAAACCAACACATGTTCTTATATATAGATCCGAAAGGTTGGAATTTATTAATTTTATTATCGTCTAATTAATCTGAGGCTAAGACTTTGAAATTATCAAAAGTTTGGTTTTGTAAGCACAATTTTTGATAACTCCTTATAAACTTTGCCAATGCTGGCTAGGAGACTGAGAGAAAGCACACCGGACAAATGGACATCGGACAAAACCTACCATATAATTAAAACAAAACAAAAACAGATAAAATCTCAAATGAATCAAAACATTAAAAATCACTTTTTATATTTTTATTTTTATTTAATTGAATTTAGGAGAATTAGACACCGGAGAACAAATTTTAGCAAAGTATGAAAATTAAGCATCTATGGAATAAATGTCAATTGAAGATAGATTTTAAAACCATTCTTAAAGATGATATAATTTTAAATAGGATTTGAGTGCCTCTCACAGAAATATACATATTTTTAAATATTTACTCTTGTTTGAAAGCAAATAAGTCGATTTTCTAAGTTAAGTGCGCGTTCTAAGGACACCTTTTCTTGTATTATCTTTTACAATTATTATATTAATAAAAAAGTAAAAAATTAAAATCCTCTTTCCAGATTTAATTCAGCATAATAATTTTCGGTTTAATCATAAATATGTCAGCAATTTTGTTAATAGTTTGAAAAAAATAAATCACTACGTGACTGTTCGAAACTTGAAAGGAATTCGGCAGTATTTATCTATCGAATAGAAAGCCACTTAAATAGTATTTGAGGTGTAGCGCTAGCAGTGTCAGAAAACGCTATTAAAAATGCGTGATAAAAAATTGAATAATTCGACCTCCTATCTTTCGAAGCTTATGACTATTGAAAAATGTAATCCAACCCCTAATTTTTTTTCAGTTAAAGAAGCAAAGACCAAAATTAAAACAAAATAACAGGTTTGATAGCAAATTATGCAATATTTGTTGTTTTTTTTAATCGGTTTTCTTTAAAAAAAATTAAAGAAAATAAACGAATTTTAACTTACTTCGAATATAAAACTAAATATAAATTCCAAAAAATCACTTACCTATAAAAAATACTATTCAATGAGTACTTCCATTCTTCATTGTTATGAATTTATCCATATTTATATTTTATATTCTATGTTTTTTTAAATAAAATACTTTTTAAGCGAGTATTAAAAATACCGCGACATGAGATGCTTCATAACTGGAATAAAGGGGGATAAACGCCGCCTTTTGTTCAAGTTGAGACCTTCGGTGGCCTTAAGCACCAGAATTAATCTTCCTTTCTATTGCTGGCTGGAAACAAAAGTTAGTAAACATGGGCCATCGTAGTTGGAAAATAATTCCATTTCACTTATCAGTTTTTGCCGATAAAAAAAAACAGTCGATCCAATTTTTTATTTTTTTATTCTCTTAAAGAAATACATGCATTTTTGATTTAATATATTTTATTTCTCTTTATGGAGTGAATTTATTTTTAAATATCTAAAAAAAAAAACATTGACTGAAATAGAAAAAATTGTCGTAATTCTACGAAATTTTCTGAACAATATAACAAGATTATAAGGTTTCACTTAAAAAAATTTTTTAAAAGGTTTTTGAACTTTGGACTTTGCAGGTAAATTTGCAAATAACTGTTCTTTTTTTGTTTTAAATTAACATATTTTATTTATTGATCTTTATCTTCAATTTGTGATATATAAATTTGAGGTGAGAAAATTAATTATTTTCATTTTAGTAGACATTTGAAAATGGGGGGGGTGAATTAAAAAAAAACGCTTGTATTATATTCAGTTTATTGGAAAGAGCATAAAATTTCACATTGAATCGGAAAATATCTTAAAAATTGAACCATGTTCAAAATTTAAAAATTTAAAAAAATTAACTCGTAAAATTCAATTAATTTCATTACGTAAAAAAATGGCTGCATGAACGCGCGCATGCACTTAAACACTGTTGTTTTTTTTTAATAAAAAATAATATTTCTATTATTTTTTAAATAACTTTAATAGTTTATTTTGGAAGTATATTCTATAAAGAAAATAAACAACCCACTTTAAAAAGAGAAATTACGAGTTTTTTTTTTTATATTTTATTCACAGTTGTGTTAGTGGTGTCAAAAATTCCGCAAAACTTCTGATACACCTAGTGTAGCGCTTAGTTCCCATTTAAAATTATATCCCCCGATAGGACGATCATAAAATATGTTTTCAGTCGATTTTTATTCCGTAGTTGCATTCCAAAATTACTTAATTTTCTGTTGCTAATTTTCTAGTGTTCAATTTTCCATTGCATCATTTAATTATCAGCGATGTTTAGAAGTAATTTTATTGCCAAAAATGTTTTATTTAATTTTTCAATATTTTTCGGAACAACTTTGAGAGGTTACCTAGAAAATTAATACAGTTTTTTTTCAATTTTGTTTTACAAATAAAATTTTACATCGCAGTTTGATGTTATCAGTTTAGTTTTAGTGGTAATTTGAAGACAATAAATATTTTTCATTAGTACTAATAATTAAAAATTAAGTTAAAAATTTAAAAGAATCAGTTTTGGAATCGGGAAATAGGGACACATTTTTCTGATTCCAATACCTCCAACTTTACAACTTAAAGATTCATTTTGGAATAAAATTTCAGATTTCTTGTTAGTTTTTATTTATTTGTATTTATTTTCCTATTTTCTATTTTTACCCTCTCAAAATGCCGCACTGTGGCAAGTGACCGCCTCCACTCCCGCCTCAATCAATCAAAGGTGATTAGAGGCGATCTGGGCAGACGATCACATTTATGTTGCTCTTCAAATCACTGTCCTCGTTTAAATTACGAGGTGAGGAAGGACTTATCTCGTATTTTTCTCTAATAGTTTATGAAATTTGGTAATTTAAGCTTATAATTTGCTTTTCAAAATATTTAATATAAAATGTGCTCGGATGAGGTAAGATAATATGCTTGTTCTATATTTGATATTAAAAAAGATGCGATTACCGGAAGATTGTTGTTGTTTTTTTATTATTTATTTATTTATTTATTTATTTTACACGGTGGTCACCACTTATCAAGGCCGGGAAGCCACTCAGGGATAAGGGTTATTGCAAGTACAGTACGTTAGTGTGGAGATTTGATGAAGTGTTTACTTAAGGGGGAGGTTCATTATGAATTTGTTAATGTTGGACTTGAAGACATCCAAGTTGTAGTCAGGTGGGAAGCAGCCAGACGGAACACAGTTCCACAGGCGTGCAGTTCTAAGAAAGAAGCTTTGTTCATGGAATCTACGTTTTGATTTAGGCACAGATAAAGAGTGGGGGAAATTTTCACAGTGGATTCAGCTAGACGGGTGTTTTTCGTGAAAGATTGGCGAGGTGGGACCAGAGATTGGAGTTCAGACGAGTGCCTGCCATGGAAATAACTATAAAACAAGGATAGGCTCGCAACGTCTCTTCTGTGGGAGAGAGGTTGCAGGGTAGAGAAAAGGGCATCCCCCACTAAGCCACGAAGTCTATTTTGTACTCTGTCAAGGCAGGATAGGCTGCTTTTTAGCAGCTCCTGCCCAGATATGGCAGCAGTATTCCATCCTTGGACGTACTTGGCTTTTATATAGATAGAGAATTGCATCAGTAGTGAGATATCTTCTGGAGCGGTAGAAGGATCCAACCATCTTTCCAGCGACCTTGGCAACACACGATGTACGTGTTCCATTTCAGATCAGGAGTAAAGGACAAACCCAGAAGCTTTTCAAAACACGGGGCTTTTCCTAGACGAGAGCCATCCATTTCAATTGATGCCAGATGGGGATCAGAGCGTTGATGATGTAAAGATAGGAGTTTGGCTATAGACGCATTAAAGGTAACCAGCCACATCTTCCCCCACTGAATCACGCGCTCGAGATCAGAGGAGAGACAATCAGAGAGAACGTTGTTGTTGTTGTTGTTGTTGTTGTTGTTGTTGTTGCTGCTGCTGCTGCTGCTGCTGTTGTTGTTGTTGTTGTTGACGACGACTTTTTCACTTCAAACAAATCATATTGCCATTTTGAATGAGTAAAATAATCAATTAACAAGAAAAAAAGACAAAAAAAAGCGAAACAAAAATAAAAGTAAAAACACTGGGTAAATAGCTCGCACCAGTAGATGTATCAGAATTTTTGTAGGAATTTTTGACACCCCTAACACGAAACTGCGAATAAAATATAAAAAAACTCGTAATTTCTCTTTTAAAAGTGGGTTGTTTATTTTCTTTATGAATTATACTTCCAAAATAAACTATTAAAATTGTTTTAAAATTAATAGAAATATTTTTTTTATTTTTTAAAAACAGTAATGAATTTTACGAACTCAATATTTTTCAACTTTTAAACTTTAAAAATCTATCAAACTTTTTCTATTGATTCAATTTTTACGATATTTTCAGGGTCAATGTGAAATTTTATGCTCTTTCCAATAAACCGAATATAATATTTTAGACAAACATTTTTTTTAATTCACGCCCGCCCCCATTTTCAAGTGTCTATTAAAAAGTAAATAATTAATTTACTCACCAAAGTTTTATATATCACAAATTGAAGAGAAAACGTCAATAAATAATATATTCAAATTTAAAACAAAAAAAAGTAGTGTTTTTTAGAAATTTACCTGTAAAGTCCGAAGTTTAAAACCTTTTTAAAAATACCACGTTGTTTGTTTATTTGTTTTGTTTTGTTTTTTTTAATGAAACCTTGGTCCTTGCACCTTTAATTGAAAAAGAATTAGGGCTTGAATCACATTTTTCGAGGAGTTATAAGCTTGGAAAGACGGGGTGGAATTATTCACTATTTTTCACGAAGTTTCTGACACACCTATCGCATTAGTGTTGTGGGTGATGTCAACTTTGAATCTCTCATCGCCAGTGTCGTAGATTTGCAGACTGGTAATAATTAAGAAAAACACAGTTGTATAGTTAATAAAACGCGCATTAGCAAAAAAATTTTATAGAAGTACACGTCATGATTCTAGACTATAACTGCCATGAATCGCTCCCCATTAACGTGTTAAATATAACAATATTTACAGTCTCCATGTGCATCATTCAAGAAATATGTATATCAGTTTAGCCCCTTTACAAAGTATAATTAAATTGTTTAATTACTAATTGAACTTTTCGTTATTATTTTACTCAAATTTAAATTTAAATGTACATTTCAAAAAATATGAATTAAAAACTTTGAAATGCTGGGATAATTATACGAAATATTTTCCTAAATATTCAGTTACGGAGTATTTGCTTTTATTTGGAGGTTTACTTAATTTATTCAATTCATACCAAATCACCTTTTCTGCATTAAGTATCCACTTCTATAGATTCAAAATCAGAACTGCGGCCAACTACATTCCAATCCAATAGCGTATGTAGACTGAAGTAATAGGTAAGACATAAGCTTCAAGCACACCTTTAAGTATATCTTGTCGAATTTGGGAATCTTTCTATCGAATTCGGGAATCGGTATGGAATTTCGAACGAAACTCTTTATTTAATCTACGAGGGTAGGATGCTCTCGCTACCTCACCCATGACTGGAGAGTATCTAAACTTCAACTCGCATAATATACATAATGCAAAGAAAGGAATCATTAGTTGACTACAATACCGAGCAAAAACAATACATGTTAAGAGGTGATGGACAGTTTAAGAGAAGCCCTCCACCAAAACAACTGTCCAGAGTGCATTATATCAGCTCTAAGAAAATTGAACCAGACATCACCCGAAAACTCATCACAGTTTATATACTATACATGATGGGCTTGTTGGAAAAAAAAAACTCAAAGAATATATAGTCCATATGACATCAGGACAGTATTCGGTAGTGATTCGACTCTCCGGAAACATCTTATATTTCTACAAAAAAAATCATAAATAAGAACTGTGTGTATGAGTTTCCATATAAATGTGGAAAACTATACAAAGTGGCATATTAAGTCATCCACTAAAAGTAAGGTTAGAAGAACATCTAAAAGCCATAATATGTGAAGAGATTGAAAAGCTGGGTATGACTGACCACATATGGAGGGAAAAGGGAAACCATTTACCTTTATGGGACAAAGTAAAAATTATAGACAGAGAACTGTGGAGAGTAAGATAACTCAAAGAAGTAGTGCATATGGTAGGTGACGACTAACTACTAAGCACACCTAGTATAGAATTTAACACGATATAGGAACCATTGATTATAAATAATGTGGGGGAAATAATATATAGTAATAGTGATATGTAATGATAAGTAGTAAGATTGCACTTGTATTAAGACTCCTAAAATTCACATTAGAATTGTCCGCAAAGACCTGAAGTGCAGTGGATAGAGTACTTGGTGAAATTTCAGTTGTAAAAGTTACACTTCTGGAGGTTAAAGTTTCAGTATTTGGTATGGGCGTCACTAAACATAAAATTGCGATTTACTAACGACTTCTACCCAGACACATGAGAGAACAAAAGCATGCTGATCTCGTGAATTAAATAAATTCCGTGCAGATTCACGAATTTGACAGAAAGATTCCCAACTTCGACAAGATACATTTGAAGATGGTCGAAGGTTATATCGATCGAAACATTGTAAAATAACACTCAAGATGAGAACAGTAGTCTGAAGAATCCAAATAATATGAATAATAAATCCTCATCTGAAAAAATCACAAAAGATATTTACACACTCCATTGCTTAATATGATATAGTTGCCGCCCCCAGTAGAGCCTTACACTTGGATGTCAGATGTTTCATACTTTCTACATATGTATGGAAACAATTTAATTATGATAACCTGCTGAGACCAATGAATAATGAAGCGTAATCATATTACTTGTAATAAGCCAGTTAAAGACAGTTAAGGATGTTACATATGCATATAATAAAAGCTTGGAATTTTAGTTAGCAAAACACTAATATTTAAAAACCAATAAGATTGACCTGTTACGTAACGTGATAACTAACAAAGAAACAAGGTTGTCATATATTAAAAATAAACGTGTTTGTCAGTAAGTCAGAGTAAGTTAGTAAACGGAAAAGGTTCAATAGAGACTGGAGTTATTAGTTCGAAAGATTTGTCTCTTTTTTCACACCCAAATCGTCATTTTCTTTTTCTGTTTTATTTATATATACTTTTATTCGCACGGCCCTCGGTGTTTGCAGATATGTATCTTTTGGTTTCTACATCTTCTAGTTATGCCCACTGAATTCTTCCATGGATCACAGAGAAAAAATCTCTTCTGAAAATCGCTTTTGGACTAACCTCATTTTTTTTTGATGTCTGAAATTTTCAGGTAAAAAAAATATATATACATTTTTTAATTCAGTATCTTCGATCTTTAATTTCCTTGTTATCTTTTAAATAGTTCGAGAAAACTAATATTTATCTTTGAAGGGATTTTTATTATTAATTTATTCAAATTTTAAATTTAGCTGATTTTTTAGTCGCCGTGATTTTTATTATAATTTTCTTTATCGCGTATAAAATAGATGTTTTCATTTTAGCGATAAACGTTAGGCTTTTATCTTACAAACACTACCAAAAATTAATCGGAAACTAATTAAAAATATTATGATGGGTCGGTTTCATAAACGTAGTCTCTAAAAGCTACTATAGCGACTGAATCGCGAAGCAATTCCCACGAACGCTAAAAAGGAAATGTCTCAATTTGATTAACCTCTTTCGTTTTTCGGTTCGTTTCAATACACTCTGTAAGTCGCTTCGTTACTTTCCATAGCAAGTAAGTTTTACAAGAACGTGTTATCTCAAAGTACTTCAACCAATGAACATTTCAGTAAGTACATAGGTTTAATAAAGTAAGTTGGGTTTTTTTTTCATTAGCAAGAATTAAACACAGATTTATTTTTCGGAAAAGGAAACTCGAGTAGAGGTGAAAATCCTTAATCTTAATATATATATATATATATATATATATATATATATATATATATATATATATATATATATATATATATATATATTCGAAAATTTTAGAAAAATTTAAGTGTCAAGAAAATGATAAAATTATTTTTATGTCCTTTTGTTGATGTTGTAAGTTCGATATTTCGCTAAAAATATCAGGGTAGTTAGTCAGTCCGTAGCTCTTTTTTTTTTGTTTTGTTTTTTTTTGTTGTTATAGAGGAAGTAAGTCCTGGAGAATAAATTTAAAAGTACGAGCTGTACATTTTTAACGTGTGCGTTCGCCCCAGTTTCGAGCAGGAATATGAAATAAGAAAATAGTTGCACACTATTTGAAGACATTTATTTTGAATAGAAATTTGAAAATTTTTGAAAACTTTAAGTGTCAGAAAAGTGATAAAATCATTTTTATGTCCTTTTGTTGATGTTGTAAGTCCGATATTTCGCTAAAAATAGCATCAACAAGGACTTACTTCCTCTATAACAACAAAATGAAGAAAAAAAAAGAGCTGCGAACTAACTAACTACCCTGACGATTTTCAAATTTCTATTCAAAATAAGTGTCTTTAAACAGTGTGCAACTATTTTCTTATTATATATATATATATATACATATATATATATATATATATATATATATATATATAATGGTGAATGCTCTGACGAACTGCAGACACTTGTGCCCCCACGACGTAGATACCCTCGATAAACCCGACAGGCAGCTAAATCCCACCCCACGCAGTAGAGATCCCTAGATGTAAAAGATCTTTCTACTCCAGTAGTTTCTTCCCCAGAACCGCTAAATTCTGGAATTCCATTCCAGGTCCCTGCTTCCCCAACTGTACTGACATGCAGAAGTTCAAGTGTAACGTGAACCGACATCTTGCTGCCCAAATCCCTACATAGTGCCCCAGTAGTTGCTGCCCCTGATAGTAGCCCTCTACACCAAAGTGGCAATGTGTCTTGTTTGGGGTGAAAATGTAATAATATATATATATATATATATATATATATATATATATATATATATATATATATATATATATATATATATATATATATATAGAGAGAGAGAGAGAGAGAGAGAGAGAGAGAGAGGGGGGGAATTCCAGCAGAGTACTCTATTATAAGGAAAAATTTGTATTTTTTATTCACAGAAGGTTTATCTCCACATATATTTTGATAGCAGAAATTTCCCTTTGGACCAAAGCAATAACATATGTCATATACAAATTTATTATGTTTAAACTAATAGCCACTATATTATGTAACTTAAGAACGTCATTTTAGACACATTTAGTCGTTATAATAAAATCCTACATTTCATCCTTGGAGCAACATCATCACAATTGCAACCCTGTTGCCAAGCTAATCAAAAACCTTGATTCCAGTAAAGCAACCGGCCCTGACGGTATTCCAATTATAATACTCGAAAAGCTTCAACCAGAACTAGCACCCAATACTTACAAAACTGTTTAAACGTTGTCTTAAGGAAAATTGCTTCCCATCACCCTGGAAAATCTCATCAGTATGCCCTGTATTTAAGAATTCCGGTTATCGTTCATCCCCCTCTCAGTACGGGCCAATAAGTCTCCTGTGCGTCATAAGTAAGTTGCTGGAATCTGTGTTAAATAGAGAAGTAATCAACCATCTCAGCAAAAAATAACCTTCTTAGTGACACACAATATGGTTTCCGTTCTGCTAGATCTACAGCAGATGTGCTTACAGTTATATCTCATAGGATTAGCGAATTTCTCGACAGAGGCAACCTTTCTAGGGCAATTGCTCTTGACATATCAAAGGCCTTTGATAGGGTATGGCATAAAGGTTTACTTCACAAGATCTCCAGCTATGGTATAGCTGGAAATGTCTTCTCAATTATTAAATCATTTCTCTCTGATAGGTTCATAAGAGTAGTAGTTGATGGGCAAAAATCAGAAGCTCACAGTATAAATGCTGGAGTTCCTCAGGAGTCCATCCTGGGCCCAACTCTTTTCCTGCTCTACATTAATGATCTTTCAAATCACATCCTTACATCATTCGTAGACATTTTTGCTGACGACACTACCATCTATGGTAGCACATCTAAGACAGTAAACAACCAAGTTCTCTCCGATTCTCTCTCCTCTGATCTTGATCACGTTGTACAATGGGGAAAGGAGTGGCTGGTTACTTTTAATGCATCTAAAACCAAGCTTCTCTCTTTACATCATCAACGTTCTGATCTCCATCTGGCATGAATTAAAATGAATGGCTCTCATCTTGGGGAGGCCTCAAGTTTTGACAGGCTTCTGGGCTTGACCTTTACTCCTGATCTTAAATGGAATACATACATCAAATCTGTTGCCAAGGCCACTGGAAAAATGGTCGGATCCTTCTATCGATCCAGTAGATATCTCACTGCTGATGCAATTCTCTATCTATATAAGAGCCAGATACGTCCAAGGATGGAATACTGTTGCCACATATGGGCAGGAGCTGCTAGAAAAGACTTGTCCTGCCTTGATAGGGTTCAAAATAGACTTCGTGGCATGGTGGGAGATGTCCTTTTCTCTTCGCTGCAACCTCTATCTCATAGAAGAGATGTTGCGAGTTTGTCTCTGCTTTATCGTTATTTTCATGGAAAGTGTTCGAGTGAGCTTCAATCTATGGTCCCCCTCGCCAAACTTTCACAAGAAACACTAGACTAGCTGAAAACATTATCAATAATTTTCCCCACTCTTTATCTGTGCCTAAACCTAAACATAGATTCCATGATCAAAGCTTCTTTCTTAGAACTGCACGCCTGTGGAATTGTCTTCCATTTTCCTGCTTTCCAGCTGTCTATAATATGGTTGTCTTCAAGTCCAACATGAACAAGTTTCTGATGAGCCGTTCCACTTAAGTTAACAAATTTACCGAACTTCCATTACTATCGATTACTATATTGTCCTTTTGACTACTCTACACTCTTTAACACTTATCCTTGAGTGGCCTATCGGCCTTAATAAGTGGTGACGCCTATGTAAAAAAAAAATCTTTAAAGGAAGTAGTTCCTATTTCCTCTAAATATCAAGTCCTCCTACGGTCCCCAGGTATCACCAGGAGGAATTTTGCACTTTCGACAGATATGGGGGGTTCACTCTTCGTAACTGGATCATAAACTCCTAGACATAACATAATTTTTCCCTTTTCTGATTCAAAAATAATAAAGTCTCCCCAAAGTAATTACACTCAATCTGATTGGCTGACCGCTGATAATTTCAATCTGCGGCCGATTTCTCGATTAAATAAACCAGAAAGGTGGAGATTAATGAGCTCCTGACGATCACTAAGAGAAAGTCGTGGCATATGGACTAAATGTTACGTTGTATAACCTGAAACAGCAACAATTACGATGAGAGATGTTTTGTTACCTGTTAATGGATATTTTAAACTGATTTAGGGGCGATAATTTAAGCTGGTTTTAAGCGACTTTGTTGCTGCGGGCTTTTTTTTTGCTTCCTCAATTTGAAGTTATTTTTTAAATTGACGTGAACACTAGAATATTTAAATTAAAAATGAAATATGAACAGGTAGAATTATAGTCCTCTTTAATTCTAAATAATTATAAAAGGCGAATCAAATGAGGTATAAGTTGTTTAAACAGTTACATTAAATTTAGCTTAAATTTGCAGTTTTTGACAAAAATTACAAGCGCGAGCTTTCTTTTTGCCGGCACTGTACATGCAATATGTACCCGTTAAAAGAAGAGGTTTTTTTTGTTAATTAAAACAATGTAAAAAAAGAGTAGCACATTTTTGATAAATAAGAAAGAAAACTAATGTGCATAAAAAGTAAAAGTCAATTGTAATTTATGCGCGCCTATAAATAAGCATGCAAAAGGTATTTGTCAAAAAGAAAATTTACAAAGAAAGTTTTTTCGAAAAGTGACTTTTTTACGTTTTTTTTTTTATTTCAGTAAAAGTATTAGTTACGCATTAGTAGGTTAAAGTGTTATTACAAACAAATTGGATGCAGTTTAACGTTTTGCCCAGGACATTTTTTTTTCAATATATAGAAATTTATATACACACATGCCCGTGAAAAATTATTCAAAGTCGAATCCTCCAACAAGTTTTGAAGCAAAACACTTTAACTTTATTCTTGTTGCGGGTTTCGCGAATACATCAGCGATATTTTGTTCTGATGATATGTAATTTAAAATAATGGATTCCTTTTTCACCTCGTTTTTATGAAACGGTATTTTATATCTATATGCTTAGATCTTTGGTGGATTATTGTGTTCTGTGCTAAGACTATACTAGCTTGATTATCACAATTAATTACTACGGGGCTTTTAGTTAATTCTGGCTCTAAAATAGTCTTTAGGATATTTTTAAGGTAGAGTGCTTCCTGGGTCGTGTGTGTGATCGCGATAAATTCTGCTTCACACGTAGAGAGAGATATAATCTGTTGCTTTTTAGATTTCCATGAAATAATAGGCCCATTTTCTGATGGTCTGAAACAATATCTAGATATACTTTTTCGATCTTCGTAGTTTCCCCAATCTGAATCTGAAAATCCTTCTAATTTTAGGAGATTTTTTTTTTATTTTCTAAATACTAACTTCTGTTCTTTAATTCCTTTTAAATAACGAAGGACTCGTTTAGCTCTGTTTAAATTCTTCATTGTTGGTCTTGATAATTTTGTGATAGTTTTGTTACTGTATAGCATATATCAGGTCTCGTCGCAGTCATTAAATATATAAAACTTCCTATGATTTCTCGGTATAATTTATTGTGTATTATTTCAGATTCTGTGTGTATATTTTTATTAATATCATTTTCGACCGGTGTAGAGCGTTTCTTGCACTCTCCCATCCCAAATCTTAATAGTATTTTGTCAATGTATCTCGATTGATTCATTGTAACAAGTCCTTTCTTTTGAATAAATTCTATCCCCCCCCCCAAAAAAAAAAACAGGATATTTTGCCAAGATCGGTCATTTTGAATCTTTTACTTAATTTTTTCTGTACATCGGTCAACATTATGTCACAATTTGAAGCAATTAATATATCATCGACCCATAAAACAAAAATCAGTAGTTTATTGTCTTTGTGTTGGGTATATAAACCGGGGTCTGCTGGGTATTGTTTAAATTGTTGTTTAACCATATAATCATGAAATACTTTGGTTAAAACGTCAAGCAGAGGTTCGCTAGTCACAAGCTGAGTCGAGTAGAGTTTGTTGTTCACAACACGAGAGACACGTCAACGTTCTCTATTAGCATGTCTTAAACGCTTCTCTCACTTCTCCCAGCGACTCGCCTTTTATAATGTTTCGGACACAACCAATTTGCATATACCACACGAGACTGCTCGAGATCTACGCGTGACCAGAGGCTTTAAAAGACAACAGCCGCCATCTTGGCGTCTTTTTTTTTCTTTTTCTGCTGCCGAGACAGATTCTCGCCCGTTTCTGAGGTAGGTCCTCTCTATGTCTATCACAGAAGAGTGTTTTCTAGAATACAGAAACATAGTTCACCTTTATTGTTCTTTAGTGAGATTTTAGCATCACCTCTTTTCAAAACGATATTATTTACTCGACTGCCATCAGCAAGTTCTGCAATATGATTTTGAAGCTTAAAGTTGGGATCAAAATTGATACAATCAGAATCACATGTGCCGTTGCACCACAATCGACAAGAAAATTATTATTGTTTGTTGAAGCATTAAACATGCATGAAAATAAGAATGTATGTTCACTAATGGAGCTCTCCACATTTTTAATAGAGTCGCCTTTGAAAGTCCTGTATCTACATTGGAAACTCTTATGATTAGGTCGTCCACAATTATGGCAAATAATTTTTGTACTTTTCTTAAGAGAAAAATTGTTTTAGGAAACGTTGCGGTTTTTATTCCCGGTATGGGTATAATTTGATTTTGGTGTTTTTATGTGTGCATTTTTAAATGTCATGATATTTGTAGATTCGTTTTTTTTTTTTTTCTGTGATCATTTTTTTCAGTTTCCTCGTAACTTCTGAGTGCCACCTTGAATTGGCTAAAAGTCATGGGTTTTTCTTTCTGGGTTATCACGGTGGTAAATGGGTTAAAATCACTCGGTAATCCCTTAAGGACCATGGAAATTAACAAACTGTCGCTTATAACTTCACCAAAGATTTTTAAAGAATTTGCAGTGGTTTTGGCTCTTTTAATATAATCTGTAATAGTTTCGGCTTCCATTCGTTTCAGAGAGGTCAGTTCAATATATAAAGAAATAATTTTGGGTTTTTCTTTCGATAAATAATGCTCTCTCAATATGTTTAATGCTTTGCAGCCATCGTTCGGGGCTTTTCTCAATACCAGTGATAGACTTCGGTCATCTTAACACTGTATTAATCCCATAAAGACAGTTGCATTCTTTTCAATGAAGTCAGGGTCGTTTCTGTTTTCAGGTTGTGCCTGAAGTACTTTGTGTAGCTTTTGAATTTGTAGATATCCTAAAAATTTAACTTGCCATAATTCGAATTTTGATTCAGATCCATCGAAATAAAGACACACATTGGGCCCATAACCTCTAGAAGTGTTAGCTATGTTTAGTTTCAGAACAGTTTCCGATGGTTAGTTGTACTACACTGGTTCTCAGTAGACAGTTCTCGAGTTGAATTCCAGTGCAAAATATTCTTCCTGCGTTGACACGAAGAAACATATGGTTATTTATTTCGAATAAAAATACAAAATTGGGAAATGGGGGAAAGGTCGGTCATGACTAATTAATGCTGCCTAAGTTGACTTAGCTAGATCCTATTTTTACTCTACTCTCACCACAATACCTCATTTATACTATACATCCATCAGCGTATACATCCTTCTTCAATCACCAAAAACTCATACTATGACTAACCTACTTAAACCCAATGTAATACAATATGTAAAAAGGGGGGCGGCTGGTGAATAAAGAAATTAAAAGTTATATTTACAATCAAAAGAAAGGAAATGGTGTTAGTATTAAGACCCCCTCTTAGAAACTGTGGCAGATACATGGATTTGCCAGTTGAAAAAGGAGATGCGGGTCTGGTCACTTTATTACTAACATCTCTTACAAAAATATTGCAAGGGAACCCGCATCTCTGGCAAATCACATGATCTGTCACCTACTTGAGGTCTGAGAAAAAAAAGGGGGGGGGGCTTGAAGATACCTCTCACACACTAGCTAAGTTATGAACTTGAAGTGTCTAAAAATAGAACAAGCTAAACTATATATTTGACTTTGAGAACCAAGTCAAAGTTGACGCTTGTTTTTGAGACCCAAAATCCTCATGCCTAAGGCACGTCCAAATACCACTCAAGTCTTGCCCCCCTTATGGGACAGACATGCGCAACAGACACCCACCTTTCAGCAAAGTCTGACGAAGAGAGTCTAACCCTCTCAGCCCTAATACGAACCTTCAAATAAAAACGAAAAATTCGAACAAGGTTGAGAGGAGCAAAGTCCTCAGCTCCATAAACCACTTTCATGTGAGTCCTCTATACCACACCTCTCATTACTGCTAGCAAGGTCAGACATATTTGTCTTCTAAGCTGATCAGTTGTCGGAATCCAGTTGCAACAAACATTAATAGGTTCCAGGTTGAAAGACGGCACGTTCAGGATGCGAACCATGAGCCCAGAAACAAACTCACTCAGCAGCACAATGATGCGACAATAGCAGAAGGTATGATTTAAAGTCTCGTCCTCGTCACCACACCGTTTACAAATAGGCGAACTTGCCAAGCCAGCTGAGTGAAGTCTCTTACTGACCCAGAGAGCATTTCGAATTACCAGCCAGGCCAAAGATGCCTCGTCATTAGTGAGACACCCCGACCTAGGCGCCCAAGGCTAGATCGAGCTATGCTGCCCCCTCGTCAAAGTGATCCCCTCAATTGTATCCTCCCTAACGAATTCCCTTACTAATACTTGATATAATGCCTTTTGGGACAACAGCAGGGTGTCAGAAATGTGTTCTTTTACCCTTAGAAGAGCTTCAAAGCACGGCGACACTCTCCATAGAAGGAACATTCACCTCGGGGTAATCTGTGTGCCTCCCCTTCACTCAAGTGCACACTTCTCAACGTCGAGAAGGTTTTCTGGGTGTCTTCCTTCCAGGAGCCACCATTTCCATCAACTTGCATACACATTCGATCAAGGAAGTACAGACGAAGTGTGTGTTGACGAATCTCCACGTTTAGCACACCCAGACCGCCCTCAGAAGGATGGAGAAAACAAAACTCACAATGGACCATATGGGCCTTTCCAAGCCATAAGAACTTAAACAGAGCCCATTACAAATGGAGAAGTGTATCCGACGGGAGTGGAAGGATTGAAAGATGGTATGTGAATATTGGATATAAGTGTGAAACACACACTTCTGCTCTCCCCTTTAATGAAAGATTTCTGCAGATCAAAACAAGACCGATGATGAGGGGAGGTTCTGTCATGATTTCTCCATTGCCTATGACCTCACTCAGATTGTTCAGGAACCTACCCGTGTTCTATTCGTGATGCTATTCTCTATCTATATAAGAGCCAGGTACGTCCAAGGATGGAATACTGTTGCCACATCTGGGCAGGAGCTGCTAGAAAGGACTTGTCCTGCCTTGATAGAGTTCAAAATAGACCGTAGCCTCGTAGGAGATGTCCTTTTCTCCTCCTTGCAACCTCTATCTCACAGAAGAGATGTTGCGAGTTTGTCTCTGATGTATCGTTATTTTCATGGAAAGTGTTCAACTGAGCTTCAATCTATGGTCCCCCTCGCCAAACTTTCACAAGAAACACTCGTCTAGCTGTAAACACTATCAATAATTTCCCCCACTCTTTATCTGTGCCTAAACCTAAACGTAGATTCCATGAACAAAGCTTCTTTCTTAGAACTGCACGCCTGTGGAATTGTCTTCCGTTTTCCTGCTTTCCGGCTGACTACAATATGGTTGTATTCAAGTCTAAAGTAAATAAGTTCTTGATGAGCCGTTCCATATAAGTTATTAAATTTACCAAATTTTCATTACTAATGATTACTATATTGACCAATTTCTACTGTACACTCTTTAACCCTTATCCTTGAGTGGCCTCTGGGCCTTGATAATGTGGTGATGCCTTTGTAAAAAAAAAAAAAAAAAAAAAAAGATCCACCAAATAGCGACAGCTTTCAGGACTTCTGACCAATTCTTCTCCAGCTGAAGGTCTGGGCCGAACCAGACGCTGAGTATCTTGCAAGGTCCGTCACTCCAGCTGAAGGACCCTTGAAAGGAGACTCCTCTCCAGGAATCAATCTGCAAGCCACAGAACTTGTCACAATTAATTTTGGCCCCTGCAACTGCCTTGTATAATCTGATTTCTGCACCGACAATACTAATCTCAGCATTGTTTGTCACAAACACTGTTACATCATCGGCAAAGGCAGAGTACTTTACCGTGGCAGAAGCGCCCGGCAAAGTGATACCATGTATGGCTGGATTCACCCTTAGCCTACGCAGGAAAGGCTCCAACATGAGCACATAGAGCAATGGTGATAATGGACAGCCCTGACGAATGGCGCGGGATAAACTAAAAGGCTTTGATCTCCTTCCATTCACCTCTACTAGAACTGCGGGATTAGCATAAAGGAGGTGAACCCACAAGCAAAACTGCGGACTAAAACCAGTCACTGATAGAACTTTCTTCAAGTAACGATGGTCCACCCTATCGAAGGCTTTGGACTGATCTAAATTGATCAGTGCGGCTTCAGTGTCGACTTTTTCTATGATCAAGCATATAGAATGCAGATTATCCTGAATTGTCCTGCCTATCACATCACAAGTTTACTCAGGGCTAATCAGGCCAGCCAGGACAAGCTGCAGACGATTAGCAAGAACTTGGACAAAATTTTCAACTCTACATTAAGCATTGTTAAGGGCCAATAATTATCTAACCCGTCCCCACCATCCTTCTTTTTGCATAACAGCTTCAGGATACCCATGGTAAAGTGGTTGGGAATCGAGCCATTCTTCAACCATGAGTTAAATGAAACTGCCAGCAAGGGAACAAAGATGTGCAACATCCTCAAATACACTTTGTAAGGCAGACCATCGATCCCCGGAGACTTGTTAAGACCAACCTGCTTCAAGGCCTCAATAACCTCATCCTCCATTATATCCCCTACGCACCTAGACACTTCAGTCGCCGAAAGGCAAGGAAAGTCAGACAAATAGGTGTCGAACTGTTTCAATAACAGACTGGGTTCCCTGGTAAAAAGCTTCTAAAAGTGTGACCTACACGCCTCCAGAACACCTTCGTTTGTGGTCACGGTTCGTCCATCCGGTAATGTGACTTGTGTGATGTACCAATCGGCCGCTTGTTGAAACTCCTCCGCACGCAATTCAGCAGCCATGTTTGTTGCCTCCTGGGGTATTCTTTTTAACCTAGCCCTAATCGCTAAAGCTTGGTGCTCCTTTTCTGTCAAGGAGGCAAGCTGAGCCTTAATTATGTTTACATTAACACTATCCCCCTCCTCTACTGCCCGATCTAAACTAGACTCTAGTGTCGCTTTAGCTGCCCTAGATTCTTGGTTGAGTCGTTTACTAAAATTGGCAGAAAAGGACCTAATGGCATCCTTAAGATTGGCCCACCACCTATTCCCAATAACAACTCCCGTCAATTCCCACTGTAGAGTTAGTAGTAATCCGTCCTGGTAGCCCTGCACATCAAACAACAACATGTTGAGCTTCCAGTAACCAGCCAACTTTGGCTTAGGTCTATCTAAGTTTAGCCGAACATGATCTGAGTAAACAATGTTATGGAAACTTGGACAATCTAATATTCTTACATCGACTCGCCTAACTAAGAGCCGGTCGATATAACTCGAAAGTTTACCGTGCCGGAGCCGCAGCTACCTGTCCAAGTCCACACTACATCATGGGGCCTTTCATTCCGGAACTTGTCAATAAGATCAAACTTATCAAGAAAATTTCGAAAATGGAAAGCATGGCTATTGCCCCTAGATGTTAACCCCAAGCGATCTAACTCCTGATCCAGGACCGCGTTCCAGTCTCCCGCTAAGATAACGGTTCGGAAAGTACTCATGAACTGCTCAATCCGACGACAAAGAAAATGGGCAAGTTCACTATGACAATTAGGTGCATAAACACTGATAAAACGAAAAGCCCTTCCAAGACAGCACACTCAAATAGTCACCTGGAATGAGATGAGTTTCTTGAACACAACAGACATCCACTCCGACATGCTGCAGATCTAAGTTTAGTTGAAATTTTCGTAAGTCAGCCCTCAGCCCTCGCACATTTATGCTGGCAAGCTTGAGATCCATTACGGTGCCTCAGGGTTGAGTTCCAGAAACAAACATCGCCGTCATCAGCATGCCGATGACTCTCCCGAGCGAATAAGTATCCATCTGCGTAGTGATAAGGCCATCACGGGAGATACCACCAACATGCATGATAGGTTAGTTTAGCTATCCTATACAGGGAAAGATGAATCTTTATGGGGACCCGCCCTACACAACATTTTCTTAAATTTTTGATGTTGGAGTCTTTGAATATAACTAGAGGAGGTGAAAGTTCAAAAGCATTACCATAAGTCATTAATTTCCTCTCTCTTCCAGATGACAGTCAATAATCATTTTGCATTCGGAAAATTGCAGGGGTCTTCGACTGGCATTGCAGCCACCTCCCTGAAATCGATTAGTTTCATCAGGTCAGCATTTTTAAAGTAATGCGCATTGTTAATCTGCGACTCACTGACTGAACAAATGTTTTTACCAGGAAGGTAAAGTTGTTGTATTTTAAAGTTATTACATATATTCATTGTGAGTGTTCTTATTGTTGAGATGTTCATATTGTAAGAGATGGGATGGAGACATTAACAAGTAATATATAAAGAGAGAGAGAGTACATATAAATACACTTTGAGAGGTGATTCGCTATCTAGATAGATAGACCGAGAGATTGGCATTTATGCTTTTGACAGTTCTGTATGGAACGGAAGTGTTTATATAACAAATAGTTTGACACATATACTTTCTAACACATATTTTTTAGATGATGATTTTATCAAATGGTTCTTATACATAAATGGACAATACCTTTTCTTGTTGTAATGATGAACACAGAAGACGGCAGTTATGAAAAACATGATGATCATTTATTTCTTCCATATGACCGGTCAACGGCTTTGCATCCAGGAATTAAAAGTTTCTTCTTTACATCTTCTTCTTCTTCTAAAACCCTCTCGCTTCCAGACGGTGCCAAGGTTCAGTCTGAACCTCTCTGCGTCCCTGGTCGGACTCTCGTCTGACTCTCCGTCTCTCTCTCTAACTAACTCTAACTTCGAACTCTTTCCTATATTGAGAAATCACATGTATGTGTGGCCAACGTGACTATAATTCACGTGTCATCAACATGCGCGATTTGCACGTTTTTTAAACATTCTGATTTACTATTTTCCTTTGTTGTTTTACAAAGGAATTTAACCAACTTATTTAATTCATAAAACCCATATTTTTTTATGCACATTCTTTCTAACAATGTGCATAGTTTCCAAATTTGTATTTATTAAATATTTTATCAGAATCAACAATTTACTAGACATTCGATTTCAAACCTATTGTTCTTTAAAACTTATCTCCAGGGTTCGATTCCCGTTTTCCCTGATTTTATTTTCATTTACTAATTCTCTTTATTTTTATTTACATGAAAAAAGGGACAAGCCTTTTTCATGTAACATCCCTTCCTTTCATATTTCAAAAAAAAAATCTATACATTTTTAAATTTAGTACATCTTTTTTTTATCTACACAACCCTTGGCTAAGAAAGATCAGGCTAAAAAAAAATCCTTTTGTCAGCCCTTTCCAACTGACTTCACAATTATTATTATTTATTTTATTTTGTTTATTTTTTTTTATTAGATCAGACCCTCTCTGATCTTCTTGGCATTACTTTTTGGGTGTAGGGTATTCCTCCCTTGATCCACGTCAGCTGCTTTATCCAGCCACCCTTATGCCGTAAACTAGAGTTCTCACTTTACTTCTTTCGAAATTGACGACTCCTTTCGTCCCAAAAGTACCCTGATCGTATCCTTTGCCCGGTTGTTCTATTAAGTATGGCTTTGTTTCTATTTTTTAACTATCTTATCTTTTTGGGACATACTCAAAGCTCATTTACTTAAATCTTTGTGGTTGGCTTCTGAAGTTTAAGATATATCTTTTTTTTTTTCACACTGATTTACTTGGATTTTCTTGCTTGAACTCTTGGAACTTGATGAAGATCTAGAAAATCTCAGCCTTAACTAACACCTTTTGCGCCACAGTACCTATTTGCGCACTAAATTCTATCTAATAGCCTGATTTTTGTGATTTTTCTTCTCTCTCACCAGAGCTTCTAAGATCCAGCAGATATATCCCACATGACCCGGGTAGGGATAAATATGTCGAGGTTGTTAACCTCAAAAAGAAACTGGATGCCTTAAGAATGGACACTCCTGAATCTTGAATGCTTAGTACTTTTTGTCGTAGACCGGAAATCCAAAAACGTTATAAGAGCTACTTTGGAAATAATAATTTATTTATTGGTAACAATAGGTGTAAGACCCCCGCGCGTAATTAAGTGTAAAGACTACAACACATGGAGTGCCCTGTTCAGCTCAATGAATGATTGTCTATCAATTTCTCAAAAAGAAATAATCACAACAAACTATATCCTAAGAAATTATCTCCGTCCAATGCGATGAATTCCATGGAATTTGGTCGTTTGACATATTACTTGATAAGGAAAACTTCTCGAACATACCTTTTTTTCTAGAAATAGGGGAGGAAAGGCTCCCAATAATTGTAGCAGGCAGGCGGCCAACCTGCTAGAATTGTGGCGATATTGGCCATCTTATGTCAGACTGTCCACAGAAAAAGCCTCCAAGCAAACCCTAAATCCAGAATAGGGCAACATATGGGGATACAGATGTCAGTGAAAGATCCCCGCACCTTCCTGCAAGAAAAAACGAAGGAGGACGACCCAAAAGAAAAAGAATGTTGGCAAATAGTACCCGGATCCTTTCCCCCCCCCCCGGCCGTTTGAGTCTAGATCAAATGAGGGAAGAGGCCATGCTGGAAAGAAACCTAGGCGGAGTAAAGTATGTGGAAATTGTTAATTTGAAAAAGAAACTGGACACTGAAAGATCAACTCCACCCAAATCGCCCATCAAATCTCAACCCGCTTCCTCCAAACAAAGTTCAAAACCACTTGCAATGCAGAAGTTCATCACACAGTCGTCGACAAAAACTAAATCTCTTTCACCATCAAAAGCTATGCCTCCTCCTGTAGCCTCCCCCGTTCCTCACAGACTGCCGAAACTAATTCCGCTTAATCCGACTAAAAAGACAAAAACCTACACTTCTCCTGTACCACTTCTACCAACCCCCATAATAACCCCCCTGCATCCCCCACAAAATCCTCACCTGTTCCACACACCCCTATGGACACGGAAAACCATAAAAATTATAAAAGCCCTTCCCTAGACAAAAAGAAAAAAACACTGTACCTACCCGGCAAAGACATTTGTTGTATTAGTGATCCCCAGATAAATAACACATTTTATTTTAGAGGAGCTGATCTGTCGAAACTAGTAGACTTCAGGGAAGTGGCCGGAAAACCTACAAGTAATCCTACCAACTTCCCTAATGCAAAACGCATTCTAACTGTTATCCAGAAAAGGGAGCCAACAAAGCTTTTGATCTTTCTACCCCTCTAACTGTATTTAAGGACACTGACATAAGAAATTTTTAAAAATGTCGTGTTGGGAGGGTCCCCGTCAAAATGCATCCCTCCCTGTATAGGGTAGCAAAATTAACCTATCCAACACATGTTGGCGGTATCTCTCATGATGGACTCATCGACACTCAGATGGGTACCTATTCCCTCACGAGAGCCGTCAGCACACTTACGACCACGATGTTCATTTCTGGTTCTCAACCCTAAGGCACAACCATGGATTTCAAGTTTGCTAGTGTAAATGTCCGAGGGCTAAGGGCCGACTCACGAAAATGGCGCTTGAGTTTGGACCTACAGCACCTCGGAGTGGATATTTGTTGCATGCAGGAAACCCACTTTATTCCTGGTGACCATTTATGTGCGCTGTCTAAGACCTTTAAGGCTTACTCAGCATACTTTAATTCTTACTCTAGAGGGGTTTCCTGGCTAGTTAAAAGGTCCCTAGATGCGTCGTGTGACCTGTGCTACATTGATCCGGAGAGAACACTATGTGTTTTGGATGTTATCATAAAGGGTAGGGCTTTTCATCTTATTGGAATTTATGCGCTGAATAGTCATGTTGAGCTGGCTACCTTTTTTGTGAATCGAGCAGTTCATGGATACTTCTCGAAAGGTTATCTTAGCGGGAGACTGGAACACTGTTCTGGGTCCCAAGTTAGATCGTTTTGGGTAACCTTCTAGGGGAACTAACAGATTGAGATGCTGTTTCATTTCATGAATTTGTGGATAAGTTTGATCTTATCGACAAATTCTGAAATGAAAAGCCCCGTGACTTAGTGTGGACTTAGACAGTTAGACGCGGCTCCAGTCCAGTACAGCTCTCGAGCTATATCGACCAGTTCTTAGTTAGGCGAGTCGACATAGGAGTATTGAATTGTCCAAGTTTCCACAATATAGTTTACTCAGATCACAGACTTGTTCATGTATGGATAACCTTAGATAGACCTAAGCCTAGAGTAGCCAGTTACTGGAAGCTCAACACGTCATTGTTCGATGTGGAGGGCTTCCATGACGGGCTATTACTAACCCTACAGCAGGAATTGACGGGGGCAATTATTGGGAATAAGTGGTGGGTAAAAATTAAGGAAGCCATTAGATCCTTTGCTGCCAACTTTAACAAAAGACTCAACCAAGATTCTAGGGCAGCTAAAGCGAAGCTAAAGTCTAGATGAGATTGGGCGGTGGAGGAGGGGGATAGTGCTAGCGTTAATATAATTAAGGCTCAGCTTGCCTCCCTTACTGAAAAGGAGCAGCAAGCTTTAGTAATTAGGGCTAGGTTAAAAAAAATGCCCCAGGCAGCAACAAACATGGCCGCTGAACTGCATGCAAAGGAGTTTAGACAAGCGGCTGATAGGCACATCGCTCATGTCACATTGCCGGACGGGCGTACCGTGACCACAAACCAGGGTGTGCTGCAGGCGTTTAGATCGCATTTCCAGGAGCTTTTTTACATGGAACCCGGTCTGTCATTAGAACAGTTCGACACCTATTTGGCTGACTTTTCTCATCTTTCGACGACCGAAGCAGCTAGGTGTGAAGGTGGCATAATGGAGGATGAAGTCATTGAAGTCTTAAAGCAGGTCAGCCTTAATAAGTCACCAGGGATCGATGGTCTGCCCTACGAAGTGTATTTGAGGTTGTCACATATCTTTGTCCCGTTATTGACGGTTTTGTTTAACTTATGGTTTAAGAATGGCTCAATCCCCAAGTACTTTACCATGGGTGTGATAAAACTTGTTCGGGGATGGATTAGGTAATTTCCGGCCCTTAACGATGCTTAACGCTGAGTTAAAGATTTTGGCCAATATTCTCACAAACTGTCTGCAGCTTTTCCTGGCTCATCTTATTAGCCTCGAGCAAACGTGTGCCATGAAGGGCAGGACAATCCGGGATAACTTGTACACGATACGCCTGATGATAGAAAAAGTCGACACTGAGGCCATGCTGATCAATTTAGATCAGTCCAAAGCCTTCGATAGGGTGGACCATTGGTACTTGAGGGCTGTTTTGTTGCGGCTGGTTTTGGCCCGCAATCTCGCTTGTAAATTCATCTTCTCTATCCTAACTCCGCGGTGATGATAGAAGTGAATGGGAAGAGGTCGAGACCCTTCAGTTTGTCACGTTCAATTTGTCAGGGGTGCCCGTTATCACCCATGCTATATGTGCTTGCAATCGAGCCTTTTTTGCACAGGCTAAGGGTGAATCCGGTCCGACACGGAATTGCTTTGCCAGGAGCAGATGTCAGGTAAAGTACTCTGCCTATGTTGACGACGTAACTGTGCTTGTAACGAGCAATGCTGAGATTAGTGTCGTTGGTGTAGAAATAAGATTGTATGAAATGGTAACAGGGGCCAAAATTAACTGCGACAAGTCTTCGGGTTTGCGCATCGGTGCCTGGAGGGGTATGCCCCTTCAGGGACCCTTTAGTTGGAGCGACGGGCCTTGCAAGATGCTCAGTGTCTGGTTTGGTCCTGACCTCCAGCTGGAGAAAAATTGGTCGGAGGTTCTGAAAGCAGTACGGTCGGCAGCTGCACTGTGGATCAGTAGAAACCTTCCATTAAAGCGGAGAACAGAGGTGTGTAATACCCACATCTATCCAATCTTTATTTATCGTCTATCAGTGCTTCCAATCCTGTCAGATACACTGCTATTTTGCAGAGGGCTCTTTTCAACTTTTTATGGCTTGTCACGATATCTGCTATCTACATACTTCTGAAGGTGGTCTAGGTATGCCAAACGTGGAGATTCGGCTTCACACACTACAGCTCTACTACCTGGATCGAATGTGCACACAAAGTAGGGGAAACGGTGGCCTCTGGATGGAGGACACCAAGAAAGCCGTTCCGGCTTTGAGAGGGGTGAACGAATCCAAGGGGGAGGCACACAGGTTGCCCCGAGGTGAATGCCCCTTCTACTGCAAGTGCTGGCGTGCACTGAAGTTCCTCTTAAGAGTAAAGGAAAGCCTTTCTGACTCTCTGCTGTTGTCCCAAAAGGCATCTTACCAGGTTTTAGTGAGGGGATTCGTAAGGGATGTTATCAGTGAGGGCTCCCTTTCATGAAGGGGCAGCTCCGCTCAATCTGGCCTTGGGTGCCTGGGTCAGTATGCCTCACTAACGACGAGGCCTCCTTAACCTGGCTGGTAATTTGGGATGCTTTCTAGGTCAGTAAGAGACTTCACTCAGCTGGCTTGGTGACTTTGCCTTTTTGCACACGGTGCAGCGATGAGGTCAAGACTTTATGTCATGCCTTCATTTATTGTCGCATCGTGGTGCCGCTGATTGAGTTTGTTACAGGTCTCATGGCTCGCATAATGAACACATCGTCATTAACTTTGGTTCTTATCAATGTCTGTAGCAATTGGGCATCGACAACGGATATGCTTAAAAAAGAATTGTGTTTGACCTTGCTAGCAGTGATAAGAGATGTGATCTGGAATACACGCATGAGAGTGGTCTACGGATCTGAGGACTTCGCTCCCTTTAACTTTATACAAATCTTCCATTACCATTTGAAGGTTCATATCAAGGCCGAGAGAATTAGACTCTCTTCGTCAGACTTTGTTGAAAGGTGGGTGTCACTTGCATGTGTGTGTCGGGTGAGAGAAGCAAGTCTTGACTGGTTCTTGGATGTTCCTTAGGAAAAAAATTCTGGGTAACAGAAACGAACGTCAGCTCTGACTCGTTTTTAGTCCAGTTAGGCTAGGGTAGGACCATTTTTTAGGCTCCTGTGTTCATAACCTAGCTAGTGTGTGATAACGATCATTAGGCCCCTTTTTAAGTTTGCCCACCGTTTTTTGTTTGTTTCGGCTGGCAAATCGTCGTATCTGTCACAGTTTAGCAACAGGGGGGTCTTTTGTTAGTAACATTGTAAATATCTCATCCTATATTGTATAATAAAATTTTTATATCCCAAGCCCCCCTTTTTTATGGGATTTTAATTAGGTTATCATGGTATGATGTTCTTATGGTGATTGACGATGGATTTATACGCTGATGGATGTATAGTATGAATGTGGTATTGTGGTGAAAGTAGAGTGAAAGTAGGAACTAGTTAGGTTAGTTTAGTTAGCATTAGTCACATAAGACCGTCCCTTCCCCCCCCCTCCTATGTTCGGCCTTGTGTCAAATTTTTCTTTGTTTTTTACTTTTGTAAAAAATTATTGAAAATAAATATTTACCCCATTATAGTGCAAAAATATTGCAACAAGAGGAAAATGTAAAATATAAGTTTAGAAATCTTTTCCGTGTTTGGTGTTTACCATCAATTTGAAAGGGGGTGGATCAGATAATATTTCTTTTTCTTTATTTTTTAGATACATTAATAAAAGGTATAGGTTCAGTGTAGTATAGTTTGGTGTTTTTTGTAAACACTATCCTTTAGAGATTTATCGCAAGAGATTTTGGGAGTATCAAAAACTGCTTTGAGTTACTACTGATTCATTTAATAACGCATTTAGGAATATGTTATAGATTTTGGGTGATTAGGAAGTCGTTGAACATAAATCGAATTTGCATTCTCTTTTTTACGGGGTTTTTATAATCCTTTACTTGTGTTAAAGATTATACCAAGAAATTTATTATTTTCAGAGTTGAAATTATATCCACTTTAAGTTTAACTCTTTTCATTTCTTTAAGAATGACTTTCTTAATTTTTTCGCATTTTTGATTATCTGATTTTTTTACAACCAGAAGCTCTTTATCCCTATAAAGACCTATTGTCTCAACTTAAGTAAATATACATAAAGACCTACTAAATCTGTCATTTTTGCTGAATCCAAAGAACTTATCGATATATTAAAGGGTCCAACCTGTTGGGGTTTTTGTCTTTTTTTTTTTTGTTTTTTAGTCCATTATATATACTGGACAAAGCAAGGGAGGGTAGAGTGGTAGCCCTCGATATAGCTAAGGCTTTTGACAGGGTTGTGCACGATAGTCTTCTAAGAAAAATCAGATCATATGGTATCACTGGAAGAATACATAATCTAATTAAATCCTTCTTAAGTAAGTGAAATATCCAGGTTGTCCTCGGCGGTCATACACCTAAACAATATGGTGTCTATCCTGGGACCTTTATTATTCCTGAGATTCATACATTTTTCATGATAAACATCCATCTAGCTGAAACCACTGTCAAAAATTTTCGCCACTCTTTATCTATGCCAAAACTAAAATGTAGATTTCATGAACAAAGCTTCTTTCTTAGAAGTGCACGCCTGTGGAACTCTCTTCCGTTTACCTGTTTCCCACCTGACTACAACCTGGATGTCTTCAAGTCCAACATAAACAAATTCCTGATAAACCACTCCCTTAAATAAGACACTATCAAATCCCCAATACTAACGATTACTACGATACTATCCCATTGATTATTGTATATGCAATAACCCTTATCCCTGAGTGGCTTTCGGGCCTTGATAAGTGGTGACTACCTTGTAAAAAAAAAAAATGACCCCCCTGATAAAATTGTTTCTGAGGTGGGTATATTTGCTGATGACACCACTCTAAATAACAGGCACAAGGGGAAAACAGACGGACACATATCTAGGGAGATGGCAGAAACACTAGATGAAGACCTCCAATCTGTAGTGGAATGGGGATAAAAAATGAATGATCACATTCAATGCTGCCAAGACTAAGCTTGTTTCCTTCAATAATTACAAGAAACCTTCTCTACCACCAATAGCAATGGCTAAAAACACATTACCTGAAAGTACTTCCTTTAAACTCCTCGGCCTAACGTTCACAGGGAACATGAACTGGAATAGATACATTGGGAGCATTGCCAAGGCTGCTGTGAAGAAAGTGAGCTCTCTCTGCCGTGCTAGAAAGCTACTTACACCTAAAAGTATCCTGTACCTCTATAAGGCCACCATTCACCCATGTATGGAGTACTGTTGTCACATTTGGGCTGGTGCATCTATTACTTGTCTCTCACTCCTGGGCAGGGTTCAAAAGAGAATCGCCAACCTGATAAGTTCTGAACCATCATCTAGGCTTCAGCCTCTGTCCCATCGACGAAATGTTGCATCCCTCTGCTTGTTCTACAAGTATTTTAATGGTGAATACTCTAACGAACTACAAGCACTTGTACTCCTTCGATGCAAATACCCCCGACAAACCCGACAAGCAGCTAAATCCCACCCCTACACAGTAGAGATCCCTAGGTGTAAGAAAGCTGCAAGACTTTGGAACTCCCTTCCGGGATTCTGCTTCCCCAACTGTACTGACATGCAGAAGTTCAAGTGTAATGTGAACAGACATCTTGCTACTCATGTCCCTTCATAATATCCCTGCAATTTATGTCCCCAATAGTAGTCCCCTACTTCAAAGTGGCACTGTGCCTTATTTGGGCTGAAAATTGAATAAATAAAATTATTCATTTTTATTAATTAATTCCTACACTTTTTAATAGCGTCAATTTCATCATTAGCGATGTTGGAAAGGAGAGTGGCAAATTTTATTACAGCTTTAAAAAGTTCCTTTGTGATTTAAGTATAGTAATTCTCAATATTGAATTGAATAAAGGAATATTTTTTCTTGTTTTCGATGTTAAGGAACCAGCTAATGGTTTCACAGATTTAGTTTGTAATTATATTTTATCTGAATATTCTTTCTAAGATTCATTTTGCTAATTTCACATATTTCAGGCATAGTATGATTTATAAATCTAGTGGAAAATTTCTCAGGAAAGTATACTTTGTGGTCTTTAAGAAAAATGTATGCTTTCTCCTATGTAATTTACTAACATTTTTATGAAAATCGCCCGAGACAAAAGCCACTTCATGTAAAGAGCTAAGAAATACTACTTTACGGTCAAAAACTCGACAACAAAAAGTGTTAGATGAAATAGATTCTCACCCAGAAAACACTAATTCTTCCCTTTTTGCAGAAACATCACATGGAATATGCGAACTAAAGAAAAAAGTAAGAGAAGCGAGAGTTATGAGAATGGCAAAAATAAACCGAAAATTCACTTTCTACTCTCGTTAAATTATGGGCTCAAGTTAGTAAAACGCTCTTCAAACTTGAACCAGAAATAAATGTTCCGTGATATTTTCTCTGTTCTTTTCTCTTACATCTTTATTAACTATTATTTAACTCTATTATTAATCTGTAATTCGTCCGTTATGATTTTGCTGTCATAGTTAATTCTGTTCGCTAAATCTAAATTAGATTTCTTATAATTTTTTCAGTACTGTTTTGTTCAAGAATTATATAGTACTCTTGTTTTGTTAAGTTTATAAAAGTTTCGTGTTTTATTAGATTTGACAAAAATGTTTTGAGTTATTGATTTCTTTAACAGAAATGGCTTTTATTTTGTAAAAGACAATATTGATTAAATCGTTTTTAAAATTATCAAGTTGTTCAATATGAGGTGCAAATTCCTGATTTCTGAACTCGAAATAATCATTTTAATTATTATTTTTAAGTTTATCCAGAAAAAGTGTACTTTCCATTTCATTCGTCCAAGAAGTGCTTATGTTTATAGGAAGAACAATAAGGTAATTCCATGTGTTGGTTGTCGGAATATGTTTTAGGAGTGATATTATCATAGGTTAAGAATATTCAAAGATAGAAACAACATGAATTTAAGTTTTATTTAATAGTGCTCATTAATAAATAGAGCAAGATATGTTTTCATTCATATTCAAATAAACCTTTTTAATGTTGCTTTTTTATTGTTGCATGACAATGTTTCGGTCAATTAGTTGTTAAAGACGTCGTCAGGCGACGCAAGTCTGTTCTTTAACAGTTCGAATCCTCAATGAAGATGGAACACACGAATTCTTTTGACGATATTTCAACTCCGGAATTTATTACCATCATTTCAAACCTTGAGTCTTAATATCGGTTCATCATATTTTGGACTATGTTGTTGTTGTTGTTGTTGTTGTTGTTGTTGTTGTTGTTGTTGTTGTTGTTGTTGTTGTTGTTGTTGTTGTTGTTGTTGTTGTTGTTGTTGTTGTTGTTGTTGTTGTTGTTGTTGTTGTTGTTGTTGTTGTTGTTGTTGTTGTTGTTGTTGTTGTTGTTGTTGTTGTTGTTGTTGTTGTTGTTGTTGTTGTTGTTGTTGTTGTTGTTGTTGTTGTTGTTGTTGTTGTTGTTGTTGTTGCTGCTGCTGCTGCTGCTGCTGCTGCTGCTGCTGCTGCTGCTGCTGCTGCTGCTGCTGTTGTTGTTGTTGTTGTTGTTGTTTGTTTGTTTGTTTGTTTGTTTGTTTGTTTGTTTGTTTGTTTGTTTGTTTGTTTGTTTTTCTTACAGAATGTTTCCATTACAGACTTCACTTGGAAAGCCTTACTAAGTTTGGATTTTTTTTCTTTTTCTGTTTATTTCTACATTTTACTTTTCTCACTATTCATTTATGTACTTCCGGCTTTCTTATCTGCTCCCCCTATTTGATTTTTTTTCTACTTCCTTTTAGTAGTCTCATTTAATCTTCCTATTTATATATACCTATAACTTTTATCATATTAGTATATAATTATATTTTATATGTTTTTCATTTCTAATCTAAATGTTCTTCGGCTAGTTTTTATGTTTGTTTTTGTATAATTCTGGCTTCTCTCTTCTGATGAGCAGCATTTACATTCGAAATTCCATGAGGTTTTTCTTTTCTTTTTTATTCTATTTATTCCCTATTGATTTGATGATGTAATAAAGCTCTATGTAACTTTTATTTCTCATCTTTTATTTTATTATATGAATTGCTCCTCTTCGCCGTGTAGAGCTTTTGTTATCTTGATAGGTTTGTTTTCAATGCATACGCCTTTAACGTATCAATTACGATAAACTAATTCAGTTATTTCATTTTTAAAAATTTTGTATTTGTTGGCTTCTGTGGACTACTATTCTCATCTTGGTTGTTATTTTCACAACTTTTCGGCCGATGTAACCTCCGACTTTATCCTAGTTCATCTTTTCGAACTTGAGAACCTCTAAAAATGTCTAGCTAAGCTTGTTATTTAATGTATGCGTGAACTTTTCTCATTCCGTCAGCCATTAGAAGGGTTAATAATTAATCATTGTATTTATTCTTAGTTACCTGTAGCAATAATTGGACCTTCAATCTCCACAGGACTGTCACTTAAAACTGGTTGTTAATCTTTATTTGTTGTGCCTCATTTTTGTGTTACATCGGCGGAAACGTTGTGAAAATGAAAGACAAATGCGAACAGTAGTTCGTATAATTAAAATAATATAAATCCATTTTTTATGATTTTCATGCAAATTATCAGTCATCGTTTAAAATTTCTGAAACAAAAATAAAGATTCATGAAATATACGAACTGTTATCGAAATGACTGAATTCGCTGTTAAAGGGTTAAATGGTTGCAAAATAAAAACGCCACAAAATAAAAACGCCACAAAATAAAAACGCCACAAAAAACCACAAAAGCAAACAAATAAATAACAATATACTGCAAAGCTTTAAAAAAAAATAAACATTTAAGAAAACTGCAATATGACGTATACGTCTGCCAGTTCTTATCTGAAAATATTAGGTCGGTGCAAAAAATTTTGCCGGTTTAAAATTTCATCTTGAAACGTTGTGTATGTTTTATTCACATCAGTAACCACCTTTGCTCTTGTGGGGGTCGTCAGGCCTTTTTAGGAACTAACTTCCTCCACAAATAAATAAAAATAAAAAGAAGGTTTATTCACAGAAACCAACCATTAACAAATAAAATAATATTCTCTTTATAATGACTTCAGAAGTCCTTTTTAAGTGTTCGTATAAAAAAGGAGAATGTCTTTTTTTGTTGAACTGTTCATATATTAAAAAATGTTAAGAGAGGCAATAGGTAATGTTCGCCTGTGAAATTGTATGAAGCGCGCGGAGCGGTGAAAATGGAAGAGTGATAGTAACACGCGTGGAAGGTCCGAATGAGAATGCAATTGAGAGAGAGATTTGATGTTTGTGTGTGCTTAAATACTATTTGGACCGGCTCCCAGCAAGCTTAAAAAGAAAAGTTTAGAAAAATGTCCTTGGAGAAATCCCATTGGACGGAAACATCACGTGGGGTGCTCTGTACTACGTCCGCTCGTTTTGAGTCGATTTAATATATAAGGCCACGCCGGAATTTGCGTGGGAGTTATTTTTTATTTTTCACGCGCCAACATAATCATAATCATACTGCGCGCCTAATAAAAATACAATATTTATTTTTATAACAATTTTTAATCCGAATCTTAACCGTATCAACTGGCGCACTCTCTATAACTTAATTCTGTCTGTCAACGAACTCATACATTCTTGTTTTTGATGTAAAATATAAATCTAACTCCTGTTAAATCTCCTCTCGTGATATTAACCGAAGGATATCTGAATGGTTTTGTAATCCTTGAAATAAGTGATAATTCGAGGGAACTAGGTCTAAAGAATATGCAGGACAGGGCAACATTTCCCAACAAAATTCTCCTATGAGATCTTTGGTCAGTACTGATGTGTAAGGACAAGTATTATTTCTGTTGATGAAAGAAGGTCGTTTTCGGGCCAACATGGGTGAGAATATTGCAGAAAAATATGAATAATGCTTTAATATTCTGAAAGTGACATGTTTAAGTAATAACAATATACACAAAATATATTGCAAGGGTTGAAAATGCTCCTTCTACAAACCAGCAAAAACTTCTGCACTGACCAGATAGTAAGTGGACATTTTAGTACCCAGTCGACATATTTGGATATGCAAAACCGACTGGTTCCGTTTAGTATATAATTCAAAGAATGTTTCATGGGTAGTAAAGGATGATCTAGATTTACGTCAAATTAGCGCAGAACAGACAACGTCACACTTTATTAGGCAAATAAAGTAGAGCAGTGTGTGAATTTGACAAGGGAAATCATCCGTCTGTTTGTCAAATGAACAGCTGGTTGTAGGGTGTTGGTTTTATTCATTATTTTTTCTGAGAAAGAAGAACCTTTATCGAAATCAAAAGTCGCTTATGATTAAATAAATAACACAAAGACGTCGTTGTCCAGTTGCTCGGTTGAAAAGAAGAATTAAAAGTTATTAAATATGTACAACTTCTCCACAAAAGATCGGGTATATGGTCCAGAACTACACCCTTCAATTGTATTAAAATGCGTACATTTCCCAAAATAAATAAATCGCGCGCGCGCGTGCGTGCGTGCGTGCGTGCGTGCGTGCGTGTGTGTGTGTGTGTGTGTGTGTGTGTGTGTGTGTGTGTGTGTGTGTGTGTGTGTGTGTTGGGAGGATTAATTGGAATCGGAATCAGGAATCGGAACTTTTGGAGTATCGGAATCGGGAAAATTTGAATCTCATTTCCGATTCCAAAATGATTCTTTTATTTTTTCCAGACAATTATATAAAGAAACAAACACAGATGTATTTATTTGTCAGAAGATTGTTTATAAAACTAAGGGACACAGGACCAGGATTTCTGGGTCCACTTTAATTATTTTATTGGTAAATTATGGCAAACAAAGTAAATAATCAAGAGTTCACTTACTCGTATTCCCTCATAAAACCTATTAGAATGCTCACACTGTTTTTGGCCCCTATAAAACGTCAATATGATACTTCTCAGGGTTCAAAGTTAAATTAAAAGATAAGTTTTATTTTTAAATTTTCTGGCGCCGACCTAGTCTCATGCTGTCTAGAGTGGTCATATTTGAAACAACCCTATGTTTTATTGCATTTTATTTTTTGTTTTTGCCACAAGTGAAAAGCACAGATAAAAGTTTAATGAGTTTATCAAAGCCTTGGATAAAATACGTAAAAATATGTAAAGGATGAACGTTTAGAAAGTTACCAAATTATGGAGCAGAAGTTATATCTACATTTAAAATACCCTCCAATACTCTTTTGGCGATTATGTGTGGGTACACTGAAAAAGAAAACACATAATTATTGTATAATTTAGAGTGGCCTGAGTTGCACATATAAATTTAATATAAACTGATCTCCTATTTTCTGGGTCATTATAACTTTTAGAACTGATAACCAATTTTTTACCACTAACGAAAGTCCGACAGCCAAAGTCATAACACTACTCGTAATCGCTTTATTTTTCGCATTACCGCCCAGACTTAGGGTTAGTATTAAGAAAAAATCTATTCACAATGATATATTATATACTAAATTTTAACCAGGAATATTAATATGACCAAAGTTTTAAAACAAACAAAATTAACAAAATTAAAACGTTGTCTGGTCGGAACTTTATATGTGTTGGAATTTTTTTTTTGTACCAATAATAGTGCATCCACCCCACCTGTTTACATTTATTATTTTTTATCTGGTTCTTGTATCTGATTTTTTTGTATTTTGTATCTTTTTTTGATTCTTAGTTTCGTACATTTTGGGTTTGTACGAAACTCCCTTTAATTTGGAGAAAAGGGAAATGCTAGCTCCGTGATAACGTCACGAGCCCAGCGCGAGATTCTTTCTCTTTAGAAATTCCGCTGACGTGGAGATTGGACATTTGTTTCATTGCCCGGTGCTGAAAATAGAATTTTAACGAGCCTTCTTCAAAGAAGAAAACCCGACAAGAATACCCGGGTATGTGACGAGACATACTTCTGAAAACTATCTACGTGACTACGGTTTTGCACATATTTTAGAAGGAGTGAAATTATTTTAAAGAAAATACCTTATTTTATGTGACAAGGAATTTTGGAACCTCCTACAAAGAAGAAAACCCGGCAAGAATATCCGAATATGCGATGAGGCCATACTTCTGAAATCCATCTGCATGTCTATGGTTTGCACACAAACATGGAGGGAGAGAAAATTCTAAAAGAACTTTAAACAAGAAAAAAAAAGGAAAAAGGCACGTGCCTGACTGGCTTTCAATTTGTGAGTACGCTCCTGAAATTTATTTCATATGAGAGTGTGATTAGGAGATACTATTTTGCATCATCTTCATTATAAGAACCAGTGTTATTTTTTTTTTTATTACATGTTACTTTGGCGTTTCATAAGTTTAATGCCCGCAAAGGGAAAAATTTGCAACTTATTATTGTGAATAAAATCTTTTCTTCGTTTCAAAGCAAGACCTTTATATTTTATTCTTCCCCCCCCCTTTTTATTCCATGCTGTCATTTTTTTTTACTTTAGCATCGAAATTATCTGGAAGCAAGATAAAATTCCGACATATGCAAAACCGACTGGTTCTGTTAACTTTATATGCAAAACCGACTTTTTGTTGTTTTATTTATTTTTTCAGGCCATTTACACATAATCGTCTGAAAAATGAAGGGTCACATTTTTATTTTCTGGTGGATTAGCTTAAGTTGCAGAATTCTAATAGTAACTTTATTTCTTTCACAGCAAAATGCTTAAATTACGAATTGATACAAAATGGGAAAATAAGTCGCGATAATTTGTTCAAATTTTTCAATATAATCATCAAAATAAAAATTTGCACTGTAATCACCTAAAAAAGTAGAATCTTATTTTTAGGGGGTGGCTAATGGTAGCTAATGATCTTAATCTACGGATTTGCCGCCATCATCATCATCATCATCATCAGCAGCAGCAGCAGCAGCAGCAGCAGTAGTAGTAGTAGTAGTAGTAGTAGTAGTAGTATTTCTATATTATATTTTTCTTTCTACAGTAAAACAAATCAGTCTAAGAGCTGATCAAATCTCAATAATTAGGATAAGAAATATGAACATTCTTTGGCAGTGAGAAGTCACAGAACAGTTCATTATCATCCCCGAAATTCCCATATTAAGAATGGTTTTCTATATAGTAACATTATTATTTAGAAAATTATTTTAACAGTGAGAGAAGGATTTTGTAAAATTATTCTCTTTCTACACCGTCTTCTTATTATGCATAGAAAGCGTCGACTATTTTCCAATATGAAAAAATTCAAATAACATTAAGAACGAACCTTCCAAACTAGCTTTGTTTTGAAAGAAATATAAATCTTTCAATCAAATACAAAGAAAATATTTGAGAAAAAATATTTAAAAAGATTTACTCGTGTAATATACCCCCCCCCTCATCGTAGTGTACATTTTACGTTTTGCAAAAATAAATACGGACATTACATGGGATTTTACAGTAATTAAAAAATATATTTTTTCAACCAACAAATCTCTAATTGAATATTGAGAAAGTTTATAAGAATCGAAATCGGAATCGGTCTTGTATTGGACTCGGGAATTTAGAACAGGATCAGTAATTGTATCAAGATCGGGAAAATATCTGGAATTGTCCCATCACTAGTATGTACGTGTTAGTAGAAGAATACCCTCCTAGTACAGGTAAAATTAATTTCTCGTACAGAATAGTTTTGCATTACTTTAAGTCCCCATGCAAAGATTAAAATAAAAAATATAAAATCTACTAAATTCAGGTAATCTTGCTTAATCAGTGTCAAATGACAATGGATCAAATTCAATACAAATCAGAAATATTTAAATTTTCCATTTGGAATTTCTGCCCATCTTATGCACCCCCAAACCACTTAATGTATTTTAATGTTTTAATTCGAGGTTGCACTCATATTATGCCTCTTAATATTTCTTTAAAAGATCCAAAGAAACCTAATTTTTTTTTTATTATTACATTTTCACACCAAACAAGGCACATTGCCACTTTGGTGTAGGGGGCTACTATCAGGGGCAACAGCTACTGGGGCACTATGTTGAATTTGGGCAGCAAGATGTCGGTTCACGTTACACTTGAACTTCTACATGTCAGTACAGTTGGGGAAGCAAGGATCTGGAATGGAATTCCAGAGTCTAGCGGTTCTGGGGAAGAAACTACTGGAGTAGAAAGATCTTTTACATCTAGGGATCTCTACTGTGTGGGGGTGGGATTTAGCTGCCTGTCGGGTTTGTCGAGGGTGTCTACGCCGTGGGGGCACAAGTGTCTGCAGTTCGCCATAGCATTCACTATTAAAATACTTGTAGAACGGGCAGAGAGATGCAACATTTCATCGATGGGACAGAGGCTGGAGCTTAGATGCCAGTTCAGGGCCTATCAGATTGGCAACTCTCTTTTGATCCTTGTCTAGGAGCAAGAGACTAGTTGCAGATGCACCAGCCCAAATATGACAGCAATACTCCAAACATGGGCGAATGGTGGCCTTATACTACATGATACTTTCGGGTGTTAGTAATTTTCTAGCACAGTAGAGAGAGCCTACCTTTTTTGCAACAGCTCTGGCAATGCTTTCAATGTGATTGTTCCAACTCATGTTTCCTGTGAACGTTAGGCCAAGGAGTTTGAAAGATATACTCTCAGATAAAGAGTCACTGGCCATTGCTATTGGTGGCAGAGAAGGTTTCTTGTAATTTGACAAATATTCATTAATTGATGTCCCTACGATAGCAGAGTCAGGAACAAGGACAGTTTTTAAAGTGAGAAACATCCAGCTCCCCCAAAGAGAGCACCCTGGATTGGAAAAAATATATATTTCCTTAGTCTGGTAGGATTTATCTTTCACTAATCAAGAACAGAATAGACCAAATGTAGGATCATAACATATTACACCTTGTTCCTAACTAAAAAGACCAAGGAAGAAAATCGGAGTTATCTACTTTTTTACAAATAGTTCTTCATTTTGCAACCAATTTATAAAACTAAATTAAATTAAATGCAGTTACTATTTAGACCCTTTACTTCTAGCATCTCTGTTATAAAGTCAAGCTAAAAATTGGATCCCATCTTATTTTTCAACTTTTTATTGATCTCACTAATTTATCCTTTCTTTATTACATTTTCACCCTAAACAAGGCACAGTGCCATTTTGATGTAGTACTATCTGGGGCATAAGTTGCAAGGATACTATGTAAGAAGTTGAGCAGCAAGATTTCTGTTTGCATTATACTTGCACTTCTGTATGTCAGTACAGTTGGGGAAGCAGGAACCCGGAAGGTCTTCCTCTTGGGCTTCCGCCATTGCCTTGAATACGTGCTCATTCGTTTTCCCCTCATGCCTGTTATAGAGCGTGGTGTCGTCAGCAAATATGCCCATCTCAGAGACAATTTTATCAGGGAGGTCATTTATGAATATCAGGAATAATAAAGGTCCAAGGATAGACCCTTGAAGTACACTCACATTTATATCATATTGTAGGACCATTGAGGGCAACCTGGATTCTTCTCTTATTTAAGAAGGATTTAATTATGTTATGTATTTGTCTGCTACTACCATAGGATCTGATTTTCATGAGAAGACCATCGTGCCATACCCTGTCAAAAACCTTAGATATATCTAGGGCTACTGGACTCTCCTCTGCTGCCTTATCCAGTACATGGTATATACATTCAGAGATTATAGTTGGGATGTCTGCAGTAGAACAGGCTTGCCTAAATCCATATTGATGGTCAGACAGAAGTTTAGCAACTGTAAGTTGGTGGACTAGAGCTTAATTATGAACCCAAATATTTGGGCGAAAAGAGGGAGGGGGCTAATGAGGCGATAATTTAATGGGTCAGTTATTTCGCCAGAATTCTTGTAAACTGGTATCACAGAAGCAGTTTTCCAACGTTCTGGGAAGCAAGATTCATTAAGGCATTTGTTGAAAAAGTTGGAGAGAACTGGAGCAACCTCAGTGGAGCATTCTTTTAATAGTACAGTAGGGATGCGATCAGATCCACATGCTTTTGAGGTATCTGGGTTTTTTATATCATGTACTTGAGGAGGGGTGATTTTCAGATCATCTAGTGTGATCAAGGAAAATCATGGAGAAAGTAGTTTGCTGGGTCCAAAGTAGAGTTTGAGGTAAATTGACAGGCAAGCATGTTAACTTTCTCAGTTGCCGTGCAAACACCCTCATGATTGTTGGATAGTGGGGGAATTGTTGATTGCCCATTATTTGCTATACTGTTGTAGATTTTCCAGAAATCTCAAGTTCCTAATTTCTGTGCTTCAATGTGTTTTCTGGTGGTTTGAGTCTTAGCTGTCGCTATTTCTTTCTTACAATCACTTCTATAAACTTTTGTCTGTTTGTACTGGATTTATATCAGATAAATCGTATGCATGTTGCCTTTGAACAATGGCTGCTGCACAAGTAGAAGTAAACCATTGGGGAGAGTGGGGTTTGCTATAGAACTTTCGTGTGGAACATGTGCGTTACTTGCTGTTTTGAACCATTCACTGGTCTCATTTGTGCACTGTTCCACAGGAAGAGAAAAGATATTTTCCCATGGGGCATCTCTGATGTGATCTCTGATGAAGTTCGAGTCAGCCTTATTGTAGTACCTTGTCGTTTTGAGCATTGGTTCTCCATCTTGGGGTCGAGAGTTTAGAGTGATGTCTATCATTATCACAGCATAATTAGCATTTCCGAGTGGGCAATGGGCATTTGTAACACAATCCTCAGGAACTATTGTCAGAAATAGATTCAGAAGTGAGGCTTGCTGGTCCTGACGATCTGGGAGACGGGTCAGGAACGTTACTGTTTGTGTCAAGAAATGGGATATAGAAAAGTTATGGGTGATGCTACCAACTATGTCTGTGTAGAGAAGCCAAGCCAATTACTGTGGAGAGCATTAAACTCACCAAATACATGTATTTGGGCGCTAGTGTCAAGGGAAAGTGCTACCTCTATGCTGTCAGAGACATGATTGATTAGAATACAGTCATGGGGCGAGGGGGAGCAATAAGGAAAATATAAGAGAAAAATCCAGATTGTCCTCGACGGTCATACATCTAAACAGTGTGATATAAATGCGGGAGCGCCTCAGGGGTCTATCCTTGGGCCTCTATTGTTCCTAATATTTATTAATGACCTCCCCGACAAAACTGCCTCTGAGATGGGTATATATACTGATGACACCATACTCTATAACAGGCATGACAGGAAAACAAATGGACACATAACTAAAGAAATGACAAAACACTAGAGGATGACCTCCAATCTGTAGTGGAATAGGGACATAAATGGATGGTTACATTCAATGCTGCCAAGGCTAAACTGGTTTCCTTCAATAATTACAAGAAACCTTCTCTGCCACCAATAGCAATGGCCAGTGACTCCCTGTCTGAGAGTACATCTTTCAAACTGCTTGGCCTAACGTTCACAGGAAACATGAGTTAGAACAATTATATTGAAAACATTGTCAGGGCCGCTGCAAAAAAGTAGTTTTCTAGCACGGTAGAGAGAGCCTACCTGAAAGTATCCTGTACCTCTATAAGGCCACCATTTGCTCATGTATGGAGTATTGTTGTCACATTTGGTCTGGTGCATCTGCTGCTAGTCTCTCGCTCCTAGACAAGGTTCAAAAGAGAGTCGCCAATCTGATAGGCCCTGAACTGGCATCTAAGCTCCAGCCTCTGTCCCATCGACGAAACGTTGCATCCCTCTGCCTGTTCTACAAGTATTTTAATGGTGAATGCTCTGGCGAACTGCAGACACTTGTACCCCCACAACGTAGACACCCTCGTCAAACCCGACAGGCAGCTAAATCCCACCCCCACACAGTAGAGATCCCTAGATGTAAAAGATCTTTCTACTCCAGTAGTTTCTTCCCCAGAACCGCTAGACTCTGGAATTCCATTCCAGGTCTCTGCTTCCCCAACTGTACTGACATGCAGAAGTTCAAGTGTAACGTGAACCGACATCTTGCTGCCCAAATTCCAACATAGTGCCCCAGCAGTTGCTACCCCTGATAGTAGCCCCCTACACCAAAGTGGCAATGTGCCTTGTTTGGTGTGAAAATGTAATAAAAAAAAAAAAAAAATTTTTTTAAATAAGTAGTTAACCCTATGTTGTGAAGTTAGTTTAAAGCACACGAAGGCCTGGTCATCTGATTATAGTTTAGATTCCCTAGTCATGAGGAGGGTGTTACGAATGTAGACTTCAAGTATCCTGTCATTATAGAGCAATGTTTCACCATTCCACTAATATGTGCTATCAGCACCTCCTACATAAAAAAAAAAACTCTGGAGATTTACTCAACAAAATTAAAAAAAAAAAAACATTAATGTACAAAACAAAATTATACACAGCTTAAATGTAACATTATTATAGATTAATGTCCCCATTAAGAAATGTTTAAATTTACTCCATGCACATATCAAAATTCAACTTACCTTTTCCTCCCAACACCTCTATAAAAATTATTAGACTTATAACTGACATGACTTATTTTCACTTCAATAATAATTTCCACAGGCAAAATTTAGATCTTCTTATGGATGACCTCTGAGTGGAATACTAGCCTACCTTTTCTTAGAATTCCTACAATCTGGCCCTTTCAAGTTTAGATTACCTCCAAACAAAAAATACTTTAGATATATTGATATTTTAATTTTCTTTTCTGAAAACATGCACATAGAGAATATTAAAAACAAATTTGACTTAATCGAACGCTCCATAAAGTTTTCCTATGAAACAGCAATCACTCGATACTATTTCTAGACATACTTATAAAATCCTACAATAAACTATCCTTCAAAGTTCACAGCAAAACTACACACAAAAATGATTGCATACATCTCTACTCAAACAAAATAAGATATAGGTATGATAATCGGGGTTTTTTCTCCGCATTCAAAATTTGTAGTTCAGAACAAAAATTTGTAGTTCAGAACAAAAATTTGTAGTTCAGAACATGTGAACTAAGAATTCAAATACCTCACAAAAACTTTGAAAACGTTGGAATGCTGCACATATTTGACGTTAAATGCAAAGAAAAAAAACACACAAATATTTTCCATGGCCAATAACAAAAATCATGCACACCAGTCACTTCTTTCATAAACAGATATCTTCTTTTATCTACTCACACTAATGATACAATAACTTTCAACACTCTAAACAAACTAGGATTTCCAATAATGCAAACCGCATCAAAAGGTATAAAACAAACAGTTTAAACAACAAAACATGCCCAAAACAAGCCCATATCCAACGCAGACATATATACTGTTCCATGCCCTAATTGCATCATATATACGTTCATGAAACGTACATTAGTTAAAAGGCTCCATAGACATAAAAGTGATTTCAAAAATTTCCCTGAATGCATTATTCTTCCAGTCATTGCAGCATGGTACTTCTTTTAACATCAAACAAACAAAAATCGTTAATTTCAAATAACTTTTTGGAATCAGCACTTATCGCAAAGTGAAACACAATTAATCATCGTGGGCATTGCTAAATTTATCACCTTTAATAAGTAACCTAATATTAAAAGAATGACATTTATATTTAGACACAGATTAACTCACATCATAAAACTATGATAATCAATATATATAATCAGTCAATAAATCACTAAAAATATACACTAATTTCATTTCGAATACGAATCCACATTTGAATTATAACGGCTATAATTGTTCCAAAAAGAACATGATCGCATCATATTTTAAATATATAATCAGCTGATGTTAAAAAATCTCACTCACCCCACAAAGCTATACAGTTCTTGAAATGCTAACGACTTTTCCATTCTAAAATAGAACAAATTTATCCTTTTCACAACAAGTATATTTTCAAATATAATACTGGTATTCTATTTTCTTCAATTTAATCATCCCAAATAAGTTTTGAAATGAAGACGAAATGTTGACAATATAATTTGGTTTGTAGCTTTTTAGTCTCTCCATATATGTGTGTGTGTGTGTGTGTGTGTGTGTGTGTGTGTGTGTGTGTGTGTGTGTTTATATATGTAATTTCTATCAATTTCTTTCAATTATAAAACCTAAAAACCTGATCAATCCCCCCCAAAAAAATTCTAAAACTGCAGTGATCAAAAATAATTAAAATACAATTACAGATTATTGATCGAGAATTTCCTACTATCTTTATTCTGGGATCTAATACACTAATGTACATTGAACATTACAACTTCCATCTGCCTGACAGCTAGAAATTCATTCCATTAAAGTTTTATAATAATGCGCTTCAGTGTATACTTAAATTATATATTATATTATGTATCTAATATGAATGATATGTATACATGTATAAAATTAGCCCCAACCCCTAATTTAATCAATTCGAGGTATTCTATAGATATATTTTATCCTCATTCCATTTTCTCAACGCATGCCATTTTTCCTTAATTATTCACCCATTATTAGTTCGTAGTAGTTCCCTCAATACTGTTGACAACGACTTTATGCTAACATAAAGTGATTATTTGATCTTATATTTATTTCAGTTATATTCAATATAAATTACTAAATCATTAATACAATATGTATTACCTGCACATTCATATTTTGATTTTGGCTAAATTATTACTCTAGAATTTCTACTGGTTTGGAATAGACCATCATATACCTCATTCCATGGATACAATTATGTATAAGTTCTTGTTTTTTATTGAGTGAATTCTCCCCAGATGTACTATATGGAATGATTCCAATTAGCACAAGTTCTCTTATTAGGAATATATTTATTTGCTTTACCTAAAATTGGGCATTTCAATTCATAATGAGTTTTATTCTTGACTGATTCCCTAATATATAATATATCTAAAAAAAAAGTGAGGGTTATCAGATTCTACATTTGTTTCAGTTTTAAAAGAGCGCATATGAGTTCTGTATCTTTCCTTGAACCTAGGGAAGGCAGATCCGATGTAAGCCTTTGTATTATATGATATATATTACTCCACATTCATAGACCACATTTGTAGTTAAACACTTTCCCCTTAAGAAGCAATCATTCTTATTTCTGCAATTACAATGATTTTCGGTTATAATATTATTATCATTGGGTTCGTGTTCCACTTATGGGAGGCAAACCTTTTGTATTTTAGTGTTATTATATCCTATTATAAATGCTGCCAGATTTTTAATAGTGGAGAATGATAGTTTAATAGCATTTATATTAAATAGTTTACCAAATTTCTTATCTCTAGAAAAGTTCCTATCACTGATGCTATAAAAGATTTGCGGGATATTCGAGAGAACATGCTTAAATCATATTGTGGATTGTCTCCCATTTTTCTTTGTTTTATTGTTGCATTAGTTGGTCCAGAATTATCAAATTGGATCTGATTGTTACGTAATTCAATTTCAGTTGTACAGCTACTTATTCCATTGTTATTTCTTCTCCTATTCTTTCCCACACCTTTATTGTATGAGATGCAGCCATGTTGGTTAAATAAGGTAGATAGTTAGGATTATTATCAATCTATAAATATAAAAGCGAAAATGTATGTATGTGTGTTCGCTTTTTCTGTATGTCTACAAAAGGTTTTTTTTAGAGAAGCAGTCGGTCGGTTCACAACTTTTTAAAACTTTTTATATCACATGTAAATCGTAATATCTCAGAGTTAACAACGGAGCTCGCCTGTCTATTTCATTTACTCGACTTCAGGAAGATAAATATTCAACATTTGTCGCTCGCCGCATATGGGATAGTCTTTTTCCTATGACATCTTGGGAAAATAAAAATAAAAAAAGCGTTCCTGCAGTAAATGAAATACTATTCCGCAGTCAAACTTGACCTCATTAAGTTATTAAAACGTGCACCTGCCAAATCCAAGTAATTAAATAAATTCAAACGTGTTGCCATTAGCATTTCGCGATGGCCCAATGGTTAAAACCGTTGCACTCTTTTTTTTTCACACTTTAATTTACAACTTTGCCTCAACGGTTCAGGTTCGATCCTCATACTTACCTACCAAAACATTTTTTTTTATTTTAACCCCCCCCCCCTCCGTTTTCATTTACCAAAAACCACACACACCTCCAAACACCCGGGCAACGCCGGGTACCACTCGCTAGTGTACAATAAATTATTGTTCCGTTTATGAGAGGACTCATATGTGCTATTAACCAAATTCAATGTAATATCCAAAAAATTAATCATGCTGTGGTTGATGTCTATAGATATTTTGAGATCTATTTTTCAAAAGAATTTGTGCAACCTTTTTTCTTTCCATTCAGACTCCTAAGGTCGGAACTAACAAAAAAATAAAACAAGGCATCGTCTTTATATAGCCCTCTTACTAATTCAGGATTGTCTTTATGCAATTCTCTTCCTATATATAATCCCACTAAATTGGTGACCTTCTACGTGTCTGGTGACCCACAGTAATATAAAAATTATTTATTCGATTCTTCCTGGTCCATAATTTATTATTACATGTAATTAATGTTTGTTGGGCTAGCTTAATTATGTCTATTTCTAAGCTGGTTATATCAGTTTCGATTTTAACCATGGAAATAAGGAGATAGAGAGAGGTAGAGATCCCTAGATGTCGAAAAGTCTGCTACTCTATTAGTTTCTTCACTCGGACTATTAGACTTTGGAATTCGCACTCTGGTTCCTGCTTCCTTAATGGTACTGTGCTTGTACTTGTGCTGAAGTTTAAATATAATGTGAACAGACATCTCGCTGCTCAACTCTCCATAGTAACCTATTATACATGATCCCAAATACTAGCTCCTTATGTTCCAAATAGCAATATGTTTTGTTGGGTTTGTTGGAGATGAAAAAGAATTTTTAATAAATAAATAAAATATGTATCATTCGCGCTTTCATCTTCGTATAATTATCTCCAAATGACAAAAACAAATTAATAAAAAAAAAAAAAAATCAGAGAAACAAAGAGAATTTCAAAAAACAGCTGAGAATGCCAGAGTATATAAAAAGATTAAATCACGGCAATTCTCTTTTCTTCTTCTTCTTCTTCTTCTTCTTCTTCTTCTTCTTCTTCTTCTTCTTCTCTATCTCTCTCTCTCTCTCTCTTGGGGCGCAACAGAACCCGCCCTGGCCTTTTTTGATTAAGACGAGGAGACAAAGAATCTATCATTATAACGTGGTGTACATTTACACACGTGGACCCAAAACGTTGTAGCAGAGTACGTCGCAAGAAACATCTTGCATAGGCCCTTAACGTCGAGGACGACGATTGGCAAGGCGCTTCAGTCTTCTACAGTTCAGGAAGTCTGTGTATTGCTGGCAGGATCTTTTGGCACCAGATCTTATAGCAGCTTGCCGCTTTGCTCGGTTGCCGGCAGAGGTTTCCCAAGTGTTGTGAGTAGCGGAGGCGTGGCCTGCCAGCACAGCGAGGGGCATCAGCTATCTCTCCAAAGAGAAGTGCTTTTGGTAGCCATTGCCAGTCGCTGAGAATTTATTCTTGACATATCCATAGTAGTTGCCTGAAACGTCAAGCGCCGGGGCAGGGAAGTAGTGGATGAGTGCATGCCCAGAACAGAACATCCACCTCTGGACCCAACATTGCGGACCCCAGCGGAGCACAGGAGTGCGACAGCTGGAGCAGTGGTAGGTTGCCCCGCAGTACCCGCTAACTGGGTGTTGATCCCTGACCGTTGATCGTTCTTGATTCATCCGCTCAGTGATCCGCCATGGGAGACCGGTGGTTGAAAAATATATCAGCTGCGCTCATACCATGACTGCCAACTCCTGCTGCCGAGATGACATTTTGCTATTTGACCACATAGCTGGGGTCTGGATTGGTGTAAGCCAGGGCGTGTCCTCACGCCGGAGGGCCATGCACTCAACACCTCTGGGGCTCCAGACTACTCCGAGATCCCACATACACTTAGCCTGGGGCCGCAAGGTACCCAGTTAAACCGTGATGTACCACGAGGAGGTGGCATGCGAGTCTTGACCAGTGAGACGCTCTAACCACCAGTGGGCAGGGCTTACTAAACTGCCTCCCCTTCACTCTTGCGAGTATAGGTGGCGGTTACAGCTGGAAGCAAGAGGAGCAAAGCACCTGAAAGCCAAGCAGCTAAGCACTCTACACATTCACTAAGCTACAACACTACACGCTCAAAGGCCCTGTGTGCAACACACCACATCACAAGAAACATAGGACAAGCAATAATTCAACTCCTTTTTTTTTTTTGTAACAACGACATTTATTTCCTCATTCTCCCGCCCCGTATGACTTCTTGTTACAGCCGTGATGTCACCCACTGTTCTCTCATAGTCTTTTTCTTTTTCCTTATCATGACGTTATTTGGCACACAGATCGATATTTGCATATAGCCGCCATGCGCGCGTCCATGCTCTGTAACATCATAACTACTAACGGACCCTAATTCTAACACACATACATGGACTTTTTTCTCTTCCCACAGGACTGCCTAATTTTTCATCTGCATTTATACACGTGGACTTCTATCACTACTAAATTTCTTCTCCTTTTCTATATTCTTACTAACGAAGATAATCAATAAAGTTGTGATAATCGTTAGAATGGACGTTCGTCGTCACTTATTCTACAATCTCTATATTCATAGCTAAAACAGAAGAAATAAGGAACGGCCAGTCTATATGCACTGAGCTACTTGAGGTAGCGGCCTTCTCCAGACAGAAATGTTTCTTCTGCCAAAAATTCAATTTGTAAAAACTGTAAGAATAGCATTTTGTACGTGTCTGCAGATCACCAACCGCTTTATTGCTATAAATTAAGGTGTATCTCTTCTTGCTTCATCTTCCTTCTTCAAAGCAGATTCTATGTGCATACTCGTCGGTATTGGGGGATCTAAGAATTTCATCCATCCTGATAAAATAAAAAGGTTTGGATTGGCTATCACTCCAAGTTTTGGGAGAATTTTGGCGTTTTGATGAAAAAAACAAAATAACCATTTATTTATCCGTGTTAAATATCTTCCAATGTGGGTGTTCATATCATCTCAGGGTTAATTTGGCTATCTGCTGCTGCTGTTTTTGTTGTTGTTGTTGTTGTTGTTGTTGTTGAACGTCTGAAATAGGACGTTGCTGACTGAGTTTTCTAAAGTGTATCAAGTAGATGGATTGATTGTCAGGGTGATAATTAATAATTGGATCCTTGCATATTAGAACCAGTAGACGAGGCAAGAGAATATTATCAAGAATTATGAATTGAATAGTTGGTAGAGTGGCGGAGTCATGTTGGATATTATGACTCCAGGGTGGCGCAGGGTTAGCCAGATGGAGTAAGAAAACAAAAGATGGCATTGCGGAATGTTTCAATATTATTGAGATAAATATGTTCCATAGCAGAAGAATGTTATTGATTTTTGATTTGGTCTTTTGCGGTCCAATAAAATGTTCAGTGGACACAGCTAGAGAAGATGTAGAAATTAAGATAAACGTCAGCTAACCTCCAGGGGAGTGTGAATAAAGTTATTTGTTATGGCGTTTTTTTTTTTGTGTTTTTTTGGTTTTTTTCGAGAAAATGTCTTCATTTGCATCGTAACAACCACAAGAAGAGAAGAAAGCAAGTGGAATAAAGTATTCTATTATTGTGTCTAATGTGCTACGCAGATGAGGAATATTATATATGTTTGTTAAAGAATGTTTCACGCTAATTTATTTATTGTTGTAAAAGAATTGTGTTCATTATCATAAGATGGATGTTTCCGTGAACTGTTATCTCAATTATACATACATGCACTTGACAGAAATTAAATGTGTAACACACACACGTAGGGGATACAAACAGAACATATTATGCATACGTTAAAAGAGTCACTAGACGATATGGCCTGGTAACATACAGACATATATATATATATATATATATATATATATATATATATATATATATATATATATATATATATATACAGAAATGCCCCAGATAATTCTCCATATGTCAAGGCATAAGTGAGTTTCAGAGACTTTGCTCCCGTCGATTCCATGCTGTTATGCGACTAACCCTCAAACTTAGGATTGAAATAGCTAAACTTAAAAATGGCCCAAAATTTGCATGATCCCTGTCAACTCCATGCCATTAAAAGACTTAAGGTTGAAATCACTGAACTCAAAAATTACTCAGACTTTACCAAAAATTGCTCAGACCCAACGTGAATATAAAGAGCCTAAGTAAAAATTTGTGAATAATCAGTGAATAATTTTTCTATGAATAATTATTGTTAGTTCATCCAAAAAGACGAGCCGTCGAAGTGTTATTTATTATTCTTTTAGATTGAAATGACCTTTGCCCTTTTGATTCTTTCACAACATGAGGGGAGCAGTGATTCAACAGACAGGACCTTTCAACACCCAAGGCCTTCACCAAAGTAATCAACCGGGACACTGAACAGTTAGAATTTGATGACATCACTATCTGGACGTCATTGGTAGGGACAGACAGACATGTGTTTGATTTTAATTTTAAAATTTGCATAGTATGGCTATTATAAAATGGGCAAATTCCATGGAAATTGGAATTTTATTTTTTGTTTTAAATCTATTATATTAATTAAACTTAATAATATAGGGTTTGTGTTGATACTCGATATTATCTCTATCTCTACTATTATTTAAAAGTCACTTCACGTGGCGTGTGTGTGTGTGTGTGTGTGTGTGTGTGTGCGCACGAGTTCCTTCCTCATAGATTCCGAAACTGCTGAGCCTCTTTTTCACAAATTTCACACAAAGGTAATTTATATGTTTGACAGTGTTCTTAGATATGTTTTGTACAGAAATGCATCTGATAAGTATCGAAAATTGAAAAAATCCTATCCTAAAAATATTCTCTTTTACAGGGGAATATTTTACGTTACACTGGCCAAGCAAATCATTTCTTCTTAAAAAAGAAAATAGATTTATTGCCATCTAGAAATATAGCTCAGTGGAAGAGCATTTGGCTACAGATTGAATGATCCCCTGTTCAAGCCTGGGTGTATCTCACCATTTTATTTTAATTTTTTCTTATCAATTAGTTCAATTTACTATAAAAGAAGGGGTACCATCTAAAATCGCCACAAATCATTTCGTTTGCATATTTTAAAACTAAACATTCTCAGAAGTGACTTTTCCAGGGTATTCTTCATCAAGCCCAAATATCAGCTGACGTGATATTGTAAACAAACACAGACAGAATTTGATGAACGACATTATCATTATTATTTGTTAATTTTTTTACAAATTAGTCCATCGGGCAAATAGTTCATCTTCATATATAGTCATCAATAGAGGATTGATTCTGTAATTATGCAATCTGCATAAATTAAAATATCATGTTCAAGTGTATTGTACGACTGGGCAATGCTGGGCGGCCAACTAATTTATTTTTATTGTTAATATTATATCTTATTTATATTTCTGTATGTATAACTAATTTAATTTTATTGTTAATATTATATCTTATTTATATTTCTGTATTATAACTAATTTATTGGCAGGATTGCAGTTTACAGGGAAATCAAGGGACGCAACTCCTGCCAAACTAAAAAGGACGCAAACAGAATCACCGGGGGGCACCTGTTTCAATTTTTAAATTACGAATTTTAACCGAACCTACTACACGTGGAATAATATAACAAGTTTTAAGATTTCTTTTGAATAGTTCATTTCTTTCTAATTCCTTTGTTTTTTATTCGTTTTACTTCTAAATTATTTTCTTCTTTAATTTTTTGTTTTTACAATCTTTTATTATACTTTTATTCTTTACGTTTTTATTTTTTTTACCAAAATGAGAACTACTATCGTTGACCACGTTATGTCTACGACTGAAGTGGAAGAGCAGAAGTGGACCTATGAGCATTTGTATAATTTGCTGCCACCAAATAACGAGGTACACAGTTACAAACAGCGGCCTCATTGGGACTCATACCGAATAGGAGTTTCTGCAGCTCGTGTGAGAGAGATCGAATTCTCTATAAAAACGGAGCCAAAGGGGATGGTTTTGCGTGGAAGTGTCCTGTCTGTAAGAAGGGTGGTTTGCCAAGGATGGGTTCCTTCTTACAGAGAAGTCATCTGACAATAAAGCAGATTTTAGTTATTTTGCTCAGTTGGAGCATGGAGATGCCGCAGATTAAAATTAAACAGGAAGCAAGTGTGAGTAACCATACAATCGTAGATTGGATGTCATTCATAAGAGAAGTCTGTGAACAGGACATGCTGGACCATCCCATCATGTTAGGTGGGAGAGACGAACATTCGACACCTAAAGAAGTGGAGGTGGATGAGTCATATTTTTTTCCGACGAAAGTATAATAGGGGACGTGTGAGGAAGGGCGTTTGGCTTTTTGGCGCAGAGGAAAGAGGCTCGAATTTGTGCAATTTCGCAATAGTGGAAAATAGGGATCGAGATACCCTGTTTCCAATCATAAATTCATGGTGCCTGCCAGATCGACTCGCTCAAGGAATTTATGAGCACGACTGACGACACTGTCGTCCACGAAGACAACTTCGTTGATCCGTTGGACCCTTCAGTGCACACACAGACTATTGAAGGACTATGGTCACACGCCAAAAAACATATACGAAAGTTCGGGAATCGACAAAATATGTTCGGCTTGCATCTGATGGAATTTTTATGGCGAAAAAGAGAGAAGGGTGAATGTTTTCCACGAATCATCAGATGCATCCGCGAACAGTATTCGTTTTAAAAATTAACTGTTTAATAAAGTTCTATGTTCTTAAAATAATTCTATGTTCTTCAAATAATTCTTTCTTAAAATAATTCATAACTGTTTTTCGTTTTAAAAATTAACTGTTTAATAAAATTCTATGTTCTTCAAATAATTCTATGTTATTAAAATAATTCTTTCTTAAAATAATTTATAACTGTTTTATAAAGTTCTATGTTCTTCCTTTGTTAAAAAAATAACTTATTCAAACAGTTCATTTAAATTAACAATAAAAAGAAAAATTGAAACAGGTGCCCCCCGGTGATTCTGTTTGCGTCCTTTTTAGTTTGGCAGGAGTTGCGTCCCTTGATTTCCCTGTAAACTGCAATCCTGCCAATTTATTTTTATTTTTATTGTTAATATTATATCTTATTTATATTTCTGTAAGTTTAACAAATTCTCATTTCTGTCAATTTTAAGTTTAAAACGGTTGATGTTTAAATGTAACTATTAAAAAGAGACATCTTGGTCAGATGGTTAAAGGGAGACAATTGCCGAATTGCTTAATCAACACATTAATACAAATATGCATGCGCGTGCACCCACATATATTCTTATTTTGTATCTTTTAATTTAACCCTCCGCTTGTCAGTGGTTTGTGTTGGATCTTTATCTTTCATGTTTAGCATGTTCAATCCTAATGTTTTCCAGCACACCTTTTCTTTTTTTTCCCTCCTCCTTTTTAAACTATATTTTCACTAAAATTTAACGTAAACATAAATGACCCCATAGTATTTAATAGGCCATTAACCCTTTTACCTTTTCTATGAAGAGTATAATTTGGGTCGTATTTTCCTGTGAATTTTTAAATAAAACAGCTGAATGCAAATGTTATTGTTTGCAATTCGATTGTATCAGCAGAGAATTTCTTTGAGAATATCTCACTCGACTGAACAACAATGGACCGATTGTTCAGCAAGACAATTGTAAGCTTTTATGTAGAGAAAAAGAGAGCAGAAAGAAAGCAAAAGCATGATAAAATTAAATAAAATTAAGCAAGGACAGCGTTTTACAAATTCATGTTATCAGGATTTTTTGGCGATCATAACATCAAGGAATTCAGCTATAAAGAACATAACAATAACGAGACCTCAATAACAGGAGTATGTATACGTATAGCCACATATTCTGGCCATATTGCCTCTAATATTGAAGATTGCATTGGCTTAAAAGTTGTGCTTGAAGCAAAGGCAACACCATGAAAAAAAGAAAACTAACACAAAAAAAACACATATGTAACTAGTAGAAATAATAATAATAATAATAATAATAATAATAATAATAATAAACCAACTATCACACTACACACACACACACACACACACACACACACACATATATATATATATATATATATATATATATATATATATATATATAAAATACGTATAAATACGCTTGAAGCCAAAAACTGCAACGCAAAATTTTTTATAAAATAACAGTGTTTATTTTTTAAGAAATATATTTCGGAGTAAGACTCCTTTGTCAATCTTTTTTTTTTTTTCTCTTTTTCTTCGACATGATGTAGAGTGGAAGATAGTTCAATGAAGAGTCTACGTGATGTTGTTAACTGCGGGATTTTTATGAAGCTGGATAGGTGACACGTGGTCGCACATTTTGGAAATCCGGCTTCATAAAAACCCTGCAGTTTACAACATCACGTGGACTCTTCATCGAACTATCTTCCATTTTTTTGCATAATTAATGGGGGTATGACAAAAAATAATTTGCACATTTTCTTGAAAATAAAAAAAATTTCTGTACTTTCACCTAACAATTTACAGTTTTCATAAAAAACATTAATCTTTTCTTATAATAAAAAAATTCTATTTGCAAAGAGAAACGTTTATGACAATTTTCTATAAAAAATATGAATTTTCTTGGAAAAAACTTTCACCTAACAATTTATGGTAAAAAAAAATCAATTTTTTTATAAAATAATTGCGAAAAAATATAAAAGTAACTAAACAATACAAAATGCGACTTTTCTGGAAAAAATAAAAATATATATACATATTTAATAAATGTGCAGTAGGTTTTTGTTACTTTATATTAATTGTATTTCTATTTTTTTCCAGTTTGTTTGTTTTGAAATTCGTCTGCAGCTGTTTCTTTGCTTGGCTTCTCCTGTGACTGCCAGTCAAGCCCGAATCATAATTGATGAAAAATTCCAAGGATCTGGGTCAAGTTATGCAAGAGTACTAAAAAATATAATGTTTTTCATTGTACAGGTCTGCCGATAAAAAGGGCGCTTCTTCATTATTGTATTGAAATCAGCCAGCTGAAAAGTTGATATTTAATTTTAAAAAAAAAGAAATATGATAACTCCTAACATTGTTTGTCAATCACAACAATAACCAAAGTAATATACCTAATTGTCGTGTCACATTTATTTCGATCTTCAATGATTACACAATAAAAAGATTGCGGCTATATTTATTTGGTCACGTGACATGTGTCATAAGCACTAGGGAAATAGCTAAAATTTCTAATTTCTTTAAAAACTATTTTATTTAATCATTAATTTCTCCCTCATCGTTTTTCGTAAGTTTTGACTATTTTCATTACTGTGATGGCAATTCAGTTGATACTATTGGTTTCACTTGAAAATACATTATTTCGATTTGTTAATTAGCAACAGTAAAGAAAAAGCACCAAAATGTTTATGCATATTCTCATTAATTATATTTGAAAGCAATATATTATATTTTCTTGGAATAAAAAAAAAAAACAACAGTTTACCAAACTATTTCTTTTCTTTGAAAACTTATCCTACAACATTTTTACATTCTTTTCATCTTTCTTTCTTTATTCTGAATTATCAATGATCTCCCACTTACTTTGTTGGTTTATTTTTTAAACAGTTTTTCTTTCAATTTTCCATCGGTTTATCTGTGATAAAACACTATATTTACATACAAAAACAAAATCAGATAAATTTTTTTTACTTTTCGAGATTTTCCAGTGTGTGTTCACATACATGTCTATAGTAAAATTTAACCCTTATGTTTTCCCTTCTGTCAACCGTTAAGAAGAACAGGCAGTGAACGTACATTGTATGATTTAAACGGATATACCATTTTAATTTAAAATATTGCACTTCACAATTCAGTTGGTGTTTGCAATAACCATTAACAAGGCTCAGGGACAATTTTTACATTTGTGTGACTTACATCTACACCATGATGTCTTTTCACATGGACAAGTATATGTTACATATACTACAGTCGGAAAATCAGGCAATCTCTACATCTGCACAGAAAAGGGACACCTCAAAGTATTGTGTATTCAAAAATATTGAGAACATTAACATAAGACATATTTTTTGTCTTTTTAGTTTTTGTGTTCCATTTAAACAAACTGAGCCACAGCAACGCATGGCCAGGTAAAGATAGTATATATATATATATATATATATATATATATATATATATATATATATATATATATAAATGTAATTCTTGGTTTGTTACAAGTGAATAAAACCATATTTCTACGTTACCAATTTATTTGACATTTTCAGACAACCCATCTTTAGAGTCGAGGGATGTTTTTATGTTATTAAATTTACCTCGCGAATTATTAAAATATTAAATAAAATGAATATATTTTTGTAGCCGTTAGTGTGAACCTGCTTTGTTGATAAAACTGAACTTCCGGTTTGATTCATTTCACAGCCACGAATTGACGAAATGAAGTAGATTTCATTTTCTGTTTACTCGATGAATAAAAAAAACAAAAAAAAAACATAATTCATTTGTTTATCTTCCAAATTTTTTAATTTACACATTTTGTCTTTATTATATAAGGCAAAAAAAAAAGTTTGTCGCTTGCTTTTTGAGTTATTTTTTTGTTTTTCGATATAAGATTGGTTGGTAAAAGTACAGTTTTTTTTTACGGATTGGTAACTTGCTTAAATAATATTTGATGCTAATGCAAAGAGTGGTCCGCGCTATTTTTTAAATCGTATTTCCAGGTTTAATTAAAGTTTTATTATATGTTTTTTTTATTCAATTGTAAGGTTAAAATACACCCTCCTCTCACCATGTTAAGAATGGCTTTTTAAATATTAACGTTATTATTACAACACGGATCACTCTCTGCATGAGTACTGTACTTTCACCTCACAATTTAATAAACAAAACATGGTACTTATGTACAGAAAGTACCATAATAATATAATAATAGAATAATAACATTATTTAGAAAGCCATTCTTAACATGGGGAGGACGTTTTATTACTATTCTATACTTTCACCTAACAATTTAATAAACAAAAGATGGTACTTATGCAGAGAAGGTACCGTGCTGAAATAACGCTATTAAGAAAGACATTCTTAACATGGGAAAGGGAGAGTGTTCTGTAACTATTTTATATTTTCACCTAACAATTTAATAAACAAAAGATAGTACTTATGCAGAGAAGGTACCGTGCTGAAATAATACCATTATTTAGAAAGCTATTCTTAACATGGGGAGGGAGTTTTGCATCTATTCTATACTTTCACCTAACAATTTAATAAACAAAAATAGATAGTACGTATGCATAGAAAATACCGTGCTGAAATAATGTTATTTAGAAAGACATTCTTAACATGGGGATGGTATTTTGTAACTATTCTGTCCTTTCACCTAACAATTTAAAAACAAAACATGGTACTTATGCAGAGAAGCTACCTCGCTGAAATAATGACGTTATTATTTAGAAAGCCATTCTTAACATGGGGATAGGGGTGTTTTGTAACTATTCTGGACTTTCACCTAACAATTTAATAAACAAAAGTTAAACTTAAGCAGACAAGGAACAGTACTGAATCATTAACATTATTTAGAAAGCCATTCTTAACATGGGGAGGTAGGATGTTTTCTAACTATTCTGTACTTTCGGTGCTGATGCAGAGAGTGATCTGCGCTATTTTTTAAATCGCATTTCCACGCTTAATTAAAGTTTTATGATATGTTTTTTATTCAATTGTAAGGTTAAAGTACAGAATAGGTACAAAACCCCCTCCCCATGTTAAGAATGGCTTTTTAAATAATAACGTTATTATTTCAGCAAGGATCACTCTCTGCATGAATACCGATTAACGTTTTGTTCTTTGCTTTTTTTACCGTATTTTTTTTTTGTTTTTTTTTTCAAGAAAACCTTTTTTTTTTAACAAAGATTAAAAGTGCACGTTTTTTCTTTTTTCTTTTTACAGAAGTTGTTTTTATATAAGAAAATATGAATGCTTATAAAGAAATTGGGTACTCGTGCACTTATTGATCCGTGCTGAAATAATAATGTTATTATTTAAAAAGCCATTCTTAACATTGGGAGAAGAGGGTGTTTTGTACCTATTCTGTACTTTAACCTTACAATTGAATGAAAAAAAACGGTAAATTTTTAGATTAGGTCCACCTCCACAATTTTCTTTTAAATGACGACTTTTCTAGGTTTTCGACTATGCTGAATACGGAAATTGCATTGAAATTTTGCAGAAATAAGTAGTTATCGAGATATTAAAAATTTGTATAATGCATTGTAATCTCTGGCAGCCTTCTTTTTTACATGCTTGCACGCGTCATAAACAAATCTACGCAGATAACAAAGATGGCCACCAAAGAATACAATGCATAAAACAACTATCTATATCTCGATAACTACTTATTTCTGCAAAATTTCAATGCGATTTGTGTATTCAGCATAGTCAGAAACCTATAAAAGTCGTCATTTAAAAGAAAATTGTGGAGGTGGACCTAATCTAAAAAAAATACCAAAAAAACATAAAACTTTAATTAAGCTTGGAAATACGATTTAAAAAAATAGCGCGGATCAGTAAATGCATTAGCACCCATTAATCGACTCACGTGACCTTATTAACAAATATTATCAAAGGCAAGATATGTTACTTTATTACCGAAATGGATAATTTTTTTTGTTTTTTTAATGCAAAATTTTTATTCGGCTCAAAAAACACAGCGTTTACTGTTATATTTGAAAATTACAAATGGCGGCAGACTGTGTTAACACATTAGGTTTGGGAAAATGAGTTAAAACTAAATAAAAACTATACAAAATACTGTTAAAAACCACTGAATACATGTCTGCCTATGTCACAGTAACATATATTGAGTGAGTTCCTGACAGTATTTTGTATAGTTTTTTTAGTTTTAACTCATTTTCCCAAAGTTAATGTGTTCAACAGTCTGCCGCCATTTGTATTTTTCAAATATACAGACAAACACTACATTTTTTCAAACCGATTAAACATTTTACACTAAATAAAAACACTAAAATCTTATCCAGTTAGATAGAAAAGTAACTTATCTTGCCTTTGCTAACATTTATTTGTTATATTTATTTTTCAACAACTTTTTCGTTTCTGTGTTTAGTAATACAAACCCGTTTTATTTACTATAACGTTTAGTCGGCTCGAAGAACAGTGTTTATCAGTGTATTTGAAAAATATAAACGGTGATGGACACTGTTGATGATGTTAAGTTTGAGAAAATGATTTAAAACTAAAAAACTATACAAAATACTATCAGAAACTCACCGAATATGTCAGCCTATGTCACAATAATATATAATCAGTAGGTTTCTGACATTGTTTTGTATAGTTTTTAACTGATTTTCCCAAACTTAACGTATTCAACAGAATCTGCGACCATTCGTCTTTTTCAAATACAAAGATAAACACTGCGTTTTTGAGCCGATTAAACATTTTACATTAAATAAAAACGCTAAAAAATTATCCAGTTAGATAGAAACGTAATTTACCTTACCTTTGCTTTCATTTATTCGTTTTTGAACAACTTTTTCGAATCTGTGTATAGTAACAGTCCCCCTTACCCAAATATTAATTAAAAACTCACATTTTTGAATACAATAAAAAAGAAAACTATTTAGCGTTTCAATGGTTTAGCAACTTTCGGCTTAATCCACTAAATGTTGGTCGAGCCCAAGCCATGATTGATGGTACTCCCGAGGATCCGGATCCAATTCTGCAAGAGTACCATATTTTTTTTTATTTTCGCCTTTTTTTTAACTTTTTGGAGTGGATTGCTGTACTAAGAATATAAGAAACATGCATTTTCTCTTTTTATTAGAACTTTCCATTACACGAAATTAAGCCACAGCAACGCGTGGCAGGGTACAGCTAGTATATATATATATATATATTTCTGTGGAAATATTCTTTATTCACTTATATTTCCTTTTTATATATACCAATCCTTATTTAAGAAGCTCAATGTAATTACAGAGCATATAATGAATAACAAAAGTCCATATTCCAAATTTCATGATGTTGACTATCTTAAAATTTATTCCTTCATTTCAGTTGACAATTGGAAGAGAAGCTGGAAATACCTTATAGTTTGCTTGCATTATGCCATTTTGAACTTTTTCTAAATTCAAAATGGCATAATGTAAGCAAACTATGAGGTATTTGCAGCTTCTCTTTCAATTTTCGGATTTTTAATCAAGTCCAAATGCATTTTATTTCCTTTTGGTGGATTGACTGTTGCTATTTCTTCTGATGAGTTAAAAGCAAAATAGATTCACTGATTGATGTAATAATTAAGTGAATGATTTTGTGCTACAAAACACAAACTGTCAAGAAGTGTAAATGTCAACTGAATTAAAGGAATAAATTTTAAGATCGTCAACATCATGAAATTTGGCATATAAACTTTTGTCATTTATTCATTAATGTTCAATGTGTTGTTGAACAAATATAAAAGTAAAAAAAAAAGAAAATAAATAACCAAAAATTTAGCCAATTTGTTTCAACTCAATAAGGTCTTTTAAGGTGTTTGAGTTTCGTCTCTGGACTAAGAAATGAAAAAAAAATAACATGCCGTTTTGTATTTACTAAGAGGGGGGGGGAGAATTTGGAGATGGGCACAAAGAGTAAGGAGAAGAAATAAACATGCAAATTTATTTATCTTTTAAATATGAGTGTAAAGAAAGGAAAAGGTAAAAGAAATGAGTTTGCTTTTTCACTTGCAATTTATACATAGATTGAAACTTATTGAAAATCAGAAGAGATGGTTTTATTAGTTTTACAGTTGTTCTTCAATATCAATATCAATAAGGGTTTTATCATTTATTGAGGAACCCTGCCCTGGACTTTAGCCATCCATCTCTGTCTCGAGCTATCCACTGCCATCTGGGACCCATGTGTTGTATCAGGTCGTCCCTTCATCTTGTTTTTGGTCTTCCATTTGGCCTCTTATGTTCACAAGGTGTCCATTCTGTTGTCCTGATGGACCATCTGTTGTCGTGTTGTCTGGCTACGTGCTCTGCCCATCTGTGTTTGGATGTTTTGATGGCAGTATTGATTTCAATAACTCTTGTTTGTTGGTGGATCCAGATGTTTGTCTTTCTGTCTTGTAGTGTGATGACTAACATTATTCTTTCCATCTTCCTTTGTGCTACTGCCAAGATTTCACTTTGGCGAGTTGCCACGGCCCATGTTTCACTACTGTAGCTCATCACAGGTAGTACATATTCATTGAAGATTTTCCCTTTCATTGACATATTTGCTTTTCAGTTTGTCATGATATTCTCCACTTTCCCAAAAGCTGCCCATCCCAGTGCTATCCTTCTCTTTATCTCAGGGAGGAGACCTCCATCTTTTGTCATTTTCTTTCCCAAGTAGATGTAGCTTTCAACTTCCTCAATAGTCTTTCCATCAACAATTATTGGCAACTTGGCAGCAGGATGGTTTAACATCACCTTAGTCTTTCCAAGATGCATGTTGAGACCAACCGGTTTGCTCTTAGAGTGGATGTCGTTTAGAATGCCATTTAGTTCCTGAGGAGAGTGTGCCATCAGTGAAGATGAGATGACAGGTGTTTGCCATTGATGTTGGCTCCGCTACCCTCCCATTTAATCTGACTGATTATCGCATCCTGGAGATAGGCTTTGGAGAGTTTTGGCAAGATGTTGTCACCTTGTCTTGCTCCCGTCTCCAGCTTGATCTTGTTGCTGTCACGATGGAGTTTTAAAGTAGAGGTAGCCTCACTGTACAGGTCTTTTAGCAAAGTGATGTATGTAGAGTTAATTCCTTGATTCTCAAGGGCAGTGAATCAAACTATAGAGTCAAAAGCTTTTTTGTAATCCACAAAGGCAAAGCATAGTGGAATCTTGTATTCATTGGCTTTCTCTTGCAGTTAGCTGACAGCCTTGATATGGTCGATGGTGGAGTAACCTGCTCTGAAACCTGCTTGTTCTTGTGATTGATGACTGTCTAGTGTCCCTAGCATACATCTTAGCAAGACCTGAGAGAATACCCTGTATGTTACTGGCAGAAGACTGCATCAGTGGTCATCATTCATAAGAAAGGAGATATTGCAGATATTAAGAACTCGATAGTTCTTAATATCTGTAGTATCTCCTTTCTTATGAATGATGACCACTGATGCATTCCTCCATTTATCTGGAACTTTTCCACTGGAGAGGCATGGGTTCACCACTGTTCTGTAGTACTTCTGCAGTAACACCATCTTTTCCTGCAGCCTTGCCTGACTTCAGTCGCTTAATAGCTGCTCTCACTTCCGATGGGAAGATGGGTGGAAGATGTTTCTCAGATTTGTTCAGTACATGAAGGGTTGGAGTGTGTGCTGGTTGTCTGATGGCATAGAGGTTAGCATAGAACTCTTCGCACTTTGAAACAATTCTGTCTAGGTCATGGATGAGAGTGGCATCTTCTTCTTTGAGATAGGTGATGTTTTTTCTGCCGAGATGCTGCCTTTTTTGATGGACTTAATGCCTTTGTTTACTTCAAGGGCTTGTAGTATTTGTTGTTCATCGAAGTTTGAAAATTCTTGTGCCATTCTGCATCTCAATCTACTCGATGTGCATTTGTACCAACTCTTTTCATCTGTTGTCGTTTCTTTTTCAGCTGTTTTGTAATTGTAGACAGTTTGTTTGGTTTCTGTGGTTTGTATTGACCAGTTGTTTCCCGTGCAGCCCAGCTGATCTCTGATATCACTTTGTTGTAGTAAGTGTTTGGATCTTCTGATCTTGCTAGCACCACAAATCTGTTGGATAGTAGCAACTGGAACTGTGATGACTTGTCTGCTAAACTCTGGGTGTTTGGTTTCTCGTGTCACTTGATACGCTTTGTCCTCTCTAGCTTGGTGTCTATGGTAAGAGACATTTTGATCATTCGGTGGTCACTCCCTGTGTTTAATCTGTTGATGGCAGATACATCAGTCACAGTCATAAGGAAGAAATCAATTTCATTCTTTGTGGTGCCATTAGGGGATATCCAAGTCCAGTATCTGTTTGTTTTTTTCTTGAAGAACATGTTCATGATTTTTAACTGGTGGTGTTCTGCAAAGTTAACAAAAGTGTCACCTTTGCTGTTCTTTGCTCCATAACCATATGGACCAGTACTTGATTCAAATATATTTCTTATTCTAATCTTGGCATTGAAATCCCACATTAGGATGGTATGGCTGGCTTTGCTGGTAAAAAGAAGTTTATCAACATCTTCATAGACCATCTCCACCTCTTCATCAGTATGGCCTGTTATTGGAAGGTTAAATCTGGATGACATTAATGAGGTATCCCTTGTTGATCCTGATGGTGAGCTGTGCCACTCTGTCTGAAACACCATTGAAGTTTGTGATGTTTTCTGCAATATTATATTCAAAACATCACATCACATGGTCTTTGGCCTTTTTTTCTCCGTTCTACAGCATATGTTCTAAATGGCCTCTATTTAGCTTTCGTTTTTGTTTTTTTTTTGTCACCCTGTATAAGTGGTATCTGCTATTGTAAAGGATGAGGCATCCTTCATCCTTGCCGTCTGGTTTCACACACTCCTATAACATCAAATTTGATTTTCTGTGGTTCATCCTCTAATTCGGTGACTCCAACATCAGTAGACAGTGACCTCATTTTGTACGTTTCAATGTTCGATTTCCAATAGCAGCCTGTTAAAATCCAGAGATTTTTAGCACCCTCTGCTCTATTACTGTGCCACTTGCTGCCGGAAACGGTGGTTCAAAAACTGCTGGAGACTGAGAGCCGTTTCTTATTCTTGTACATTATTGCCAAACGTTTACTATTTAGAAAAATCAATATTGGCTCAATTTGAAAACATTTTGGTATTGTTTGAAGTATTTGGACTACTGTTCTTATCTTGAGTGTTATTTCAGCCAATGTAATCTCCGATTTTTTTTTCTGGTGTATCTTGTCAAATTCGGGAATCTTCCTGTTGAACTCAAGAATTTCACAAGGACCCATGGCATAACGGAAAAGTGCTAAGTAAAATTCAGTTGTAAATGACACTATTCTAGAGGTCGAAAGTTCTCAGTGCAGGCAATATTTCCAACAATACAATTGTGAATTGCTTAAGATATATACCCGGTCATGGTTGCTGGAATCAAGATGAGAACAGCAGTCCAAATAATACAAATAATCGAAATTATCAATCCTCATTTGAAAAATTCAGAAACATCAACTTTTGAAAAATTTATTTTCAATATTACCTCACCATTACGTCCTTATTTGTCAAGGGTATGGATAAGGATAAATAACTCAAAGATATAAATTACTGATATGGATAGATTCGCAGTTGAATGATGATGAATATTATTAGAGGATTGAAAATAATAAATGGTATAAATAAAATTTGATTTTATATGAGGACGGTTTATGACAAGTGCTTATTGAATTTAAATATAAAGTTAAATCAATCAATTTTATCTGTAAACAAAAAAGTGCAGCAAGCCATGTAAAAAGACAGAAGATACTGCATTGTTTGTACCAAGAATGCTTATGTAAGGAATACCATGACCTCCGCCATAAAGATAAAATACTGCATTTTTTTCTTTTGAGATGCAAACTGCGATGGTACATCTTCTGCGAATGTCTGCAAGGACTACAACTAAGTGAAACACTGCTCTAAAGATAGATTTACATTCCCATTGAAGATGTTGTCTGCCAGAATTAGGTCCTCATATATCCTTCGTCGCTTAAGTGAGGATAAATTTAGTTTTTGAAGTCGTTCTTTGCAGATGTGTGGAGAATTTCCTCACCATTCTGCTTGCCAACCATTGAACATGCTCGAGGCGAATGGTATGTTTTTAAGATAAGGATTTGTTGCTTGCATGGTATACCTAAGAATGAGCCATATCAGCGTGCTGTATACAGAGTGGAAAGGGTTTGCTGTTAGGCTTAGATAGGATTTCCGGATCAGATAAAACAACACCTGTCTTTGCTTGCGATCTCGATGCAGTGATGTGTTCATTTAAAAAAGCTGTACAAAGGTTAATGATGCTCAGTAGTAAAGATGGAAAAGATTTAGTTCCCAGGGAAGCAATCTTGTGGCAACGTGTTTAACAGATGAGAATTTCTTGAAGGAAAAAAGAACTCTGTTCATGGAAATTCTGTTTAATGCTAGGCACATGAATGGAGAAAGAAAAGTTCTTTGTATTGAGGATAATTTTCTTTTATATATTCCTTATAAAATATATAATTTTTGGTATTATTGCAGATTAACACCTTCAGCTAAATCAACCTACACTTGCAGAGAGAGTATACTTTTCTCAGGGAATTATGTACGAACACACTGAAAAATGTAGCATAAAAAATAATTTTTAAAAAACAATTATTATAGAATTTAAAAGAGAAGATCTATTTTGCATATTAATTCAACATACAATGATCCTCCATTTCTGGACCATTCTAGTGTTTTAGGACAGTTAAGCATTTATTTTTTTTATTTTTATTTTTTTTGCTATGTGATATTGTTGCGGGCCAGGATATAAATATCCTAACTCACTACAAAAGAAAATAATGAAACGAATAGAAAGAAGGAAACAAAACTCAATTGCTGGATAAAATAAACATGTTGTTTATTTTCTGTTGAAAGATGAATGTTTTAGGTGTAACACGTGTTCATGTCCGCGCGTGGAAAGAGGAGTGAGTAATGTAGTGGAACGAGAAATGGCAGTCCAGCATGTAGACAAAGAAAAAGATAGAGGGTTAACATCAGTAAAGCTGTGCACACATGTTGGTACTTGTCCATGTGGAAATGTCTTCAGGCCACTAGCTGTGGACGCGAACTTGTCTGGTTGATGGACCAAAGCAAAAGGGAAAAAAGAGTGAGAAAGTCAATCCAGTTCATGGAGAGAGAAAACGTATAAAGTGTACGTACTGTCTGTTAGCTCTTGCCCCACACAGTAGCAGGTGGTGTGAGGTGCGCGGCGCGCGCCCCCCGAAAGAGAGGCGGCTGGTCCATTGACCTCTCAGCTCGGAAGCCGAATTGGAAAGTGTAGGAAACAGCTTGTCTCTTGCTTTTATAGTTGTTTCTGATTGTCTTTTGCACATGTGTGGATTTCCTTTGAAAGTGGAAGTGACGTTGCCCATGTGTGTGTACGTGTGCGTATATGTGAGTACATGTGTGTACGTTAGCGTGTGTGTATATGCACGTGAATGTGAGTGTATGTACGTGAACGTGAATATATCTACGTGTGTGCATGTGCGCGTATGTTTGTATGTGCGCATGTATATGACAAGAAATATGGCTTGAGATGTGAATGTGTGTTTTTGTGCGAGACTAGAAAGGCTCGAACAATATAAATTCTGTGCGTTTTTTTTTTGTTTTTTTTGCTATGTGATATAAATAAATTCTGTGTGTTTTGAGATGAGTTTACTTTAGAAGATTATATGTGGTTTTTACGACCTTACCAGTCGAATTTAGTGGTGAAAAAAATTACCAGACCTTTTAGTTAAACTAGCATGCAAATAAAAGATCATTTTACATTAAATTGATATCCTAAACTTATTTTCCACTCTGAATTCTCAAATTTTTCATTATTTTCTTCTTCTTTCCACCACTAAGTTATTCAGTGTTAACACGTAATCGCCTAAAAAACGTAGAGTCTCAGGTGTGTGTGTTGGGGGGGGGAGATAGCTGACGATGTTAATATACAAATTTACATAATTATTTTAATAAATGCTAAAATTTAATTAAAATTGAATAATTTTCTGATTGTTTTTAAAAAAAAAAAATTACTTACTTTGACCAATCTCGAGTAACTTTGTATAGAAATACTCAAAACTAAAAATGAAAGTAATAGAATTCAAATATCAAAAAGAAAAAGAAAAAATATCACTGTTGGATTTTAGAGTAAGGACAATTGGAGTATCATGAAGGAATTTCACAACCCGGTTCCAAAAGAAAAAAAAAAAAAAGAATATGTTCAAGGGGAGACAACATTAAAATACTTTAATCTGATTTATCTCCCGTTTATGTTCGTCAGCCCGGCAAATACTGGAAAGGCTACTTCACATTTTTCACAATTTCATGATGTTGACCATCTTAAAATTTATTCCTTTATTTTGGTTGACACTTACAATTCTTGACAATATCTGATAATAGTGATAATTTACGAGACGTCTTAAATATGTTTCCAGACCTTTTTGTACAGGCATTTAAAATTGTCGTAGCCTCTTGAAAATTCAGTCTGTTATCGCTATACATCTTATGAGATGACTGGCTAATTTTTATGATTTCAGATTCAAATGAACAGCTGCAGCAGAAATTGGAATACACTCTACTAAAGCCTGATTGTCACAGCTGGTGAATTTCAAAAATGCAATCTGGATGTGAGAACACTTTAGAAGAATGATATGCAATAAAATTTTGTTTTAACTTGGAAAAAAATGTCATAGAAATGTATGGAATGCTTCAAACTGCTTTTGGACCATCTTGCATGAATCGAACATCATTTTTTGAATGGCATAAAAGATTTTTAAAAAAGGCAAGGAGACTGTGAGGAAGGAGTAAGGAAGTCAAAACACCAGAGTTGATTGGCCAAATAAAGATTTTCATTTCATGGATAAGGACCATTGTGTGCCTACAGAGACAATAAGTGCACAGTTTGATATCAGTGTGGGAACTGTACATATAATTATTTGTGAGGAACTGAAGATGCAAAAGATTTGCGCAAAGTTTGTCTCAAGAGTGCTTAGAGAAGATCAGAAAGAAAGATGTCGTTATAAAAGCAGGAAGATGGTCGAGCTTTTTTGACATGCACTGAGTTTCCACTGAGCAGACAGTCAACGAGGAATACTATGTTGGGGTTTTAGGAAGTTCAGGAAGAGATTCTGTCAGAAGAGGACAGTACTCTTCAAATCGGATCAGTAGCATTTCCACCAAGACAATGCACCAGTTCACAACTCCATTCTTGTCACAGACTATTTGATCAAGATGGGCATCAACAGTTCCTCACCCATTCCCTATGATTTCTAGTTATTCCCTAATCTCAAGGAAAGTGTTTGACGCTGTCGTTATGAGACAATTGAGGAGATGAAAGAGGCAGTGACGAGGTTCATTGACACGCTCACACAAGAGGACTCCCATGGGGCTTTTCAGGTGTTTTTGTTTTTCTTTAGGTCATACAACTACGTTTATTTTTTATTTTTTTATTTTTTTGTCTTTACTACTTTTTTAAATTAACAAATAAATGTTATGGTAAGATTTTTTTTTGCGAAAATGAAGGAAGATGCAACAATAGTTGAAGAGGAAATTGTGATTTTAACAAACAAACTCTTTAATAAAACAAAGATGAAACTGTAAAAAAAAAAAAAAAAAAAAAGTTTTTTTTTTTTTTTTTTTACTGTAACAAAGCTTATAATATTAATAACACCAACATTTAGTTTTAGCATTACAAAAATCTTACCACAACATTTGTTAATTTAAAAAAGTAGTAAAAAAAAAACAAACGTAGTCGTAAAAATTTCATTTCTTTATGTTTTAAGTTTAAAAACTAATTTTTTTATAGAACCTCACCATGATATTTACTTTTTAATAAAAATGTAGTTGAAAAAAAAAATATATATATATATATATATATATATATATATATATATATATATATATATATATATATATATAGAAAAAGTTGCCGCAACATTCTTTTTCAAATGTTTTCATCTAATGAAAATTTTGGTGGCTTTAGTGCCGTAAATTGTGATATAAAAACAGAAACGATTCTCTAAATAGTCGTGTAAAGACTACGTTTTGTATTATTAATGTTATCAACTTTGTTAGATTAAAAGAAAATTGTCGTAGCTTTTTTTTTTAATGTTTTGATTTAATAAAAATGTCGTTAATAGTACCGTCCTAAATTATGAGATGAAAAGAATGAACGAATATAAGATGGGGTTATCTCCCTCTGCATAATGGCCTTGTATAAAAAAGCGCCGCTATCTCTGACTCCATTAGAAAGGAATAAACCACACAACCAAATACAGAGCGTCTATAAGGCTTCTTCCCATCGATGTCCTGTCTTTATTTGAACTGATAAATAAATTTATATACACCAGTATATATTTTATATTGTCAATAATTTTCTTAATATACATAAGCTTCACCTTAAATATTAAGCTTCTTATATATGTCTCCATTTAAAGAATCCATCATTTTCTTTAATTCCATATATATATATATATATATATATATATATATATATATATATATATAGAAGGCTCGGATTTCAAATCCCAGGTGCTGATATGTCTAACTGATGAGCTCAAATGAGGGCGAAACTCGAGTCTTAGACTTTCGGTTCGTTGGCTGGCATGGCTCTTGTGGTCTGTGGCGTTTTTTGGGCTGTGGAAATAATTATATATAATCTCTCACATTCTGAAAATTCTATAGCAAAACATGGCTCATTAGGTTAGCTCTGCGTCGTCCTTTCGAGTTCAAAATCCCTACTTGTGAGACATCGGCTTGGGGTTCAGCTGGTTAGATGACCACGTCCCTTGTCGAGATGAAGTAGGTCTATTCCACACCTTGATTTCGTCGCGGTTTGCTTGATCTGTGTTGGTTAATAGAATTTCTTGTGTGCGGGGCGTTTGCTCAGTTGGTAGAGTGTGTTGTGGTGGTGAAAATTAGGACTAATGAATTGAATTGAGAAAGAGAAGAAGTACGTGTTAAATTGAATTAAACGAACTAGGATTTATTTTGTGAAGAAAAAAGTGAAAGAAAAGGGTACTACACGTGTTTAGTTTGGCGTGTGTCTCTCGCTGTTAACTGGTGAGAAAGAAAGCTTATAGTTTGGCGTGCGTCTCTCGTTGTTAGCTGGTGAGAAGGAAAGTTTATTGTTGTAGAGAGAGAGAGTCTGTGTGTGTAGGAGTGTTTCGTTCAAACTCATCCATTTCATTTCATTTTAAATAAAGGGGTCACCATTTCATGTTGCGCGTGGCAAGAAAAGGAAATGGAGTAGAGGAACAAAAAATGAAATGCTGGAATAAAATAAACATGTCATTTGTTTTCTGTTGAGAAATGAAAGTCTTGGGTGTACACGTGTTCATTCAGCCGTTGACGACTACGCGCGTGGAAGGAAAGGGGAATGCAATAGAGAAACGCAAAGTGGCAAGCCGGCCTGTAGAAAGAGAGGGTTAAGCTCAGTAGAGAGTCGCGCACATGTCTGTGTTGATGGACCAAAACGAAGGGGAGATAGAGTGAGAATGTCAATCCAGTTCATGGAGAGAGAAAGCATATAAAGTGTACATACGGTCTGATAGCTTTTTGTCCCACATAGTAGCAAGTGGTGTGAAGCACACACGTGCGCACGCATGCCGAAAAGGCACGCATGCCGAAAAGGCATGCAGTCAGTCTGTAGCCAGGAAGCTGGTCTGAAAAGGGCTGGAAACAGCTTGTCTCTTGCTTTTATAGTCGTTTCCAGTGGTATTTTGTGCATGTGTGAAATTCTTTTGAAGGGGAAGTGACGTTGTCCATGCGTGTGTGTATGTGAGTATATGTGTGTACGTTAGCATGTGTGTATATACACGTGAATGTGAGTGTATGTACGTGGACGTGAATATATGTATGTGTGTGGACGTGTGCGCGTATATTTGTGTGTGTGTATGGGCGAATGAACTCTTTTTCTGGTGGGTCAACGGCCAACTAGCACCATGTATGTTTGTGTGTGTGTATATGTGTATTGGGGTGGAAAGGGCTCCCATAAGCCATGGTGAAGGCAACCTTTCTAGGAGAAGCAAATCTCTGATTTAAAAAACCATAAAGCGGGAGACCAGTACCCGCATTAAGCTGGTCTGCAGTTTAATTTGTTGCTGGCTATCTTGCTCTTGCTTGTTGCTGGATCTCAACATTTTGAACCGAGAGAGAGACTTAGCTGTCGTACAAAGCTAAGACTCTGTAACATCATCTTTGTATAGATACTCCCTCAGGCATTTGGACTCATGGATTTTAAATGTTTGAGGGAGTGGCACTCGTCTGACAAGACGTTGCAATCATCATCATGCATATGACAAGTAATATAGCTTGAAATGTGAACGCGTTTTTGTGTGAGACTAGGAAAGTGCACTGAAAATTGATACCAGAATGCTCAGTTACATGTAAATATGATCAGCAGTCAAGACTCTAAAGCCACTCCTCCAACAAACGTACTACTTATAATAAAAATAAATTCTAAATGCAATCTATTTATATATTTTTATCATGTTATATCATCTGAACAAAATTTACTCTTGATAGAAGACTATTGCTTTATGTTATTTCCTCTATCAAAGAGCTCAGTCTATAAATAGGGAACATATTTATATATTAGATATAGTCATTCACAGACAGCTGTTTTAATTTATCAGTGTGGCTAGACATAGCAAGTGTCTTCATACCAAGATTCAAACCCAGAATGGCCAGTCACATCCAAATGTGATGAACTGTTAAGTGATGAACTGTTAAGCTTCTAGAAACATTACTTATAGTAAAAGAAATTTTCGCATCATATTTATTCTATGTGTTTGCATATATTTTTATCATGATATTCAATAAACAAGAAAATTCTATTTTTATTCTTTGCAATTATTCTTCAATGATTTGCACTAACGGATATTTGTTATTTCCTCTGCCAGAGAGCTCAATATATAAATAGGGTGTGTATATATATATATATATATATATATATATATATATATATATATATATATATATATATATATATATATATATTAGTGATGGGACGATTCCAAAATTTTTCCCGATTCCAATACGATTCCTTTCAAAATTTCTGATTCCGATTTGATTCCTGATTCTGATTCCGATTCTTTTAAAATTTATACATATTTAATTAGAGATTTGTTTTGTTTTTGTTTTGTTTCTTTCGTAAATTTTCAAATTATTACATAAAACCCTGGGTAATGTCTGCGTATATTTTTTCTCAAATGTTTGCTCTGTAATTGATTAAAAATTATAAGACAACAAAACATTTATTTTGATTTTAAAACAAAGCTATATTGTATCAGTTCGTATTTACTGTATAACATGTGACTTACATAAATAGTTAAAAATATTCAAAGAATGGTAGGCAAAATAAGAAAACGATGTAAGACAACATATTTAACAACGCCACTTCTCATTGTTACAAACGAATTTCTAAATAATAATGTTACTATTTAGAAAAACATTTTTAATGTGAGATTGCGTGAGCTTTCTGTGCCTTCTCTTTATGAATGAACTAAAATTTTATTTTAATTATAAAAATTTGGTAGGTTATTAAATTGATTTACTTTGCTATAAAAAAACAAAACGAAAACAAAATGAAGTGCAAATGGTGACGATGATGATGACGACGACGACTTTGTAGATTAACACGCAGCTAAATGCCAAAAATGGAATATTACTTTTATAGATTACGTGTTAGAACATTTTTTTAAATTGACGAGAAGAAAAGCGATCATGGTACTTGTGCAGTTTACGTCTCTCATTAAAAAACGAAAATTTCAAGAAACAATTATATTCTATGTACTCGTTATGGAATGAAGTTCTCTTAAAAAATTTTCACTTAATTTCATCAAGTAGTTTTGTTTTTACAGCTTGTTTTCAATCTCGGGAACATGAAAATTCTCTAATAAATCGCTTAATTGATATCAAAGAGAAGTAATCCATGATATTTTGACCAAAATCAATGCTAATGTGTAGTTTAGATTGACTGCTTCGAATGCCTTGAATGAATGCTTTTAGCAATAAAAACAAAACTACTTGATGAAATTAAGTGAAATTTTTTTATGAGAACTTCATTCCATGACGGATATGTAGAATATCATTGTTTTTTTTTTTTTAAGTTTCGTTTTTTAATGGGGTACATAAACTGCACAAGTACCGCGATCATTTTAGAATTTAGAGTGTGAGATCAGTTTTAAATATAAATGTAACGTAAAATGATCATCGTTTCTGGCCACCCTAATTCTTTATGGATGTTAACTAAATTTTCCCACTAAATTAAGTTTGATTTGCGGCGTTGTAAAACCATGTGTAATCGCTTAAAAAGTAGACACTCTCTCTGTAAGGTTTTGAAGGGTTTAGTATAAGAACAGAACAAAAAGAGAAATATGAAATACGACAGGATTTATTGACTCACTCTTACAGCCCGCGTGGGGCTCGATTACATTACATTTTTTTGTCTCTCCTTTCTCCTTCCAAAAGAGTTCAATAAGAGGAAAGAGGGTTAACAGTCCAAGGGAGGTAATTCCGATTATTCCACACCCTCCTCCAATAAACGCACATAATTTAAAATTGGTAACACACAATGTTTGGGAAAAGCAGCTCATTTTACGTTAAATTTATTTGTGAAATTGACCCTCTATTTTAAATTCGCAATCATTTTATATTTATTTATCCTTTTATAATCATGAGTGTTTATAGGCAATGTTTATATTTCATTTTTAAATAGTTACGTGTAAAACGGTACGAAGATGTAAATAATATATTCTCGTGAAATTATTGGTGTTTTTTTCCCGTTTTCATTTTTCACCCATCGCAATTATAACTTTTTGTTGCGAAAAGAAAAGTTCGATTCTCCATTTTATAAACGACACAGCCCTTTCCTACTACTAACCCTAAGTCTGTGATAATACAAAAAATAAAGAGTTGGATTCCTTATATTAAAAACCGACCTTGTGTCTAACACTACCTTCGGGTAAGGGACGACAAGTAAATAGAATCACATGTAAACTAACTAACACACCCTAGACAAAATGAGATCCTAGATTTTTAGGCGATTATGTGAACATATTAAAAAAAAAAAAAAAAGAAAAAAAAACTAATTTAAATAAATTCTTTTACAACTTACCCTAAGTTAAACTGGTAAGTTCATAAAACCCGCATATTATCACTTAAAAAGTAACCTCCCGCATGCACAAATGCACAGAACTTATAGCAATTTTTGGTTAACTGTCCTTAAACGTTAGAATTACTTGGATATGGAGGCTCATTTTCTGTTAAATTTACCTGTAAAACAGGCACTCTAAATTCTTAAATTTATTATTTTTTTGCTTCTCATCTGGTGGATGATTTTTCAGAATAAGAAAGGGAGAAAAGGGGGCGAAATAAATGAATACAGAACGAATAAATGTTACGAAAAACAAGCGAAGCTACATTTTCAACTACCTGGATAATTTTTTCTTTTCTTTTTTTTTTTGCACTTTAACTTATTTTAAAGTGTTTTTTAACTTAAAATAATGGTAGTGTAAAGCCTATTGAGTTAAAACAAAATAAAAAGGGTGATATTATTTAAGCCATATTTGAGCCTGGATAATAGCTCGGAAATCAGAAAGCAAAGTACTATAGAAACGCACCCAAGAAATGTTACTATGTTCACCCGATGTTATGTGAGAACAAGAAATGTCACTATGTTCACCCGATGTTATGTGAGAACAAGAAATGTCACTATGTTCACCCGATGTTATGTGAGAACAAGAAATGTCACTATGTTCACCCGATGTTATGTGAGAACAAGAAATGTCACTATGTTCACCCGATGTTATGTGAGAACAAGAAATGTCACTATGTTCACTCGATGTTATGTAAGAACAAGAAATGTCACTATGTTCACCCGATGTTATGTGAGAACAAGAAAAAAAAGCTGATATACGACTTTTAACTCTCGATAATGACTCAAAAATTAAACAATATACTAGTAGAAACCCACCCAATAAATGTTACCAAAGGCAAGATAAGTTACACTTCTACCTAACAAAAGAATATATTTGACTTTTACGAAAAAAAAAAAAACAATTCGAACTTTTGCATCACATTAAAATAAATATTAAACAAAAATAAAGTAAAACTATGTTGGTAATTAATTTTCAAATCATGAAACACATTTCGAATATCTTTAAAATAGTTATTTAAAAATACACTTACATTTTATGTTGCCAAATTGTCGAAGCCAAACGGTGGAAGATGTTAATTACCCCCAAATACTTTCAGTTAGTGGTCTAGGTTTTTATTGCCTTATATAGGAGAGTGAGATTGGTGGGCTCTAGGCATTGGCGCCGCCGTAGGAATCCCTAAGTATAAACATAAATGATACCGGCAGAATCAAAGAAAATCACACGGAAGCATGACATTTCACGAGTTCATTTCAAATTCAATTTAAGGCCAATCCTTTTCACACCTTTCGCCATTCCTTGTCATATTTGCCAATGCCGAGTAAAAGAGCAGACAAAAACCTGGACAAAATCCAACACTATTATATTCTACTTTTGATTTAATTAGCAATAATGTTTGATATTATTTTTCTTGACAAAATATTTAAATTTAAACAATTTTTTCAATACCTTGCAAATAAACTGTATTCCTCTAAAGGTTATCTAGCGAATTTTCGCAAAGTTTCAAGTTTTATTTTGTTTATTTCATGCAGATAAAATAAATTTAGATCTTCTTTTAATGTTATCATGATCTGTAGAGGTTAGTTTTACTAATAGTTTAAAAGGAATAAATATTTATCAACGGTATCAGCAATGAAAAATTAACATAATAAAATATTAAAAGAATCGGTTTTGGAATCGGAAATTAGGCACAAATTTTTCCAATTCCTATACCGATTCCAATACCCCAAAAACTACCGATTTTTCCGATTCCGATTAATCGGTACAACACTAATATATATATATATATATATATATATCAGAGCTGGGATTCGGTAGAAAAAAATCTACCGCCGGTATCGGTATTCAGTAGCGAGCCGTGTCCAATCGGTATCGGTAGATTTTCAGAAATCTACCGCCGGTATCGGTATTCGGTAGATCGGTATTGGTAGATTACAAAAGCTCTCTATATAATAAAAAATGCTTTTAAAGGCCCATAACGCACTTTTTAAGTTATTTCTCTGTTACTTAGGTTAATTTAAGAATAGAAGTAAATTAGTACCTTTAATACAATTTTTAAGTTTAAAAATACATAACTTATTTAAAAAGATTTTTATGGGTACAAAATGTTATGATGGATTTTAACAGCACTGGGGGAAATGCCATTATTGAAATAGAGGGACTTTTTTTCTTTTTTTTTTTAATCCAAAAGAAATACTACAAAGTCTGAAAATCTAATCTCCAAAACCTGTATATAGTTCAAAATTATTGGAACCAAATGAAGGGGGAAACGTATGAAGAAAAAAAACGGGGGGGGGGGTTTTAAAAAGAATTAAATTAACGAAGATATCTTTCTAAAGACCAGAATTAACGCCCCCCTCATTCGTTAATTCTGGTCTTTCGACTTCGATATATTTTTTTTTAATCTTTTAAACCTGCCGACGTTAAAGTTGAAAAGTATCGGCCGAAAGATATCTTCGTTAATTTAATTCTTTTTACCCCCCCCTTTTTTTTCTTCATACGCTTCCCCCTTCATTTGGTTCAAATAATTTTGAACTACATACTGGTTTTGGAGATTAGATTTTCAGACTTTGTAGTATTTCTTTTTGATTAAAAAAAAAAAAAAAAGTCCCTCTATTTCAATAATGGCATTTCCCCCAATGCTGTTAAAATCCATCATAACTTATTTAATAAATGAATTTCTCACTCAAAAAATAAACATCAAACTAAAAAAAACGTTAAATTTAAACAAACTCGACAATACAGTATTATTTATTAATTTTTAAACATTTTATTAAATTTTACAAAATAAATCACAAAATAAATTTCTTCCCAACACAAAAAAATGAAGTCGTCTTGAGCCTCCTACTCCAGGTCGGTGTCAGCACTTTCCTTGAGGTCCTTCTTGAGGAAGCTCTTAAATCTCTTGCTATTGCCCTTTAACATTACCAACTGCTCAAAGTTGTTTGCAGTCAGGGAGGACCTCTTGGGGCGGAGGATGTCGCCAGCGGTGCTGAACAACCTCTCAGCGGCAGCGGAACTGGGCAAGGAGGTGTTGTATTTGATAAACAACTTCACCCAGGCATCGCGGTGGCCGACAGGAAACTGCTCCTTCCTGACGACGTGGTCCCTGGCCCTGACCCAGTTGATGACCTCCAGCTTGATGGCCTCCTCCAGCGTAGAGTTGTTGGCTGGGGTGGTGGAAGTCGAAGGCCCATAGAGGTCATCATAGCAGAAGTACTGATCCGAGCAACCCTGATCAGCAGCAGCCTCCAGCGTCGGGGTTGGACTGATGATGTCAACCAACTCCCTAACAAGCCTCTCCTTGATGGTGGGGTAGTCCTGCTCCGCAAGGCGGTAGATGGCCTGGAGAGTGTGAGCTGGGTGGGTGGCGGTGGCCATCAGCAGGTTCTCCTCCATGAACAGGTGACCAAATCTAATAAAAAAAAGCACATATAAGTTTTTATTTATAAAAGTTCTTTAAAATCAATCATTTGTTTAAAGTTTTATCTGAACAACTTAATTATATTTTTTATTTAAATTTTAGTTTTTAATAAAAGATAAAATTAAAAATGCTAAGAATTTTTTACAAGTTTTTAAAATTTTATAAATGTTTTTACAGGGGATTTTATCTTACCTGTTGGCAAAGCCATTAGTGAGGTTATCCTGGTCAAGGAGGTAGTCCACAAGCTTCTTGGCGTGTTTGAGGTTGCGGCTCTGCTGCTGCTGGAGCTTCTTTTTGAGGAGCATCAAGTCGGGCAGGAGGTTGCCCATGTAGGCCCACCTGTCTGACTGCATCCTGTCTAGGCAGGTGACGACAGGCTCCATTACATCCACGTATTCCTTGATGATCTCGGCATCCTTCAGATCGAAGCCGGCAGAGCCCTGGTCGGCGAGGATGTGGTTGATGGCAACCTTGGCATCCTGCTTCTCCAGCACAAGCTCCATGAGGGCTTTCATGGAGTTGAAGTAGCTGCTCCACCTCGTAGCTACAGGGGTGATGAGCCTTCTGCCACCCAGAGCCTCCTTTATTTTATTTGCGTAGACAGAGGACCTATTCTGCAGGTTCCACAGGGCCTGGGCCTTGGCCCCAGGCCTCCTAAAGACAGCCCTGGACCCAGTGTTCCACTCAGGCACCTTTGCCACGTCTGTCGTGGCCAACAGGTTGAGAGTGTGAGCATTCCATTTAAAATGTTGCGGAAGCTGTGACTCATCATCCCCCCTGTTGCGCAGCATGTCCGAGATGTCGACGACCTCACTGTTGACGATCGCCTCGTCGGTCTGCTCCTCGAGCTGCTTCTCTGTCAACTCTGGCCTGGTGGTGGTGTCGGCGGCAAAGTGTTCGAAGGCTGCCATGTAGTTGCGCCCATTGTCGGTGGTGCAGTGGGTGATCTTGTTGCTGATGTCGAACTCCGCGAAGATGTCAGACAAGTTCCTTGCCAGCAATCGTCCCGTCTGCTTCTCCATCAGCTCCCTGCACGCAAGAGTTGCTGCCTTCCTCTCCAAAGTGATGGGGTCGAGCCAGTGCGCCGTGCAGCCGAGAAAGGCCCTCCTGTGGGATGTCCAGGAGTCGGCGGTGGTGGCTACAAGGTCGACGTCCTGCAGGGTGGCCCTGACCTCATCCTTGACCTGCCAAGGAAATTAGACTTGATAGAATACTCTTTAAAAAATAAAAAAAGTTTTGCTTTTAGTTATAAATTATTAAATTAAAACTTAACGAAGTTAAAACAAAAAAAACCCTTAAATGTAACTTTAAAAAAGCTTTAAGTTAATAAATAATATGTTAATAGTTTTAAAAAAAATAAAATCATTTTTAAAGTTAAGCTTACTTTCAACTACCTAGTTTAAATTTTAATAGTTAAATTTTTTTTTTACCTGAACAGCGTACTTGTTGAGCCGCTTTCTGCACGGCATCTTGAACTCTGGCTTGAGGAAGTTCAAGAAGGTCCTCGTGGCCTCGTCCTCGGTGTCACAGAGGGGCTTGAGGCCCTCCGCGAACCAGACCACGTACGCCTGCTAGGCCATCTCCTGCGACATCTTCGTGGGCCTCTCCGTCGCCTCCCTCGGTGTGATCTGGCGAATGGTCTTCTCTACCCTGTTCGTCGGCTTAAACCGGTTGAGGGACATGGCTTCGTCCAGAGACGACAGCATGGAGGGGTGCTTTGTCTTGAAATGCTTTTTAAGGTTTCCCCTCGACTCGCTGTCGAACCTTATTTTCTGGGGGTACTTGCAGCAGCTGGCCATCCCCTTGTGCAGCATCTTATTGTTTAACTTACTGCCCTTCTGGGAGTTCAGCAGCTTGTAAAACTTGAAGAAACTGAAACAGAAAAGATAAAGATTAAAGAAATTAAAAACTTAAACACTTCTTAAACGCAGTTGCATTAAGATAAAGCTTATAAAGTGATAAAACATAAATTTAAAAATTCCAACTTACTCCTTAATGCCTTGAAGAGAGCCCTTTAGTTCCTCCTCGCCGTTCAAGGCCTGTTCCCCTCCCTGGGTCTCCTCGTGGTCGGAGGTTTCTTCGCCGATGGCGCTCATCATGTCCACGCTGCTGCTGTCCAAGGTTTCCAGGCTACTGGTGGACATGGAAGATGCCACTGAGAGGCTCCTGGTGTCCTCCAGGTGGTGGGCTGGATAACTAACATTTTTAGTTAAATTTCAATTTTTTAACAAAGTAAAAACTGTCAATCAGAACTTTTCTGATAAAAAAGAAAATGACTTTTATTTTATTTATTTATTTTTTGTTCAATTTAAATTTAACAAAGTGCCTTATGAAAAGCAAGAGACAAAACTATTTAACAGTTTCAACAAAACGTCTTTTGAAAAAAAGCCTTTTTTAAAAGATAAAAGATTTTAGATTCACAAACACGCACACACACACATAAAAGAGAGGGAGAGAGATTTAATTACAAGGAGCCGTATATATATATATATATATATATATATATATATATATATATATATATATATATATATATATATATATATATATATCACATACACACACATACACATGCACATATGTTTTTTGACTCACCGAATTAAGCGTTTATTTATTCTTTTTTCTTTATAAAGCATTACTATAATTATTTTAAAGTATAGATTAAATCATTTTAGATAAAAAAAAAAATCATTTAAGTTTTAACTACCTGATAATTGAGGCATCCGAAAGGCTGCTGCGGCTGATGGTTCTCTCTTCCTGGGTATGGGACTGCCTTCTGGGGCCGGGGACCGGGCTACTGGTCAGGAACCTCCTCATGTTTATGACAACTGGAACCTAACCTAACGAACTACACAGAAACTAAATAATAAATAAATACGTGATTTAGCTTGAAGGTCGTGGTGGCCTCAGAACGGACGGTGATTGGCTAAGCGTGATGACGTCAAATTCCTGGAATCTCCAGCTAACTGCTTCCCATAAGTGCACTTGAACTAATTGAGACTTGTCCATTTCATTTTGCCAATGCCGACGTTGTCTTCTTTGAAGTTTTAACAAAAAATGTCTCGTGCTCGCTTTTTGAATCTACCAATCTACCGATTGACAATCGGTATTGGTATTCGGTAGTTTTTTCAAAATACCGAATGATCGGTATCGGTAGCAAACATCTACCGCCGGTAGTACCGATCTACCGATTGTCAATCGGTAGTCCCAGCTCTGATATATATATATATATATATATATATATATATATATATATATATATATATATATATATATATATATGTCATAGAGGTCATAGAGTCATAGAGGAACACAAATGTAAAACTGTAAATTATACTTTACATGAATTTATTTTTCGACAGGATACTAAAATAAGATATATTAAAATTTCCTTAATCTGCGGAGTTTCAAAGAAATGCATTCGTCTTATCATAGGAAAGATATTAGCAAATGAATATTATAGCGAAGCTATGAATTTGCGGGTACTGGCATTGATTCAAACAGCATTATATGAAAACTAGTTATAAATGCAAAAAACCATAAGTTCATTCAATATAATTTCCAGTCTTAAATTTGTTTATATATATATATATAAGATATTAGCAAATGAATATTATAGCGAAGCTATGAATTTGCGGGTACTGGCATTGATTCAAACAGCATTATATGAAAACTAGTTATAAATGCAAAAAACCATAAGTTCATTCAATATAATTTCCAGTCTTAAATTTGTTTATATATATATAAGATATTAGCAAATGAATATTATAGCGAAGCTATGAATTTGCGTGTACTGGCATTGATTCAAACAGCATTATATGAAAACTAGTTATAAATGCAAAAAACCATAAGTTCATTCAATATAATTTCCAGTCTTAAATTTGTTTATATATATATATATATATATATATATATATATATATATATATATATATATATATATATATATATTTCCTATGATAAGACGAATGCATTTCTTTGAAACTCCGCAGATTAAGGAAATTTTAATATATCTTATTTTAGTATCCTGTCGAAAAATAAATTCATGTAAAGTATAATTTACAGTTTTACATTTGTGTTCCTCTATGACAAGCTCTATTTCCTATCTTGGTTATATTGAGCTTTTTTTATTTAGTTATGATTCTTGACACACACATAAAATATTCATTATACTATAAATATAGCTGATTCATCATTTATGACTCATCAGTGTAGCTAAACATAGCAAATATATTCATACTAATTTCGAAGCATGAATATATAACCCGGATGAAGTCTTTATGCAAATGATACATAAAGTTGCATAACCAATTATTTCTTTTCTTTTTTTGTTTTACAAAGAGTCACTGTTTATCAAGGCCTGAAGGCCACTTGATGATAAGTGTTAATGGGTGTCAGATGGCTGGTGAAACAACACCATGATGTTCAGTAGTTGTGGAAATTAGTAAAATTTGATTATTTAATGGACGGCTCAGCAAGAACTTGTAATCGACCATGTTGTAGTCAGCCGCAAAGCAACCCCACAGTATTGTGTTCCACGGGTGGGCAGTTGTAAGAATGAAACCTTGCTTTTGGAATTTTCTTTTAGTTTTAGGAACAGATAGAGTAGGGTAAACTGTTGACAGTAGTTGTAACGAGACAAGTGATTTTTTGTGAATGTTTTACAGGGAGTGACAATAGATTGAAGTTGTGTAGAGCACCTACTATAAAAAACATAACAATAAAACAGAGATAGATTCACAATGTCTCTTCTGTAAGAAAGAGGAAAAGAAAAAATACATCACCAACTAGATTTGGAAGCCGTTTTTATTAAATTTAAACAAGTCAATTTCCGCATTCATTAAAAACCCTTACAGAGAGACTAAGGGATAAGCGGCCATGACTAACGTGCACCACTGCACCTGTTGCAATGAAACAATTGCTGTGTGCGGTTGGAAACGTTTCATTTTGAGGAAAGGGCCATGATTATGTAAAATTGGTCACTTTTGTTAGTTCAAATTTACTGAAGAAAAGGAATGAGATTTTTAGGTCCATCATACAACTTTTTTTTTTTTTTTTTTTTTCATGGGAGGGGGATAATTCTGGACCCCCTACCCCTTCAAAAGTATAGTCTCTGGCATGTGGCATACTACGCATCTATAAGAGAGAGAAAGGAAGAGGGGGTATCTTGTAAAGAAATTTGGGGAGACGACACCCTGAGAAAAACAACTACATGAGCAGCAGCAGCCACAACGGCAGCAGCTGCAACAGGATCAGCAGCAAGCATAACAGCAGCAGTAAAAAGAAGCAGCAGCAGCTAGAATATTTATCAAATAAACCTGAGGTAAGTTTCCCTCGTCAAAAATACCTGAACTTGTACATTCCCGCTTTTTTAAAAATATATTTTAATTTTTAACAGCATAAACTGTTTTATTTTTAACTTATTAATAATAAGTATCTAGAATAATAATAATGGCGATATTTTCTTTCTACTAAGATTCCTTCTCTCTTTCGCTATTCCAATTCGACTTCATATCGTATGGCTTCGTATTCACAGCCAATTGTTTCGTATACAAAAATTACCGAATGAATGTTAATCACGCTTCTTCTTATTAAGTTTGTTTATTAAATTAAAGAAGAATTTAAGCTTATATTAAATACGCTTAAATTCTTCTTTAATTTATTAAAACGTATTTTTATTTTTCATTATCCATTATTTAATTTATTAGTAATATTATTTATTTTTTATTGTCCTATGTGGAGCTGGAGCTGAACTGAACATTCAAGTTTGGCCCATCAACATCCATACAACAGGGATGCAATCGAAAATTCGTTTTTATTATTGGTGTTATTTTGTTGTTTTTCTTTAATTTGAAGCACAAATAAAAAAAATAATAATAATTGACCTTTTTGATTGCCTACTTTAATTCAAGTTAAAAATTGACAGTTCAAATGCACTGTCGAATTTCGGAAGCTCGTGTTTTAGGGCTTTACTATGTAAAGTTAGTTAACATCCTTAACTAAATCACCCTCTTTCAAAAAAAAAAAAAAAAAATGAAATTATACTTTTTTTATCGAGATAAGTTAGCCAGGTGGGATCCGAAAATAAAAAGTGGGTCACGTGATACTCTGTCACCGGTGTTGTGGAGTCGATGATATGTAAACGCGGTTTCAACTGCGCCATCCTCAACAACTTTATCGTCACATTTAAACGTCAGAGTTATAGGGTTAATTAACGTCTTTGAATTTATTTCATTGTAAAAATTGTAATTGTAAAAAAAAAAAATTATTTAATTGTAAAAAAAAAAAGGAAAAATTTTAATTCTTTGAACTGTCTAATTTAAAAAAAAAAAAAAAGTATTTTTACGACCTAATCCAGCCAGCGTAGTATAAACACCCTCAACCTCCCCATGTTAAGAACGGCTTTCGGAATAAACACCCCCAACCTCGAAAGGCATTCTTAACATGAGTAAGGTTGTGGATGTTTATACTACGTTGGGTTAGGTCGTAAAAAAATACCCCCTCAAAATTCTAATTCTTTGAATGTTTAATATTTTTTTTAATTCTAATTCTTTGAACTGTTGAATTTTAAAAAATTCCAATTCCTTTAATAAAAACAATCTAATTCTAAAGTGTTGTCTATAATAATAAATGCTCGAAAATTCTTTGAACTGCTTCTTTCTTTAATTCTTTGAATTTCTTCTTGTTTTTCTTTTAACTTATCTTGCCTTTGGTAGCATTTATTTGTTGTATATTACACCTTTTCTGTTTTTCTGTTGTTCAAAGTTAACAACTCGGCACTTAACCACTCGGCACTTTATTTGAAAAAGCTAGGTTCTGCCTCGACACCGACACCGGTCACAGAGTATCACGTGACCCACCTTTCCCCAAACTCAGAACGTGGCTGGATTTTCAGACTCCATCTGACTACCTTAACCTTAATCAAATACTGTTCAAATCAAGTTTTTACTTAAAAGAAGAAAAATTCTTAGAATTTAGAGTGGGGATCAGTTTTTGCATATAAATTTAAAGTAAAACGATTCCCGTTTTTCCTGGCCCTTCTATTGTTTGAGGTTACGCCAGTTAATCATTTTGGATAGTTTTCACACTAGCAACTAAAACCTCGGCACGAAAATCAACAGTAGACCATTTCTGTAATGGCCTTTTCCCAGTTGATTGGGTCCTATGCAGTTCTAGGAGGTCCACCCTCACAAGCGTCTCTTTGAGAACGGGTTAGTTTATTGCTAATCACCTCAGGTGGCCACACCAAGAAATACCCACAATGCTGCCCAAGCATTTTTGTCCTGGGCGACACTGATTTCTCAATCTCACTTTCCGACTCTCATGTCACATTTCTCATGGTGAAAGAGAAATAAATACCATAAAAACAAAAAATGAGGTGAAAAAAAAAATAAATATACAATAAATAAATGTTACCAAAGGCAAGATAAGTTACTCTTCTACTTACTTGGATAAATTTTTGTGTATGGTTTCAACTGATTTTAATACGTTTATTTACTTTGAAGAAAAAAACTAGTGTAAAGTGCGATTAATAAAGAGTCCAAATGGCTGTAATGAAACCACCATTTCTTTTATTTTTGCTTTTTTATGAGAAATAAATTCTGTGCTTTTTTTTTTTCTGAGGGGGTATACTTTTTTAGTTCATTTGTGGGGATTTATGAAAAAAGTAATAAACACCCAACCAGATGTTTACTCGTCGGTTGTCACAGACAAAGTGTGTAAATGCATCACTATGCATAGGTTCGATGCACCCATTCAGTCAAAAAGAAAAAAAATAAGAAGAATGAATTAGTCAATAAGATTTAATATCCAACATGTCTGTGGGAGCCGGCAGGGAGAAATATAAATCAAAGATTTTTGTAAACAAGTAGAGAGAAAAAAGACACCAAGAACACAGGTGCAGTCAAGCAAGAAGTTACCCTGCTTATGCTGTTAAAGCTGGAAAACACTCCCTCTGTGACCACTACTTGACCAACTAAAAAAAACAAGGAATAAGTACTGTTCATGAATATTCTCCCTTTTTTTCTTCCGTTTATTCCAACACCTTACTTCGTATTATTTTGAAAGGTAACAACATATGAAAATGCACTTTTTTTTTAACACGCACATTCAATCTAATCTTTTGTTGTTAATAAGTTATTCAAAACTTTAAATGTCCATAGATCGTCTGGTGTTAAATGAAGTTTCTATTTCATGCTTTTTTTATGTTGTAATACATGAAACAAGCTATACATTACATGTGATTTTACAGAAATGCCATTTTGGCAGAGGATTAGTGATAAAAAAATGGTTAACTAGCCTAAAAAATTAGAATCACTTGAAAATGGGAGGAGGTAATTTTAAGTTACATTTCTACATGAAACTGATCCCCCACTCTAAATTCTAGAATAATGTTAAACATCCTAGATAGAGCAGGTTTGTATAATAATACAGTAGTACATTTTCAATCTGATATATGTTTGATGGAAAAGGAGAATATAAGAAACTTAGCGTTCCCTGAAAATACACTAAAGTAAATATTAATAATAAATAAGTTTTTTTATATTATTAAGGGGAGGAGAATTCTTTTTTTTTTTTTTTTTTCGTTTATTGAAAACCTGCGTTAAAACAAATATAAATTTCATTATATTTTTGAGGAAGTGGATGAGGGAAGAAACTCAGTGTTGCTCTGGAGTAATAACTTTAAAACTGAATGACTTTAAATAACTTTAAAACTGAATGACTTACATTATTATAGTTTTCAATACATTAAAACAAGAAAAACCTGGGCAAAGACGAAAGATGGGTGAGGAGTGGAGAAAACGGGGAAGATGGAAAAAAGATGGATTAAAATAGGAAGAGGTAGCAGTTTTAATATAAAAATGCTACACACAACTTTTAACATTTTGTTTTATGGCCTGCAAATACAAATGGAAGAAAAAAGTTATTCTTTTTAACAAAAAAAAAAAGGAGAATGAGTGAAAAAATATAATTAATGTAACCCAAATAAAACTTTTTTTCTTCTAATGTTTAAAGTATTTTATATTAAATTGGAAAAACGTTTGTTTTTAATGGTTCTAGAGACGCTCAGTAGTTGCAATAACTTTATGTTATGCAAAAGAAAAGAAAATCTCAAAATTTGGCGATTTTTCACAATAGTTAAGAGAAAATGTTATCAGAAGCAATAAAAATTATTTACTTATATATTTTTTTTTTTAAATTTTAAATCGCTTTTATTTACTTTTTTGCCGTATGTTTTTTAATAACTCCAAATTTACACAAAAAATTGCAGCTAATAACTGTCATCAATTAGTTGAAAATTTTAATTTTCAAATAACCTGCTTATTACTGTATTTTTATCTTATTTTTGATTTGGGATGATTATCGAAACTTCACACTGAGTAAAATCCAGTGCCATGTTGAATTTATTGGGTTTACAAGACTCAGAAGTCAACAATGAAAAATTTAAATGAAAATGCTTTAAAAATACTTTATTAAAATACAAAAAATAAAAATTTATCCAAGTAACTTTTATTGTATTTAATTGGAATTTATTATTGAGATGAATATTATTTATTAATTTTATTTATTGCAGACTATTATCCTCATCTTTTTTAGTTGTTGTTTCATGACGTTTCGGCCAACTATTCCTTTGGCCTTCGTCAGGTGGTAACTGCGACGGGATAGGAATTCTGAATCTCCTAACTGCATTCTCAGCAATTACTGTCATCCATAGTCGTTGTCATCTCACCACATTTTGGCCAAGTAAGCCTCTGGCCAGCTTTGAGTAGAATTGAAACCGCAGTTAGGAGATTCAGAGTTCCTATCCTGCCGCAGTTAATACTTGACGAAGACCAGAGAAATAGTTGGGCAAAACATTGTGAAACAACAACTAAGAAAGATGAGGATAATAGTCCGCAATAAATAAAATAATTAATAATACTCATCTCAATAATGAATTCTAATTAAATAATATATATACCATTCAGTACAGACCTGACCATGGAATATCAGATAATAAATAAAAACGTTGAATTTATAACACCAAAAAATCCAACCTTGATCGCCCTTCGGGACCCGTGGCACAGTGGATAGAGACATTGAATCTCTACGGTTACAGGTGAGAATTGTCTGAAGATAGCGGTTTCAATCAATAAATGTGTAATATAGATTTTTTCATGTAAGAATGAAGTTTATTACCAGAACTATAGCAGAAGCTTGTTATAAAGCAATTAGACAAAGTGAGATGTCATTCTTTAGGATAAACAGCTTATAGACATATATATATAAAAGCATGTTTCATCGACTTGTTTTTAAGGTGACTTTTCCACATTCATTATCTTTCTCATGAGATTCCTATAGAACAGTCTCCAATTTTTTAACTTTATTTTCGACTGTCATTCTTTTGTCTTTTAGTCTTTTGCTGATATTCTGCCTTCCATCTCCTTTGTAATTTTTTTTTATTTCCTCTATATTTCTCTTATATTTTGAATTGAGCCTGCAGATGATATTCTTCAGTCGGCTCTGAAACAAGTGTTGCAAGGAATTACTCCAAACAATGCTATGATTTTTGTCTTTGGGTATTTCTGTTTACTATTGAATGAAATTTCATTTCATTGCCCAATGCATGCCATTATGTAGAATGGATGTTAAACCGAATATTATTATTATTATTATTATTTTGATTATTATTATTATTATTATTTTGATGATAAGGAGGTGGAGGAAGTAGTGCAGTAATTATTAGGTTCGAAATCTGTGGGTAAGGTATAAATCTATCTGTACTCCTTTCAAATATAGGTGAAATAGTAGAATAGACTAAACCTGAAGCCTTGTTAGAGCAACTAATTGTGGAGAAAAACTGCTAAAAAATGCCATGATTTATGTTTTTGATATTTCTGTTTAATATTGAATGCATTTTCGTTTCTTTGTTTATCTTTTTCTAGTTTAAACAGAAAACGAATTTTCAATCAAGATGGATGATCAATCAATGGTAGTGAAACCATTTAAATGTGAGGTGTGTGCGAAATGCTTCACACGCAAAACGAACTTGCAATCACATCTGCTTACACACACTGGCGAGCGTCCATTCGATTGTGAAGTTTGTGGCAAAAAATTCTCGCGCAACACCAATTTGCAGTCACATCTGCGCATCCATACTGGAGAGAAACCATTCTATTGTTCCATTTGCAAAAAAGGATTTGCACGCAACACAAACTTCCAGATGCATCTGCGCATTCACACGGGTTTGTCAATTTATAGTTCTCTCTCTCTCTCTCTCTCTCTCTCTCTCTCTCTCTCTCTCTCTCTCTCAATATATATGTTTTGTGAATTTTTATTTGTGTATACCAGTTTTCTTTAAATTAGATCTCTGTGTTAAGATATAACAACAGATTAATAATAATTTTGTTATATTCTAAAGTCAAAGATTTTATCAAACATATTTTTTATTATATAAATGAAACTCTTGGTATGTTCATTTTCAATATACTAAAAAAACTACAGACCCATTTTCCTTCACATTTTCCAACAGCGTTTTTAGCTAATCCAAGCATGTTTTTTTTTTTTGAAAAAGTTTGTTCTCAGCAATAGTCATCCATTTTATACAGCCACGAACACTGGCATAAGAAGAGCGTTGATTGGCTGAATCCCAAAAGCAAGAAATGCGAAATTTATTGCTTCATCATTCATCCACATGTAGATGATTAAAGAGAATTGGACAGGTATCACATGTTTTAAACTGCTGCGTAGAGTTCTCATGTCGGCAAATGACACTGAAGAAAGATTGGCGATTATTATTTCAGCAAACAAAAGTTGCTTTTTTCAACAAAAGATTAATGGGCTGACATACATGAGTTGAAGCCCAAGTGCCAAATACAATGTTGAACATGCGTCTAAATTGATTTTGCTAAACTGTTTTTTTATTTAAGAATTTTTGATAACTGCATCATGCATTTTAATTAATAGTTTGTTTGTCTTTTGGCTTTTTTTTAGCATTTTGTACTTTTTTTTTAGAATTTTGTGCTTTTCCGCTTGATTTTTTTGTACTTAAGCATCTATGTTACCGTGCTGAAAAATATAGTTGTTTGTGATAGCAGGCAAAAAAAAAAATGCTCACCAGAAGGTGCATTTTGAGTTGAAATGTATAAAAGTCGACGTCTTTGGAGTTAGCGCTATTATGAAAATTTACCTATTGTGACGATACATACCGGTTGAAAAATCTCAAAAGGGAATTTATCCCCGAAACGTATCGTAAAATAAAAAAAACGGTGTACATGCAAGCTGTAAAGTTATCACAACCCAGTAGGACTTACTTAGGTTCTGGACAGTACTTCCATCGTGGAATTTCCTTATAAGATTCAAGGTTGACGAAATACCAGGCAATGAATAACGGAATAACACGGTTATATTATATGCATGTCATTTATTGTGCGTTAAAAATTCAAAAATCAAGACAAAATATTAAAAGAAAATAATAAGAAAACATGCAGACAATGTCCAACGGGTCAAAAGAGGGGGGGGCAACACTAAAGAAAACAGTTCAAATGAACATAGCCTCTTTCCTTTCCTTCCCTTATCTTTTTATCTTTTCTTCTTTTTTTTTTTCGTGTGGAAAATAGTTGAGTTATTGTGAGGCAGTAGAAATCTTTCAAAATAAAAAAAAAAACAGTTCAGTCCAGCAAGTCAACATTTGTGAGATAATGGGGGGGATATTGAATAGTACTTATCTGTGTGGGTGTGCATTCAACCGATGATTAGGTATCCGACAAAATTCAATGTGCTGATGTTATAATGTGAGGCCGTCCCATTTCGCCAACACGCGAGTCGATATCCTTCGAAGTTCGCTTGTCCATTTGTTTTCCCTCATGTTTCTTTCTCACTTATTTCTCAACCACCAACATTCGGCTGTGTCGTTCCCATATCTCAAACCAAGGTAATTTCGTAATTCTGATGAATTCTCTTTCTGGTTCCAGGGATAAGGCTCAGTTGAGAGAGTCGCCATTTCATCCACTATCAATTCCCTGAAAAAGTCCTTTCTGGTTAACGTCTAGGCCAATTTTTGTGAATTTAGCTTCTTCTTTTTTTTTTTTTAAAGAATTTTGATCTTTATTGCCCCCCCCCCCTTTTTTCTCTCTTTTTTTGGCTTTAACTTTGCACCTTTCGGATTATTTTATATAAATAGGTAAGTTTTTATAATAGCGCCAACTTCAAAAAAGTCAATTTTTATATGTTTCAACTCAAAACGCACCTTCCAGCAAGCATTTTTTTTTTGCCTGATATAACAACTATATTTTCAGCACAGTAACATAAATGCTTAAGTACAAAAAAAAATCGACGTGAAAAAGTGCAAAATTGTAAAAAGAAAAGCCGGGTTTGTATTACTGTACACATAGATTCGAAAAAGTTGTCAAAAAAACAAATATATAACAAATAAATGTTATCAAAGGCAAGATAAGTTACTTTTCTACTTAACTGGATATATTTTTCGTGTTTTTATTCAATGTAACATGTTTATTCAGCTCGAAAAGCATACAGTGTTTACCGATGTATTGGAAAATTCAAAATGGCGCCCGACACTCTCTTTAACACGGTAAGTTCAGGAAAAGATGTTATAAATAATAAACTAGACAAAATAATGTTAGAAATTCGCTCATTATATGTTACCGTGACATAAGTTGACATATATTCAGCGTTTTTTAAATAGTATTTTATCTAGTTTATTATTTATAACACCTTTTCCGAACTTACCATGTTAAAGAGAGTGTCGGGCGCCATTTTGAATTTTCCAATACATCAGTAAACACTGTATGTTTTTCGAGCTGAATAAACATGTTACATTGAATAGAAACAAAAAAATGTATCCAGTTTGGTAGAAAAGTAACTTATCTTGCCTTTGATAATATTTATTTATTATATATTTGTTTTTTGACAATTTTTCGAATCTATGTGTACAGTAATACAAACCCGAAAAGCCAAATATGTGTAAAAAAAAAAAACTATAATGCATGATGCAGTTATCAAATATTCTTAAATAAAAAAAATCCAATTAGGAACATGTTCAACATTGTATTTGGCACTTGGGGTTCAACTTGTGTACGTCAGGCCATTAATCTTTTTTGAAAAAAAAACAACTTTTGTTTGTTGAAATAATAATCGCAAATCTTTCTTCAGTAACATTTGCCAACATCTTCTCTTTAATCGTCCGCATGTGGACGAATGATAGAAGCGATAAATTTTGCATTTCCCGCTTTTGGGATTCAGCCAAACAGTGTTCTTCTTATGCCAATGTTTGCTGCTGTATAAAATGGACAACTATTGCCGAGAACAAAAGATTTTGAAAAAAAAATTTTTTTATATATTTTTCCATTTTATTTTAAGTATATAAAAACACGCTTGGATTAGCTAAAAATGCTGTTGCAAAATATGAAGGAAAATAGGTCTGTAGTTTTTTAGTTTATCAAAAACAAACATACCACGAGTCTCATTTATATATATATATATAAGATTTACAGTTTTTGTTTTTAAATTTCATTTAGAAAAATATAATTTTCGAAACAAAAGTTTATTACGTTTCTTTAACAAAACATTATTGTTGTAATCATTATCTGAACATGTAATGCATGATGCGGATATAAAAAATTCTTAAATTAAAATAAAGTGTGGTAAAATCAATTTAGAAAAAAAATGGATGGCGGATTCAACATTGTATCCGGTGCCTATTTGTCAATGGGGTTCCGATTTGTGTACATCAGCTGATTAATGTCTTTTTTTAGCGTAAATTGCTAGGTTAAAGTAAATTAAGTTAGGCAAATTTTTGTGAATTTAGCTGGATTTTTTTTCTTTGTGGGCCCCCTTATTTTTCTTTTTTTTGGCTTGAACTTTGCACTTTTCAGATTATTTTTATATAAATATAGCATTACTAATTGATTTCTTCTCACTCAAATCTAGATGAGAACAGTAGTCCAATGAATAGTAATACATACAAAAGTTTATTGTTTGAACAAAGGATACAGCATTTAAAGCAATTTTCTTAATCCATGAATTTTTAATAAAGGGTCATCTCCTTAGAGGAAAAGTCATTAGCAAAATATTAATTCTGGTTTGATATAATAGAAAACGATAATAAAGGTTGAAACAAAAGGATGAAACAAAAGAAGAATATGGGTTTTTGGTATCCAAATAGAATGGTAATCCTTGAATAGAAAAGGATGATGTTAATAGGTTCCAGATTGGTTGCAGATTGTTACATTGAAGGTAAAATCCAATTATGTTCAGTGTTGTAGTATCCAAAGTGAAAGGCAATATTCCTTTACAAACTCAGAATTTTATATTTATTCGGTCCCATTTTTTTGGTAATGTAAGATCAGTAGAAAGACATTTTCTTTTCTTAAAGTAAAATCCAACTGGTCAAAATGAATATTCAAATTAAATAAAATAGCTGTGATAAATTAAAAATAATTAGAATTTGAAACAGGTTAAAGTTGTTATTTTAAGAGTAGATTTAAAATAAAGATAAAATATAAAGACTTTATAACCAACCGTAAGTTGTTTTTGTTTTTTTTCTAAAAAACGCTTAGGCAACATTTTTTGAGTCTCTAATTAAATGAAAAGAAAAATTCAAATATCTTCTTTATATATTCTGAATAAATGATTGAAGAAATAGAGAAAGAAAGAAAAAAGAAAATCCAAACGGAAGTTATAGTGGAGCATGTTGGTAGGGATGATGGAGAATGAAAGTTAAAATTGTCTTAAATGCTGTTAGAAACCCAACCAATAAATGTCCTTGTAACATTTATTGGTTGGATTTCTGATAGTATTTTGTATATCTTGTTTTTATTTTTAACTCATTGTCAAGGCTATTTTTTTGAATCTGTAAAACAAAACCGTTTTTTTTTTAACTGAGGATATCTAAATAATAATAATAATGATAATATGGCGGTTCGATAAAGAATTTCATTGTGATGCATTTTGTAAATTTTTACCTTGTTTTCACCATAACATTTTTCTTTAAAATGACTACCTCTTAAGGTTTTCGGGTATGCTGAAACTGAATATCACATTTAAATTTTACGCAAATAAGTAGCTTTCCGGATATTAAGCAATGTCATTTCTTATGTTATTGCTGGTGGCCATCTTGCGATAACGTAAGAAATGACATTGCTTAATATCCGGAAAACTATTTATTTGCAGAAAATTTAAATGCGATATTCGTTTTCAGCATACAATAAAACTGTAAAAGTAATCATTTTAGATGTTAAGGTGGAAACAAGGTAAAAAAATTACCGTTTTATTTCTTTGTTTACATAATTGAATTTTCAGTAAAACAACAAAATAGAAATAACAAAAATTACCATCAACTGGTAAATATATAGTTGTTGCTTATCAGGATTCCTGGTACTGTGAAAGTTACATCGAGGATTCATGTAAAGTACGGTTTATGGTTGCATCTCAGAATATAGGGGTATATTTTGGGCCAGATAGATAGGATTTACAAAATTGAAAATTGGACTGGTCCAAAATGCATAAGTTCTGGTTAACTATGAGAATTTCCATCTTTTATAGAAATCCCAAATCTATATGAAAAATCTTCTTTGATTTATTTCCGAGATTAATTCATATCGACTCAGTTTTTTACCGGCCATGAATGCTCTTTAGGCATTCAATGGCTACACCCCAGATTAAGCTCTCCTTTGGTGGGGAGGCAGATAAATACCCACTCTCAATAAAGCTATATTTAAATACCAGTATAATACTTAGTTTTATCCATGAATAGACACCCACTGTATGATGCTATGTGCCAGGTTTAAAAAAAGTTGAAATTTGTACATTTTAATTTATAATTCATGGCTTATGGTAAAGAGATACATAAGATTTGACTGCATAATCAGAAAGAGCACACAATTTTACATAAGAGTGCCAAGTTTCATGAGAATAGCTTGAAAAATAAATAAATGGTGGCGAAATTACTGAATTTCTTGAAATGTCTGTAATTTAGCTCACTTTTTCTAAAGAAAAATGTCCATGGAAAAGCCTAAATTTTGGCACTCATAACTTTTGAACTACTAATTGTATTTGCATAATTCAAACGGGTTTAAGCATCTTTTACATAGCTCTTTTCATGCAAGTTGATAAAATAACAATTATCTAAAAAGAAAAAAATCAACTTGTAATGCTATGTATATATGCATATATATGTATGTATATATATGTGTGTGTGTGTATATATATATATATATATATAGAGAGAGAGAGAGAGAGAGAAAGAGAGAAATAAAAATAAAAAGGAAATTTTTCATGTGTAAAGTGTGATACTGTTCTATTTCAGAAACGGAAAAACGTTGGAAATTCAAAAACGGAGGGGAGTTTGCATTGTTAAAGAGAGGGAGATTTTTAATAACGGTTATATAGTCGTTAATATTTTTTTTAAAAGATATGAATGCAGTTATTATTCTTTCTGGAAAGAATATGTCTGTTAAAATTCCAATATAGGTGTGTAACAGAAATGAAATGAGTGTGTTTTCGTTATGTAATTTATTGATTGAGATTATATTTATTAATTATTACAGGGAGTGTTTCTATGGTGTGAGAAGGTTAAACTGTGTCTACAATTAAATTATGTTCTTTTAATAAAAGTTTACTTATTAATGGCGCTACATTATAGAAACCTGCACGTTGTTTAATTGTGCTTGAATTTGCGATATGTGCAGATTCAAGAAGTCTCCCAGCACAGTTTATTTGAAATAAATTGAACTATTTTTGCTTGTTTAAAGTCAAAGGTGTGATTATGCTGCAATGAATGAGAGAATAATGCACTCAGAGAATTGCTATTTTTTATATCTCTTTTATGTTCACTGAGCCTTTTTTCTAACTTACGCTGGGTTTCACCAACGTATTTATGATGGCAATTTTGGCAAGGAATAGTGTATATGCCTGCATTGGAAACTGGTTTGTTTTGGAGATGTTTTGTGGTTTTTAATATTTGTCTTATAGTTTGTAATGTGATTTGTATGATTAGAATTCCTAGTTTGTTTAGTGTGTTGCAAATTATTGTATTATTGGTTTGTGTAGGTAAAAGAAGGTGTCTGTTTAGGAGAGAAAGGTCTGGTGTAGATGATTTTTGATTATTTATCCTGGAAAATATTTGTGACTTTTCGCTTAGCATTCAATATCAAATATGTGGGATATTGCAAGGTTTTCAAAGTGTTTGTGAGGTATTTGAATTCTTCATCCAGATATTCTAAACTGCAAATTCTGAATGCGCGTAAGGAGAAACCAATTATCATACTTGTTTTTATTTTATTATTATGGTGTGAATAGAAATATAGGTAATCATTTTTGTGTGTAGTTTTGCGGTGAACTTTGAAAGATAGTTTATTATTGGATTTTATAATAAGTATGTCTAGAAAAAGTAATGAGTGATTGTTTTCTGTTTCATAGGTAAACTTTATGGAGGGTTCGACTGAGTCTAATTTGTTTTTAATGTTATCTATGTGTGTGTTTTCAGGAAAAAAAATTAAAATGTCGTCAATGTATCTAAAATATTCTGTGTTTGAAGGTAATCTAAATTTGAAAGGACCAGATTCTAGGAATTCTAAAAAAAAAGGCAGGCTAATACACCACTGAGAGGGTTAACCAAAGGTAGACCGAAATTTTGTTTGTAGAAATTGTTATTGAAGTGAAAATAAGTCATGTTGGTTATAAGTCTAATGATTTTTATAAAAGTGTCGGGAGGAAAAGGTAAGTTAATGTTAGATTTTTTAAAATGTTTATGGAGTAAATTTAAGCATTTTTTAATGGGGGCATTAGTATATAATGATGTTATATCTAAGCTGTGTATAGTTTTGTTATGTATATTAATGGTTTTTATTTTGTTGAGTAAATATCCGGAGTTCTTTATGTGGGAGGTGCTAGTAGTGCCCAGTAGTGGAGTCAAGATATTGGATATGGCATGTGCAATTTTGGGTGTTGCACTGCCGATGCCAGATATTATGGGGCGCATAGGGATATCTGGTTTGTGAGTTTTGGAGAGGCCATATAATTACGGAATATTGGGATGGTATTCAATGTATGAAGTCCAAGTTTTGTCATTTTTTATAAGTTTTTTAAAAGATTGGTCAAAAGTCTCAATACTTCTATTTACTGTCTTTAAATCAGTGTTGGTGTATGTGTCTTTGTCTGCCAACAATGTGGAAACTTTCTGCAGGCATTCATCTTTTTCCATCAATACCACCCCTTTATCAGCTGGTGATATAATCATGTTCTTGTTATTCATAAGGTGTTTCAAGGCATCTATGTATCTCTTTGGAAGTACAGTTTCATAGGGTTGAGTAACTGCGATTGAAATAATATCCTGTATGAAACCTTTTTTAAAATCTGTATCTTCATGTTTGTAATTCTTCAAAATTGTGTCGGTTGTAATATTCGAATGTATGCCAGTTGCGAATTTTAGTCCAAAACTGAAGGCTTCAATTTCGATGTTTAAGAGTTCTTTAGTGGTAAGATTTTGGATTAGATCTAGGCGTCCTATGGTTCTCCATTTGCTGCTTGAGATTAATTTTGTAAGTTTGAAACAATGGCGGGTGTTGAATCTTTGAACTGATTTGTTTATATTTATTAAAGATTTGTGTATTGTTGGGTGATTCTTTTGTAGGTCGCTAGCTTATGTTTGGGCTTCATGGAATAAATAAGAGCTTTGTTGTTTTAAAAGATCCGCTGAAGAAAATAAGTATTTTTTAATATAATCCGGGAAAATATGGTGTGAATATTTAAAATATTTAAATGTACTTTTGGGTATAATTTTTTCTTGTATACATTTAAGCAAAAAAAAGTTCTCCTGTTGTTGTGAGAGTGGGCAGCGATTAATATCTTTTTGTATTTTCGCAATTTTTGCTTAAAAGTTTGGTGTTCCATTTTAACAGATGATGAGAATAATGGAAATAGTATTCTGACAAAATAGAGAAATAAAAATAAAAAGGAACAAACCGAGTTATGTGTTCATCAATGTTTCGTCTTTATTTCGAGACTTCCTCTGGATGAATGAGATTAAGAAAACAAAAACACCAGTACAAAATATTTGAAAATGTTTCATGCGCAAAGTGTGACGCTGTTTTATTTCAGAAACGGGATAAGACGTTGGAAATTCAAAAATATAGGGGGGCTTGTACTGTTAAAGAGAAGGAGATTTTTATTAACGTCATATAGTGGTTAATATGTTTTTAAAAAATATGAACGCAGTTAATATTCTTTCTGGAAAGAATATGTCTGTTAAAATTCAAATATAAGTGTGTAACAGAAATGAAATGAGTGTGTTTTCGTTATGTAATTTATTGATTGAGATTATTTATTAATTATTATATATTATACATATAATCTCAATCAAGAGGAAGTCTCAAAATAAAGACGAAACGTTGATGAACACATAACTCGGTTTGTTCCGTTTTATTTTTATTTCTTTGTTTTGTCGGAATACTATTTCCATTATTCTCATCATATACATTGATTGATTCATGGCATGGGTTTTGCAACCAAAACATCCCTTGCACAAAAACACAACCTCTCGCCCAAAGTAATAAGTGAACGACTAATGAAACTACGTGTCACTCTTCTGAAGAACAACTTCTTGACCCTGGCATCGACCCTTGATTCAGGAGACACAGATAAGAAAGAGTTCTACCAACAACTAAATGAGCTTATCTCCTCCATTCCCTCAAGGGATAAATTAATCATGCTCAGAGATTTTAATGCCCGTGTAGGGAAGGATTCAACAACAAGAAGCCCTTTTATTGAAAATAAGGGTCATGGAAAATGTAATGAAAATGTACTCTGCCTTCTCAACTTGTGTGCAGAGATTGAACTTATTGTTATAAATACCATCTTTCTACTCCCTATAAGACAAAAGACCACCTGGAGGCACCCCCGCTCTAAGCTCTGGCACACATTAGACTACTCCATCGTCTGCCTGAGAGACTGCAAAGACATCTTAATCATATGCTCCATGCCAGGAGCAGATGATGTTTGGACTGACCATCACTTATTAATAACAAAGCTTAATATGTCAGTCTGAAGACGTCTCCGTATACAACACCCAAAGGCAAAGAAAATGAACACACAAAAGTTGAAAGACCCAACCATAGCTAAAACATGTGCAGAGCACATTGCCAAATCCAATCAATCATACCACCAATGAATGGCTATCCATCCATGAAACTATGATTAAGGTTGCCATAGAAACACTAGGACATATTAAAAAATATCATCAAGACTGGTTTGATGACAACAACCAGGAAATTACAGATTTAATAGAAAACAAAGAGCAAAGATTGAGCATGAAGCACACTTAACATCACAACTCAAAACTAATTTTCATTAACTAAAGGCCAAATGTCAGAAAGAGCTCCGTAACATACAAAACCGCTGGTGGAAAGAAAAAGCAGAGGAGCTTCAGTATTATGCAGACCCCCGCAATATGAGAAGCTTCTTCTCTGGTGTCAAAGAGATATACGGTCCTGTCAGAGTCTCTGCCTCTCTAAAAGCAGTTGATAATATCACAGAGTTCACCAAACCTAAAGATATCCTTGCCAGATGGCAAGAACTCTTCTCAGTGTCACTACACCGTGATGCAACAGTGTCGCCAAACTTCCTGAGAAACGTTCCTCCCTACCCAGTCCATCTCTGGATGTCTGAAAATCCAACTTTTAATGAATTTGTAACTGCTCTCAAATCCACCCAACCCTTCAAAGCACCAGGACTAGATAACATTCCTCTGGAATTGATTAAATTCCATTTCAAACCCGAATCCATCTTCTAATTCTTCGTATTTGGAAGAAAGAGGAAATACCTCAGACTGGAAGGATGCTAATATCATCACCATTTTTAAGAAAGGAGACAAAGGTGCATGCGGGAACTACCGAGGAATATCCCTTCTTTCTATCACAGGGATGATTCTTGCTAAAATCTTGCTTAACTGTCTCCACACCCTATCAGAGGACATTCTTCCTAAAAACCAGTGTGGATTCAGTATCAAAGAGTATTTAACAATAAAGGGCTGATGGAATCTACCAAACTCATGACCCACAAAGCGCTTGTAATCTTAACCCTGCTATATGCTTGTGAGACCTGTGTACTCTGTAGAAGAGGCTTAAAAAAGAACATTTTCACCAAGCAAAATTGTGTTATAACTAATGTGGCAAGATTTAATCATGAAAACCGAGGTTCTCCTCCGCTCAGGGATGGAAAGCATGGAAGTCACAATAATAAGACACTGTCTACGTTGGGCTGGACACCTTGCCTGGATGCCTGACAACTGCCTACCTAAGCAAGTTCTGTATTCAGAAGTTGCCATTGGAACCAGACCCCCCTGCACACCAAAACACCATTTTAAACATCAGCTGAAATCTATTCTTACAGCAACCAAAATTGACACAAACAACTGGGAAGTCAGTGCAGCCAACAGGGAGAGCTGGAGAAGAAAAATATTTGAAAACACTGAAATCTTTGAAAACAAAAAAAGATAAAAAAGAAGAAACAAAAAGAGCCCAAAGAAAAGCTGGAGGTCAACAACCTGTGAACCCTCCTACTATCCCCTGTGGCAGCTGCAGTCGCCTCTCCCATGCACAAATAGGACATGTTTCATATCATAGGAAATGTTGATGAGCAAAATGTATACTTGTATCCGAGTTCTGCCAATGACGACGATATATATAAATATATATATATATATATATATAGGTGACCTTGTGTGTGTGTGTGCTTAGGTCACGGGAAGTGAATACTGTTTTGGGTTGGATTCTAAATGATGGCACTAACACTTAAGTCATATTTCTAAAAAAAACTTTGGAAATTGTGATTATATCTTGGATACAATATAATAATCAATAGAGAATTGTCTATAATAATAAATATGAAAAGTGCATAAATTAAAATACTATATTTAAGCATATTTTATGACTGGGCAATGTCGGGCATGCTGCTAATGTTTACTAATGTTGGCTGTACAGGATTCATTCCTAAATTAATTAAGAGATTATTATGAATTTTGGTACACACCTGTTCAATGTAAGCATCCCAAATATGGACTATATTTAGTTTAATTTTCTTTTATGTACAGGGCATAAAAAGAGAATAGAAGATACTTCTGATTTTTGTGAAATTTTAACAATATTAAATGTCAATTAACAAATATTCTTCAAATGTCCTTTTCTTTGGAGTATTTTTATTAAATCTGGACAGTATAGGGAGATTTGTGTAAAAAAGTAGACTTTGATGGTATGGCCACATTGAAAGAATGCATGAAAATTCTTGGGTTAGTAGGACTACAACAATTGAGGTAGCAAGAGTAGCCCGCAGGAGAAGGCCAACCAACACTTGGGAGAAAGTGATAAGGATAAACTTGAGAAAGGAAGATAAATAAAGACCTGGTCAGAGATAGGTTAGTTTGCAAGGCAATTTCTAAAAGCCATCCAACACATGCCAGCATGTAAAATAGACTTTGCACTGAATATGATATACTGGCATCACATCTGGGGAGGTGTCGCTCAAAACATTCTTTCTTGCCTTGACAGAGTTCAAAATCAACTTCACAGAGGAGACATTACTAGTCTTTTTCCACTCACTCATTATTTTTATGTAAAGTGTTTAACTGAGCTTTAACGTTCTGTTTAATTTCTCACAGTAAGAACGCGTCTTTTTATCACAACTGCAAATAACTTTCCTTTCTTCTTCCACATGCCTAACATAAAACAGAATTTCCATGAACAGTTTCTTTTCCAAAATTTTCCATCCGTAGGACACATTGTCACAAGATTGCTTCTCTGTGGGCTACAGCATGGTCATCTTCAAATCTAATGACAATAAACACTTGTCATGAACCATCCAAATAAGACATATTTTCATAATATTCATTATTTTCATAATATTCATCATTATTCAACTGACAATTTAATTGATATTATCAACCTTTATCCTCGAGTGACCTTTAGTCTTGATAAGTGGTAACTCTTCAGTCAATCAAAAATTAAAAAATGTCGATTACTTCAATTGTGAATTCTTTATTTTTGTATGCAATTTTTACTTGCATTTATTATACATCAATCATTTTGTCATGTCTAAGTTTGAGCCAACTTTTAGGTGTTCCTGTAGAGACTATCAGTGGTTGTCTATCTTTAGAGTTATCTCCCTTTGGTAAAATTTATCATGAGCTAGATTTATGCCCTTGGTAAAAAATGAAATTAAGTCTTGTAGCGGACTAGTGGTATATTATATATATCACCCAGTTGTACAAAATAAGAAAAATGAATTGAATTGAGGAAGAAATGAACGTGTTAAATTGAAATAAACAAACAATTTATTTCATGAAGAAACAAATGAAAGAAAGGATACAGCACGTGTTTAGTTTGGCGTGCGTCTCTCGCTGTTGTTGGTGAGAGGGAAAGTCTATTGAGAGAGTGAGAAAGTCAATCCAGGCCATGGAGATAGAAAGCGTATAAGGTGTACGTACTGTCTGTTGGCTCTTGCCCCACACATAGTAGAAGGGGGCGTGAAGCGCGCTCCGAAGGGAGCGGTAGGTCCGTCAACCACTCAGGTCGGGAGCAAGAAGGAAAAAACTTAGGTCTCTTGCTTTTGTAGTTGTTTCCGGTGTCATTCGCGCATGTGTAGATTTCCTTTGAAGGGAAGTGACGTTGCCCATGTGTGCACGTATGTGTGCGTACATTAGCGTGTGTGAGTGTATGTATGTGAACATGAATATATGTATGTGTGTGTACGTGCACGCGTATGTTTGTGTATGCATATGTGTATGACAAGAAAAGTGGCTTGAAATGTGAACGTTTGTGTTTGTATGTGACTAGAAAAGGCTTGCACAGGAAAAAAAATATGCAGTGTATATTTTTTTTTTTTTAAATAAGTACTGTTTTGGGTAATTCACTTTTCATCCTGTTTTTGTTGTTGGTATGGTTGTTTAAAAAAAACAAAACGGAGTGTGTTCATAAAAAAGTATTTACTTGCGCATGGAAAAAGGCGTTTACTCTTTTTTTAGGCTGACATTTGTTTTTTTTTTTTCTGTGTGCTGACATGCAACGAGTTGCTTGGACAGTGAAGTGAATTGTTCATTTGGAAGGAAAATTTTTGTTTGTGTTAACGTGGGTGTGCAGTTCTAGGAGTCTTCGCAAGTGAGTCTGCGGTAGTGTGTGTACATTGCCTGTATGGGCGCTTGTTGCGCATTTGTTCGTGTTGAACGGTGGGTGTGCAGTTGCCGGCTGTCAACGAAACTTCCAGTTGTGAGTTTATCAGTGTGCGTTGTGCATCTCGACTCGTATTGTTGATTCAACTTCTTCCTATGTGTTGATAGGGATGTCCTGTAATTGTTTCTTTGTTGTTGCATCTGCTGTGCGGGAGAGAACGTGTATAAGCCTATGTGATTTTACTCCTTGCGTTTGTGCAGGGTAATGTCAGGAAACCGTGAAAAATGTTTGTCGAGCTCAAATTTTTTTAAATTCGGTATAAAGTCGACAGCTCCATGTTTATTTTTATTTGCCGAGTCTGACGAGGGGTTTCGTCATTGTTGTTCGTCCGCTGCTGGAGAAATTCTCTTTTTCCTCGCCGTCTGTATACCCAACATTGCTTGTGTTTAGTCAAATAACGGGGTGATGTGCCGGTTGTCTGAAAAGGAAAAGAGTTCTGGAAAAACAAGGTCCGTTAGCGCAAAGAGAAAAAAGGAGGTTCAATGCCATTGTTGCTTGTTGAGATTCTTGTCGGTAGTTAGTTGTTGTTTTTCTTTGTTGAAAAGTTCGTTTTTTTGTTATCATAAAAATGCGCATCTTGCTCAAAACAATTCATTTAAAAAAAGTAGGGTCACCATGTGTGTTCGTTTCACGTCGGTCAATCGCCAGTTTGTTGCGGGACTTGTGGTATAGAAGGAAATGCGTGTTCATCTCACGTTTGGGTGTCACTAGTTTGTAGCGGACTGGTGGTATATTATATATATCACCTAGTCGTACAAGATAGGAAAAATGAATAGAATTGAGGAAGAAATGAACGTGTTAAATTGAAATAAATGAACAAGAATTTATTTCATGAAGAAACAAATAAAAGAAAGGGTACATCACGTGTTTAGTTTGGCGTGCGTCTCTCGCTGTTAGCTGGTGAGAGGGAAAGTCTATTGTTGTAGAGAAAGAGAGTGTGAGAAAGTCAATCCAGGCCATGGAGATAGAAAGCGTGTAAGGTGTAAGTACTGTCTGTTGGCTCTTGCTCCACACATAGTAGCAGGGAGCATGAAGCACACCCCCAAGGGAACGGTAGGTCCGTTGACCACTCAGGTCGGTAGCCAAATCGAAAAGAAGGAAAAAGCTTAGGTCTCTTGCTTTTGTAGTTGTTTCCAGTGTCCTTCGCACATGTGTGGATTTCCTTTAAAGGGAAGTGACATTGCCCATGTGTGCGTACATTTGTGTACGTTAGCGTGTATGTGTATGCACATGAATGTGAGTGTATGTACGTGAACATGAATATATGCATGTGTGTGTACATGTGCGCGTATGTGTATGACAAGAAAAGTGGCTTGAAATGTGAACGCGTGTGTTTGTATGCGACTAGAAAAGGCTTGCACAGGTAATAAACAGAATCTCCAAATCTCATAACAACTCTCAAATGAAACATGGTGAAGAATTAAGACCATAATTCATCATCATTATATTCACTAGTTGCCAAACTGAGCAAACTTCTTTTAAGATGTGTTGGCTAAGAGAAAAGATGTAAATGCCCTCATGCTTACCTTTCTTAGCAACTAATGTGATTACCTGACTTTACCCAGGGGCATGGACAACAAAATAGAAGTATTTAAAAGTGTGTGTGGCATCTTACTTTTAAACCTCTTCTATCTTCTCCCTCTCTTCTCTCCATCATTCCTTCAATATCTTTTTATCACCTCCTCTCTCTCTCTCTCTCTCTCTCTCTCTCTCTCTCTACTGGAAGAAATTGATGAATTACTAATGCCTGTCTGCATTGTATTTAGATTTTTGCATGTTAGTCAGGGAAAGCAAGCAGGGGGCAAATTTCCAAGTTTATCAGTTTAAAGAAAGAAGTCATTAGTGAAAGGTCATGTCATATGCTACTGGTACCATGTAACCTAGTACTACCTGTCGCATGGTCGGGTTACCGGCAACTAAACCGGTTCCCCCACCAGCCTGTCTGTTGAGGAGGGTGGCTAGTCTCCCAGAAGGATTACAAACAAGACCTTTCAAAGGGTGCACGAACCCTCCTTTTTGAGGGATCAACGGCCAACTAGCATCATGCATATATATGTGCGTGCGTGAGTGTGTGTGCCTATAAGCACCGGTCGCATGGGTGGTGTGATTGTTTATAACTAAATGTTTATAATAGGAAGTTTCTCTGGATCTGTGGATGTATATGTTGTTGGGTGGGTGCATCTGTGCATCTATGCGAGTTCATAGAGGCTTTTAAGATGTGTTTATGTATATATTTATACATAGGCCTATGCTGGTTGGTGCATGGATACGGATGTGCTTTTCTGTGCGTTTATGAATATAGGTGCTTGCGGGTATATGCATATACATATGCGTGCGTGTATATACATGTGTGTGTGTGTGTGCGCGATCGGTTCCATAACATGATCCAATGCATCTCTTGGTCTGTCATCCACCACCATTGCGGAACCGATCACCCAAGGGCTTGACAGATGTATAGAAGTGTAGCTGTCAGTCACTGGAAACTGAACTTCAGGCTAACAGTGCAGGGATCTATGGGAAGCTCAACCCAGACAGAAAAACCAGAAACTGTGATGCTCTGTTAAGGCAGTTTGAGAAAGTTGATAACTCTCATTCTGGATAGTCACTGTGAACAATGAGATGCCGACTCGTCTTGGGCAGTCCTTGCCGGTCTGGCGTACCCCATTGGACAAAACTCACTTCATCCTTGAACTATCTTGTCAGCAAATTCCTTACGAACCATGAAACGAAAACAGAAAAAGAACTCATACTGGCAGGGCGTTGCCCAGGATAATAAGGCTCACAATACACCCAACTTCAAGTTTGCATCGTAGAACATACGAACGATGCTTGACAGGTCTGATTCAGCAAGACCAGAAAGACGAAGTGCGATTATATTGTGCGAATTAGAAAAATATGACATCAATATTGCTGCCTTGAGTGAAGTCAGGTTCAAAGAGAGCGGTTCCATTAGAGAGTCCAGCTACACCATTTACTGGAGTGGCAAGACCTCTAGTAAGAGAAGCAAGTCCAGTGTCAGACTAGCCATCAAAAACGAGCTAGTGACAAAACTGATAGAAGTACCCCATACGATAAATGACAGGCTGATGACACTCAGGCTACCTTTATCAGAAGACTGTTGGTGTACCCTGATAGCTATATATGCTCCAACTATGACAAACTCTCAGGAAACTATTGATATATTCTACCATCAGTTAGGCAGTACACTTGCATCCATACCAAAACCGGATAAGATCATACTCATGGGAGATTTTAACGCCAGGGTACGACAGGATTATATCACCTGGCCCAGAGCACTAGGGAAGTATGGATGTGGGAAAGTCAACTCAAATGGGGAGTTCCTCCTTTCACTTTGCACTGAGCATCAGCTTTGCATCACCAACACCTTCTTTAAACACAAGCCTGTTCATAGGAACTCCTGGATGCACCCTAGAAGTAAACATTGGCACCTCATTGACATCATCATCACTCATCAACGTGACCTCCCAGATATCCTGGACACGAGACCAATGAGGGGAGCAAACTGCAACACTGACCATATCATGATCCGGACACAAGCAAGATTCAAACTGAGATGCAAAATAAAGATAAAGAACCCCCCCCCCCCAAGAAGCTGGATGTCAACGGCTTGAAACGTCAAAATGTAAGAGAAGAGCTGGTGAATGCTCTCAATGAGAGACTTGCTGAACCAACCGGAGATGTAAACTCAGATTGGCTGTCTTTCAAAGAAACTGTTTATGAAACACCCAAAGAGTGCCTCAGGCTGGTTGGGAAACACCATGAGGACTGGTTCGATGAGAACTGCGAAGAAATCAAACAACTCATCAACCAGAGAAACGCTGCAAGAAGTTCAATGTTGTTCAGGAACACTAGATCCATCAAAGCAAAATACACTAAGGCAAACAGCAAGCTTCAGAGCAAATGTAGGGAACTTAAGAACAGTTGGTGGATGGCTAACGCTGCTGAACTACAGATACTGGCTGACACCAATGACATGAAGGGTTTCTATGGGAGTATGAAAGCAGTCTGGGGCCCAAATGTGAACCATCCCGATCAAGCGGCAATTCCACTCTCCTCACTGATAAATGCGAGCTTCTAAAACGATGGCCTGAGCATTTCAAAACATTGCTAAACGAGACGCCAAACATTGACGAACGAGCAATAATCAACCTGGAGCAGTTTCCGACACAGCACTGGACAGACAGATGCCCTGACTCAGATGAAATCTGCAAAGCAGTGCTGATGTTACAGGATTGCAAATCAGCTGGGTCTGACGGCAAATACCCTGAGATCATCAAGTGAGGAGGACAAAAACTACTTAGCACTCTCTGCACAATCATACAGAGTGCCTGGACCACTGCAACTGTCCCTCAAGATTGAAAAGACGCACAGCTAGTGACCATATTCAAAAAGGGAGATCACAGGCTGTGCGGTAACTACAGGGGTATATCACTGCTCTCAGTCGCTGGGAAAGTGTCCGCTCGTGTTCTCCTGAACAGGCTTACAGCACACACTGAAACCTTGCTACCTGAGGTACAATGTGGATTTCGTGCAAACAGAGGCACAGCGGATATGATCTTCTCACTCAAACAGATCCAGGAAAAGTGTGTGGAGCAAAATATGGAGCTGTACATGATCTTTGTGGATTTTACAAAAGCTTTCGACACAGTGAATCGAAGCACTCTTTGGGAAGTCTTGCTGAAGCTTGGCTTTCCTGCACACTTCACCAGCCTTGTCAGAGCCCTTCATTCAGGCATGAAAGCCACAGTTAAGCTGAAGGGTGAGCTCTCCCGTTCGATGTGCAGAATGGTGTCAAACAGGGTTGCATCCTCGCTCCAACCCTCTTCTCACTCTACCTGTCAGTTATGCTTCGGCATGCCTTTAGAAATTGTGATAAGGGTGCTTTTATACGATCTAGACCAGGAGCAGACCTTTTCAATGTCAATGCATACAAATCCGCAAATAGAACAACAAAGATATTCGTACGAGAGCTCATGTTTGCTGATGACACCACATTTGTAGCGCGTAGTCATGAGGATGCTCAGGACATAATAACTCGCTTCGCAGGATCAGCCAAGGCCTTCGGATCGAAGATTAACATCAAGAAAAACGAAATGATGTACCAACAATCCCCTGGATCACCAGCAACAAGCCAGCCAATTAAGATTCAAGACCAGGAGCTTTACAATGTCAGCAAATTCAAATACCTAGGAACCACGATCATGAACAACAACAAAATGGACGAGGAGATTTCTACAAGAATAGCTAACGCCTCCATATCCTATGGAAAACTTAAACAGAAGGTCTGGCAAAATAAAGACCTGACTTTCAGAACTAAATGCTTGGTGTACCGCGCCATCGTCCTCTCATCACTGTTATGCGGTGCAGAAACTTGGCCAGTGTACAAACTAGTAGCCCGCAAGCTCAACACCTATATGATGAGACACCTCCGGCAGATTTTTAAATGTCAAGTGGTATGACTTTGTCAGCAACAGGGAGATCCTATCACCTCCCAAGCATGTATGACCTGCTCATCCGGAAAAACCTGAGATGGGCCGGGCATGAAAACAGAATGGAGAACTCCTGACTACCAAAACAGATACTGTTTTCACAACTGGAGGATGGGGTACGAGGCATAGGCAGACCTAAGCTCAGGTTTCGTGACACCGTCAAACAAAATCTAAAGGACAGGTTGATCCCTACTGGAAGCTGGCAGACCCTCAGTCGCGACCATGGCAAGTGGAGAATGATGGTTCACAGGAAGTCGTCTTCGGACACGAAGGACAGCATATGATGATGATGATGCCTGTCCGCATTATATTTAGATTTTTGCATGTTAGTCAGGGAAAGTGAGCAGGGGGCAAATTTCCAAGTTTATCAGTTTAAAGAAAGAAGTTATTAGTGAAAGGGTAGAATTTTGATGATTGTTAGGGTAGTCACAGGTATTTACGTTGATGTGTCACCAGTGCCGCAAGTTTGTTGGAATGCATTTCATTGAATTACTTGTAAAATAAGTACAGGTATGCAATATTGTGGTGATAGGACAAGTGCTGGAATTTGGTTGACAGTGTGAGACCTATTAGTTTAAAAGCTCTTTTTTAGACCCTGCCTAAGAGGGAGAAAGATTAGTGGTTGGTGCACCAGCCCAGATATGACAAGAATACTCCATGCATAAGCAAATATTGGTTTTGTAGAGATACACAGGCAAGTGTGAGATGTGTTCTAGCACAGTAGAAGGAGCCTACCTTCTTTGCAGCACCTTTGGCAATTTCTTCTATGTATTTATTTCAGTTTATGTTGCCTGTGAATGTTAGGCAGAGAAGTTTGAATGATGTACTCTCAGCAGAGCAATCTGTAGTGAAATGTGTGTAATTTTATTTGTAAAATATCGTACCATTTTATTTCGATGTACATTTTTGTCCGTGTATTTATATCATCTTTTTCTTGATTGTAATTTTCACAGCTGCATATGTGAATTGGAAATAAACTCTCCTTTAAATATAACAGCCTGCCATTTGGTATAATGGTAAGAGGGTTCACTAATGAATTAGATTAGGATTCCATCCTCCTTTAGGTCATACCAAAGACTTAAAAATAGTACTTGATGCCCCTTGGCTAAACACTCAGCATTATAAAAGAAGAATCAAGGGCAAGTGGAGTAATCCTAAGAATATAATTAATGCAGCTTGTTAGTTCTCTCACACAGAACAAGGAGCTAAGGAATCGCACACATAATAAAAAAAATTTATTACTAATGATTTTTTAAATATTAATCATTGTATTTTTCGATTTTCTTTAACAGGTGAACGTCCATTCCCATGTCCGATTTGCCATAAGAACTTCATTGCAAGCATCCGCTTGCAGAGACATATGCAAATTCATGAAGACGAAGCAAATGAGCAAGAAAATGATGACAAAATTATCCGAGCTACTGAAAACGAAGAAGAATCGACAAAAGATCGAAAGGTTCTTGAAACGGTGCCAGATTTTTTTTTGCCAATGACAAATCTTTCAGCAGATAATCTCTCACCAGATAATCTGCACACATGTCAGATTTGTCACAAATACTTTTCACGTAGTTTCAATCTTCAAACGCACATGCTAACACACACTGGTGAGCGGCCATTCCCCTGTGAAATCTGCGGACGGAAGTTTGCACGACGGACGAACCTGCATGCACATCTACGAACACACAGTGGGGAGAAACCGTTTCAATGTCCGACATGCAAAAAATGTTTCACGCGCAGGACGAACCTCCAAACACATGCAAAGATCCACGCGGGGGTGCGTGCATTCCAGTGCGACATTTGTAAGAAGGCATTCATCCGCAACAACGATCTTCAGCTGCATATGGAGATGCATGCCGGTGCAAAACCATTTAAGTGCAATATCTGCACAAAGATGTTTTCGCGCAAATCCAACCTCCTAATGCACATTCGAATACACACAAATGAAAGGCGCTTTTCGTGCACGATTTGCGGACGTGCGTTCATCAGCAAAACAAACATGACGACACACATGCGAACACACACTGGTGAGCGTCCATTTCCATGCATTAGTTGCGGTAAATCGTTCGCAGTGAACACAAATCTTCAGATGCATATGAGAACGCACAGCGGCGAACGTCCGTTTCGTTGTGAAAAGTGTGGAAAAAATTTCATGACGAGCAGCCATCTGCAGATGCACACTCGGACACACACGGGTGAACGACCCTTCCGTTGCCCCAAATGTTTCCGACACTTTTATCGTAATACTGACCTTCAGTCCCATCTGCGGACACATGCTGGCCACAAACCATTCTGCTGTGAAGTTTGTCGAAAGGTCTTCTCAAGAAATACGAATCTACGAGTTCATATGCAAATCCATGCAGGAGTGAAACTACATGGACAGGCTTCTGTGACCAAAAGCTAAAAAGTTTAATATATGAATAGAATCCACCTAATCTATATAGATACGACTGGTATTTGCAGCAGTACCAATGTGTGCAAAAGTATAGAATTAAAAAATGTATATTGCTTATTTACATTGATGATCTTTTAAAGCAGCACATTTCAAGTGAAAACATTATTGTGTACTTACGTGGCATGGCGAAATTAAGTTAATCAATATGAAAAATGATCCAGTAGATGTACTAGATGTATTTTCAACAAAAAATCGTCCACAAGTACATTCAATTTAAATATGGCGAACCCTTAATTTAATTCAGTCAAGGGTTATCTCACTTGTTTGTCATACTGAATTGGTTGCACAACTCTTCCACATTAAAGCATACGATAATTCAATAAATTCTATTTTTTATTGTAATTATTTTTCTACTGGATCACTTTTCACAAATTTTTGGAATTTATACTAATTTTGCCATGACACATAAGTATATAATAAAGTTTTCACCCGAAATGAGTTGATCACCATTGTAAAGACACATCAAATATATTTTTACAGAAATGGAGATTTATGCTGTAACTTAGCTGATAGTCGAGCACTGATTAAGAAGATGATTCTGATGTTTTATATGTGAATTTTTCACCTGTTGAAATTGTTAAAATAAAGATTTTTTACTTTAGCATATTTGGACGAGTTTTCTTGCCTTTGTTATTTTCAATACATATCTACAGAGTGCAAACAAAGTTACTGTCTAGGAAAAAAAGTGTTTTTTACCAATAGGTATCGAGAGATTTCCAGTCATAATGTAAGCAGTTCTAATCATAAATGGAGAAAGTCAAATTAAGTTCTGACTTTTGCTGAAATATACAAATAAAAAAGTGGCATTACTTTTTTGACAAACAACTATTTTCCAATCAACTAGAAATGAGCTAAACTGACTTTTGCCAAACTAAACCTAAAACCTAGATTAGAGTTCGGGTAAAAAAGAACAATTTGGTTCTTATTGTATAAAAATGCACAAAACAATATTACAAAAATAAATACAAGATAAAATCAGCAGCTTTTTTTCACACCAAAAAGGAATGCTAATAATACATAGAGTTTCTTCAGTAAAATTTTTTAATGTCTTCAGTTAAACTCTGAATTGATGACATAAGTACTGCATTTTTCTTGGATAGCTATTCCTAAAAAGTACAAAAAAAAAATAACATAGTAGTATGATTTTTTTAACATTTATTCATCAACTTCAGTCAGTATGTCTTTATGCCTTATTCCGTTGATGACAGACTCAAGGCACCCTTGGAACAAGTCACAGGTCAATCCAAGATATCATTGGCTCGTCCTTTGTATCCAGCTGAATGTGTTGGTGTCTCCTTTCACTGTGCCCCATGCAAAGAAATCGAGGTGGTTGTAGTCAGGCAAGCTCAGATTTTGTAGTCTGATAATTCTCCTTACTGGTATGGCAGGGTGCTGAGTTTTGCTGCCAGGCATAAAGTTACCTGGGCAATCTAAGTTTTCACTACTTGCACAAAATACAGATGTAGTCATTCATGTTCAACCTGAGGCACTTAGTGAAAAAGTGGGGTGGTATCACTTTTACTGTTGATCGACGATCATGTATTTTTCTCTCTAATGTCGCCTGACAGTTGAATCCCAAATTTTCAATTCCTTTCTGACCTTTTACACCATCCTCTGATTGATGCTGAGGAAGTCTAAAATTTCCCTATCTACCTTTCTGACATGGATTCCAAGAACTTTGGATCTCTTTCATAAATATGACAGTTAACAAATATCTATAATCAATTATTCTGAAAAAAAAAAAATATATATATATAGTTATGTTAAAATTTTCATTAAAACAAAACTAACAAAGTATAAAAAAAAATAGGCATTTCAATTAGCAATGTAACTTCCAACCTTCAGGTCTATCTTGTTGAAGCCAGGAATCTTTCTGTCAAACTTATAAATCTGTATGGAATTTCAAATAAAACCCTTTATTGCTTTCATTCTATCAGCAATGATCAGGTCTTAATAATCCGCAGTTGCATTTGTAACATGTGAAGATTAAACCTTCAACCTCCAAAAGACTGTCACTTGGAACTTATCATTATACTCAGCCCTTTATCTGTTACACCACAAATCCTTGCAGCAGATATTTTTCGTCTTATAGTCATGTCAGTTTCAAACTGACTAGAATCAATTGTGTTGCTAAGGTAGGTGAATTTACCTTGATTGACACTGGCAACATTTTCTGTAAATGATAGATTCTATTTAACCCATGCATGGAATGTTGAGCTGGAATGAGAGTAATCGCAACTGAGGAATCACTCCACATGCCTCAAAGTTCCCAAAATGAGACGCCTTCACCAAACAAACTTTAAGGTCATAGGTATATCTGTAAATATATTGCTGAAGACAAAATATGATATATCATAAAATAAAATCTCATAGACACAGAATTTATGAAAGACAAAACAAAAAAAAAACACAAGAAGAAATAAAAATCAAACAAGAAAGTTGATCTGTTTCATTCAGATCAACGAACATCATCAGAAAAAAAGATGTCCGTTGATCTGAACGAAACCAAACGAATCTCTCATTTGATTTTTATTTCTTCTTGTGTTTAATTGTTTTTCCTATTTGTATTGTACGTCTGTATGGTCATCAGCAAACATTCTGCTTAACTAATCTTTTGGTGATATTTTCATTTAGTGAATTAAAAACTAGGTACTTGTGCAGATTTTGAACTGTACGCATCTAAGCGTCCAGTCAGTTTTGCCCTGAACACGTCAATCTCCAGATTATGCAATATTATGTTTAATGGAAGAAATCAACAAATATTGCCACAAATGAAGAAAAGTTTTTTTTACCAAGACAATACATTGTGTCAAAATTGATCACAACAATAGCAATGAAGTGCACATTGAATTGCTTCCATACATTATATATTTTCCAGGTCCGCCTTTGTCTCAGTTATTGTTGGCTGTTTACAGACCTCAAAACAATGCTCTAGAGAAAGAAATATGGCTTCAATGAAGAAGTGATATTGGAAGCTGGGGCAAATTCTGCAATCAAAGACAAATCTTTCTACAAAAAACAAAAAAAAAGCCATCAAATTGTTAGAGAAACGTCAGAATCAATGCTTGTTGATTTGTATAAAGAAACTGCTGATTTGAACTTTTGTACAATTAAGAATTGACACCTAAAAACAACATTGTTGCTACAACTTCAAACAACATAACTGGTAAGGTGAGAATTAGCATATTAGCATATTTCAATCCTTTTTGATGCACTTGACACAATCTATATATCTATAAAAGTGAAATTGTCTGTCTGTGTACATTTCCCTACTAAATAACTCTGTCAATTTTCAGTCTGCAGACTTGAGATTTGACATAAGGGGTATTGAGATTTGGGAAACCTTTTTAATCAGTTTTCAGACAGAAATGTGGCTGGCAAGGGGTCAAAGTTCAACGATTTGACCTTTGAAAACTCTACCCAACTCCTCTGCCACTTTTGGGTCTAAACACTTGAAATTTTAGATCTAGGTTACTTGGACATGGATCAAACTTTTTTATTTGACTTAGACTCAAAACAATAAATGTTAAGGGGTCAAAATTGGGGTAAAAGTTTTTTAAAAGTTGACCTCTGCAATCTCTACTAAATTACTCAACCAATTTTTGGTCTAAACATTTGAAATTTTACATAAAGTGTATTCAGATAGGGCAAGCTTTTAAATCGGTTTTCAGCCGAAAATTTGTCTGACATGGAGTCAAAGTTCAAAAGATTTTACCTTTGCAGTCTCTAGCAAACTATTCAGCTAATTTTTGGTCTAAAGATTTGAAATTTTACATAAATGGTATTCAGACAATGCAGCAAGCTTTTAAATCAGTTTTTGGGAGAAAATTTTTCTGCCAAGAGGTCAAAATTGAAAGAGTTGACCTTTACAGACTCTACCAAACTCCTGCGCCAATGTTGGGTCTAAGCACTTGAAATTTTAAATGTAGGTTACCTGGACATGAGTCAAACTTTTTAATATATACATATGCACATAAAGTTATGAACAGAACATAGGCTGAACTGCTAGTAAATAAATAAACCAATATGAATAAAATTTTTCAAATAACGAACTTTGAAACTTGTAAAAAAAAATTATATTTTAATTGGTTCTTTTACAAACAAAAAGGTTGAACAATTTGTGTTTTTTTTTTCAATAAAATAGAAGCAATATGTGAAAATAACATTCTACATTTTAACTGTTAAAGATTTTTAAACATTTTCACAAAAAATCAAATTTACATAAAATTAATAAATAAATAAAAAATAAAATTTACAAAAATAAATAAGTGCATACCTTAGAGACTGAGGGCCACTTGTGAATTTAATATTCCCTTGTATCTATTAAACAATATAATTTTTTATGTTAAAAATGGTGGCCATAGTTTTGCGCCAAAAATATGGGTATAATAAAATGCATTCGAGAACAATATTTGGTAATGGTGTAGATTGGCCTTCGTTTGTTTACAAAGCGATTTCACGGAAGTGACGTCAGACATTTTTATCTACTATGGCCAAAACCGTATAGAATTAACCTTTTTTTTTTTAATAAGTTTTCTTCAAACAGTCTTTATTTGAACTTAATGGACTTTTTTTTTTGTATTTATTAACTGTTTTATTCAAACAAAAATAGAACTTTTATAATGAACTGGACTGATTTTCAAACATCGAAATTTTAAAATTTTATTTTATTTATTTATTTATTTATTTTTGTTTTTAAAGACGAGGTATTTTTTCTTTTCGAGACATCTTTTTTTTTGTTTTCACCATTTATCACGTTGAAATTTTATTCAACAATATGAAATGATAAAAAAAAATTCGTTAAAAATATTTTTTTTAAAATATTATAAAATATCTATAAAGTCTATTTTTTATATCTGTAAAAGTTTGTTGAAAAGTTCAAATAAAGTTTATAATTTAATTGAAAAAAAAAAACACCTCGTTAAAACTAACATTAATTTTAAAATTTCGATGTTTGAAAAACAGTACATAATATATATATATGTCAAAAGTTCTATTTTTGTTTGATAAAAAGAATAAAACAGTTAATAAATACAAAACAAAACAAAAAAAAACCAGTGCATTAAGTTCAAATAAAGACTTTGAATAAAACTTATATAAAAAAGTTTAATTCTATACGGTTTGGGCCATCCGTAGATGATACAAATATGTCTGGCGTCACTTCCGTCAAATGGCTTTGTAAACAAAGGAAGGCCAATCTACACCATTACCCAATATTTTTTTTAAAATAAAACATTAAAAAGTTCAAAATTATAAAGTTCTATTTACATTGTTTAAAATTAAAAAAAAGTTTGTGAACAATATTTCTTACAAAATTACAAAAAAAAAAATCTATTTCTGTCGTCTAAAATTAAACTGTTCTATAATATAATAAAATTAAACTATTTATAATATAATAAAATTCTGTATATATCATTTAAAATAAAATATTGTTTATCATTTAAAGAAAATGTTCTGTTTAAGTGCATGCATATTTTTGGCGCAAAACTATGGCCACCATTTTTAACATAAAAAATTATATTGTTTAATATTCGAAAAACTACATATTTGCGGAAAATTTAAATGCGATATTCGTTTTCAGCATAGTCACACCCCCATAGAAGTCGACATTTCAAAGGAAAATGTTCAGGTGGAAACCAAGTAAAAAAATTATCCTTATCAAATTATCATTTAAAATTATAAAACGTTCGGTACTTATGTATTTTTGTTACCGTGCTGAAATAATATTATTTTGAAAGCCATTCTTAACATGGGAATAGGAGGGTGTTTTGTAACAATTATGTGCTTCCACCTAATAATTTATTTTGGTATTATTATACAAACACCGTGACAGCGTTAGGGTTAGGGGTTAGGGTTAGGGGTTAAGGTTAGGGTTAATTCGCTGTCACGGTGTTTGTATAATATTACCTTTATTTTTTAAAAAAAAGTGCTTAATGTTTAAGATATCGTGAAACGTTCCGTTTAAAATTTAAAAAAAAATGTTGTTTAAAATAAATAAGTAAAAAAAAACATATCGTTAAAAAAAAAAAAAATCGTGAAACGTTTTAAAATAAAGTAAAAAGTTTATATATTATTGGCATGGTAACGTACCGGTGATTAGGGAAATTAGTTCCTTTTATGTGATAAAGGGTTCGAGATTATTTTTCCACCTAAACTACAGACTTGCCATAAACTTAAATTTCGATAGATTTAAATGTATTTTGTTAATGTTCAAATTTCGAAAAAAAATAAAGTGTGTGTAGGTGGGGGGGGGGGGCACACGCACTTGAAAAAATATTTCCCCTCGTATATTTTACGGAAATTGCATTTTATATGTAATTTCGTTCTAAAATGGATAAGTATCGGAAATTTGACGAAAATCTGATCATTAGTTGATTTTTGTTAGATTTATTAAACACGGGTATGTTTTCACGTTGGGAATGTCTACTACATGGGAACGTTATTTTAAAGCGCCAATTATGTAAACACGATTTTCGTCTCGCAATTTCATTATTTTCGTTCAATGAAAAAAAAAATTTTTTAATTATTACTGGTTTATTTTGCCCTTCTTTTTTTAAATGGTACAAAAGTTATATTGATAATATTAATTTATAATAAAGTTGCGCTGTTTTACGTATGGGGGGGTAATTCTGTGGTGGATTTTGCAGGTGCCTATAGAGCTAGGCAGCTAGTTATGAAAATATGGCAATTAAGCCACACAGTCCACAGAATATTCCGCGTTTCATCCTCATGAGAATTCGTCAGAGTACGGAAATATGGGCAATCCTAGATCCGGTCGTACACCGGTGTCTGGTGATACACACACACACACACACACACACACCGTAATAGTTGATTTTGCATAAAATAATAAACTAAAGCAGGAAGTTCGGTCGGTAAGCTGAACAACTTTTACATCAGTATTACTCATCCACATCACATAGGTATGTACTATGTAAAATAGATTCACGGCGAACTGTTTAGCGAACGTGATTTTTCGGCTGTCGTTTAATACATAAAAAACATGCTTATACACTTAATCTAGTAAGTCTTAAACTTCGGAAAAACACAACATAACATTGTTTACCGAAATTACACCTATATTCTATTTACAACTGAAAATGGTACTGAGAAACTTTTTTTAAAGCGACTATTATTTTTTAGGGAAAATTTACGAACACCGTAAACGCGGTTGATTTAAATTTGAACGGAGCACTCATTTTTCTACTTTGTTGTGATTTGTTATTTATTTTCCTGATTTGAAATTCTTGATAATAACACCCTCCTCTGGAGGTAGGCAGTTTGCCATGGCCGTTTGCAATTTTGGAGATAACGAAGGGATTAACATTGACAAGCAGGAATATGACTGATGACCGCGTGTACGACTGTCCGCATTGTCGGAAATGTTTTGCTCGGAACAGCCACTTGGAGAGACACATCCGAATTCACACGGGGGAGAAGCCATTTGAATGTTTCTTCTGTGACCGGGCCTTCGCCCAGAAGATCACCCAACTCCAACACATGATGATGATCCACACCGGGGAGCGGCCATTCAAGTGCACAACATGTAAAAAAAAGTTCGTAACTAATGGTGATCTTACCAAACACACACGTGTCCACACCGGCTCCAGACCCTTCAAATGTAACAAATGCGGACAGAAGTTTACTCAAAATGTCTCTTTATCAGAACACATGAAAAATGTCCACTCAAGAAAAAAGAAAAAAAAATTAAGATTTTCAGGCAATAACCGACAAAACAGGCAAAAATAAATAAATGTTAACAAAGGCAAGATAAATTACTCTTTTACCTACCCGGATAAGTTTTTTTGTGTTTAAACTTATTTTAAAGCGTTTATTTACTTGACACTAATTTTGTTTCAAAGTATATTAAGTTGTTGGTTATCTTGTTTATTTAGACCCTTGATAATCGCTGAGAAATCGAAAAATAAACAGAATACTAGTAGAACATTACATTTTCGCATGATTGATTACGTTTATTGGATGGGTTTCTGCTAGTATTTTGTTTAATTTTCGACTTTGGGGCAAAGAGTTCAGATGGATATAACAAAACCGCTTTTCTTTTTTCATTCTACCTATAAGTACCACTAATACCCCCCTACATGTAACACAATGTAATGTTTGCAATGGTGACTTTATTAGTCCGCAAGATGGCCGAAGCAAGCGGATGAAAAAGTGAAAGTGAACGCAAATTTTAGCGAAACGAAATTAGCGAGTCGACTGTATAGACGAAAAAAGAAACAACAACACGATTGCTGATAACAACAACTAATAACTAAGAAATGTTTTTTTTTGTTTCAACTATACTGTAGTTTCACATAACATTTTAATAAACAAAAGATACCGTAAAAATCGAATTTCATCTTCCTTTCTCTGCATAAAACATTTGGGTTTGTATTACTGTAGATTCGAAAAAGTTGTCAAAAAACAAATATAACAAATAAATGTTATCAAAGGCAAGAGAAGTTACTTTTCTACCAAACTGGATATATTTGTTGTGTTTTTATTCAATGTAACATATTTATTCAGCTCGAAAAACATGCAATGTTTACCGATGTATTGGACAATTCAAAATGGCGGCCGACTCTCTCTTAAACACGGTAAGTTCGGGAAAAGGTGTTATAAATAATAAACTAGACAAAATACTATTAAAAAAAACACCGAATATATGTCAACCTATGTCACGGTAATATATATTGAGCGAATTTCTAACAGTATTTTGTCTAGTTTATTATTTATAATACCTTTTCCCGAACTTACCGTGTTTAAGAGAGAGTCAGCCGCCATTTTGAATTTTCCAATACATCGGTAAACACTGCATGTTTTTCGAGCTGAATAAACATGTTAAATTGAATAAAAACACGTGAATTATATCCAGTTTGGCAGAAAAGTAACTTATCTTGCCTTTGATAACATTTATTTGTTATATATTTGTTTTTTGACAACTTTTTCAAATCTATGTGTACAGTAAAACAAACCCTTGTTTTATTTTCATTGTTTTGTTTTTATAATTATGAAAAGAAAGGACGATGAAATTCGATTATGCAGAGAACAGATGAAATTCAATTTTTACGGTATCTTGTTTATTAAAATGTTATGTGAAACTACAGTCTAGTTGAAACAAAAACATAGCGCTTCTACACTATTGGGACGAAATTTCGGAAATTCTAATACTGAATTTCACATGAAAAGTATTATGTTATCTACGTATTCCTCATATTTTTAAGATGATTATATCCAAAAATTACGGAAATCGATAAAGTAGAAAATTATTAAAGAAAATAAAAAATAGAATTTGATCAAAACGATCGTAAGACACAGGAGAGTTCAAAAGGGAACTAATTTTTCATTTTGATTTAAACAAGATGGCGGTTGTTTTTCACCTGCTAACACAATTAAAATTGTTTTGTTTACTAATTCAGTAATATTCAGGTAATTTCGACTGCATAATTTGGAACTTTTTGTAACTTATTAGAATTGACAAAAAATTAGTTGAAACCATTGTTTTTTTTTTGTTTTTGTTTTTTTTAATCTGAAAACTCCATTTATCGACTACAAAATATCGTCCCAATTCTGTAGAAGTGCAAAAAAACATTTCTTAGTTATTAGTTGTTGCTATCAGCAATCGTGTCTTTTTTTTTCTTCTTTTTCTTGCTAGGCTGTACAGTTTACTCGCTAATTTCGTTTCGCTAGAATTTGCGATCGCTTCCACTTTTTCCATCCGTTCGCTTTGGTCATTTGGCAGACTAATAAAGTCAACATTGCCTATAAGTTAATATAACTTTTGTACCATTTTAAAAAAATTCAAAATTTAATGGCGAATTCAAAAAAACTCTTAAATACAAAATATGGCCTAGTTCGCCCCTTTTGACTTATATCTCACTAGAAGCCCAAAATTGAACTTTAAAATATTTTGCTTCTTCATTTCAAAAAGACAAGAAGAATTATTGACCAATTTTCAACGCTTATGAAAGAATATAAGGGCTTCAGACGCTTCTAGTAAGATAGACAAATCATTGGAATATTTTCTAACACCAGAAATAATTAAAACGAATAATAATTCAAGAAATCAGAAACTTGCAAACTGATTAACTGTTTAGGTTAGTTAAGTGAGAAATAACACCAATCATTGCAAACAAAAGAAGTCACTTTACAAAGAAATATCATTTTAATTAAGCACTGTACAACAATCTCATCTCTAAAGCAATGTTATACTGCTGCATGATATACTTAGATTTGGAAACCAGAGCAGCATCACTTGAATTTTCACCAAGCTCTTAGATTTGATGCACAGGTTTCTGGTTGTAATTGTCCTCACCAACCAATTTCACTATCAGTTTATCTCTCTGCTTGGAGAAGCGATGAGTTAAGTGTGGAGGGAAGGTTGTTCTGGGGTTAGAGCGACTCTCACATATCTTGGCTAGATGGTATTCAGCTTTCTTTTCTTTGACAAGCTGCTGTACTTGGCCTACCCTTCTTAGCTTGGTTTTCCTTTTTGAATGGCATTTTTCTAGTCTAAAATGAAAAGGTTAAAATTCAAGTAATAAGTGGTTATATATTCATGATTAATTTGAATGTGGCAAAAGCTGTGAAAATGAGGGCTTACCGTTCAAACGACCTAGGTGTGTGTGTGTGCTTTGTCATCGCTGCGAAGCTAGGATGAGAAAAGAATTCCAAGATGGCGCCGATGGCGTTTTGTAATGGTATGATCTCGGAAACTCTCGCAAAATCTTGTGCATATATGCAAATCAGTTGGTCTTCGACAACTATAAATTCAGGTCGTTTTGGAAGGTAAGGCGTGAGGAAAGAACGGACGGTTGGTAATTGTGTACGCTGGATCGTGTTGGTGGCGTGTCAGTGTGTGTACTGACCGAACCACTTTCCTGTTCCTTGCACATTGGACTTTGAATTGGTTTACATTGGACTTGCACTTTGGACTTTGAATTTGTTTAGATTGGACTTCAACTTCATATTAGCTCTCTCCTGAACCTATGAACACTAAACAGAACAGATGTGATGAAGAATATGACATAGTAGCACTAAGGGAATTTCGCAGGGCATCCATTCCTCTATTTTGTACTTTGGGGATTTCCTTTCAACCCTATAAGGGAAATATCAGAAGAATTTATCAAAATCCCCCAAAATATGATATGAATGAAAGAATGGAAGAGTTAATGATTGTTCAGCATCAGAAACATCATTTTACATATAATTTGTTTTTTTTATTGGTTTTTTTTTGTTTTTTTTTTGTTTTCTTTTGCATTTTCCTGGCATATAACGCATGAAAAATGGCCAACGACTCTTTATCTGAGAGTACATCTTTCAAACTCCTTGGCCTAATGTTCACAGGAAACATGAGTTGGAACAATTACATTGAAGGCATTGCCAGGGCCGCTGCAAGAAAGGTGGGCTCTCTCTACCGTGCTAGATAACTACTAACACCCGAAAGTATCCTGTACCTCTATAAGGCCACCATTCGCCCATGTATGGAGTATTGCTGTCACATCTGGGTTGGTGCATCTGCTACTAGTCTCTCGCTCCTTGACAAGTTTCAAAAGAGAGTCGCAAACCTGATAGGCCCTGAACTGGCATCTAAGCTTCAGCCTCTGTCCCATCGACAAAATGTTGCATCCCTCTTCCTTTTCTACAAGTATTTTAGTGGTGAATGCTCTGACGAACTGCAATCACTTGTGCCCCCACGACGTGAGCACCCTCGACAAACCCGACAGGCTGCTAAATCCCACCCCCACACTGTAGAGATCCCTAGATGTAAAAGATCTTTTTACTCCAATAGTTTCTTCCCCAGAACCGCTAGACTCTGGAATTCCATTCCAGGTCCCTGCTTCCCCAACAGTACTGACATGCAGAAGTTCAAGTGTAACGTGAACTGATATCTTGCTGCTCAAATCCCTACATAGTACCCCAGTAGTTGTTGCCCCTGATAGTAGCCCCCTACACCAAAGTGGCAATTTGCCCTGTTTGGCGTGAAAATGTAATAAAAAAAAAAAAATGCCCTTTTTCAGGAAGTTTTAAAATTTTTCCTGGGTGATAAATAATGTGTGGTCTAAATTTGGATAAAAATAAAAAAATTGTCTCCTACATATTTTCAACATCATTAAAAAACTTTTCCATGAAACAGATTTTTTATTTGGACCTTTTTAGAGGCTGTAAATTAGTTTTTCAGAAAAAATATTTTTGGGTTCAGAAGCCAAGTTTCTTTACAAAATGAGGTGTATCTTTACATGTATGGATCAGATTTTGTTGAATGTGGCATTTTCAGATCAGTTAATGGTATACTGTATTGGAATAATTGAGTTTCCACATTTCATTATTACATTGGCGACTCTATGGACCTCTAAGTTAAAAATTCTCAAATTTTTGTAAAAATGAAAAAAAGATTGTCACAGACATAAATCTGCAATTTAGCTAAAAAAAAAAAAGAAATGTAAAAGCGTTTTGGCCATTGTTTTTTGCAGACGTCTATCTACACATGGTACTTCCTTGCCTGGATCCCTCATTTTTTGTAATGGATAATATTTGAAATATGGCCTTTCTTTTGAGTGCCTTGAAATTTTTGCCACGATTTTAAGGCCATTTTAAGCTAATTTTTCCTGTAAATGCTGCCGTAGCTCCAAAATGATAGGCTTGAACTTGATAAACCCTTTATGATTTTGAAAGTTTAACTTATTGGCTATAGATATGACCACATGCCGAAGTCTGAACTTGTGAGGGCTGGCTGAAAATAATTTTGGCGTCACGTGGGAAAAAACTCTTCATGGAGGCTTGAATAGTGTCCTCACAATCTATATATATATAAAAATGTATTTCTTGGTTTGTTAGTTTTTGAAAAACTAAAAAACCACTGAACCGATTGCTTCAACATTTTGATATAGTTTGTAAGTGTACTTATGTGTCTTTTTATATATTTCTTTTTAATTATAACATTATACTTAATTTTTATTTAATAAAGTAGTTAGTTTTATTTTAACGATCTGGCCATTTTTTTATTTGAGGAAGTATCAGCATCACCTCCCGCCGTCACGTGACATCACTAAAAGAAACTTTTCGTCTTGCTTCATAATGTGTTTACAGTATGGGTAAATTTTAAATGGAGAACATTTAATCATGTGATTATTGAAAATGTAATCATGTGATTGAAATTTAATTTAAATTAACCACATGTGGTCGCTTTCCTGTCAAATATTTATAAAAAATGTTGACGTTTCCAACATGAACGGTGAGTTGGATTTATGTAAAAAAAAAAAAAAAAATACCAGAAAGGTATACCAAATTGACTTTTCCGTTTAAAATTAAATTATTTCATTTTTATTAATACAATTTTATTTTTAGAAATAAAGATAAATAAAGTACGATTGTTGAATGTTATTTTTTAATCACATTCGTTTTGTAAGGGTACAATAAAAAAAAAAGATCAAAACGGAACGAAATTTAAATTTCCATTCCATTTTTACAACAACCCTAAAACATTTATTGAGATTGTTGGACTGACTTCCTCATCTTGGTTGTTATAGTCACAACGTTTCGCCCGTTTTGTCCTCTGGCCTTCATCAGGTGTTTTTTTGTATCAAACTGATGAACTGTTTGTTAGAAGTCTCGAACCCAACCCTTTATTATTATTACGGGGGTACCCTGTTTGGACTCCAGCTAGGCTCTGGGACATAGTTGCTGATTCTGTTTTGAATGTTACTTTTCACTACCTTCGTTCAGGATTGGACTCAGCGCCTTTGGGTAACTGTAAACTTTAATACAACGTCTAGGACCACTCGGCCATATGTCCGAGTGACCTGTTTAGCATCTAAACAGTCAAAGTTTCCCCCCCCACACTTCCAAGCGACCTGCTTTATATTACATCCATCCACATGAATCTCGTGAGATTACACGAGAACGTTTCTGTTAAATATCACAGACGCCATCTTGCTTTTTCTTTTCCCTGTCCAACGTGCATGATAAGCAGACACGTGGGCGCTTAACAGGTAGGTCATGTGTATGTCCGTTTCTATTTTTCCCACATCCCCCCCTGATCTCATGATCACAGAGATGGCAGGGAGGTGGCGCTCTCTTCCGTCTGGTGCTTCTTCAAAGGGGGACTGTGCATGCCTCTTGTTCACTTGCACTTTCATCTGCAGTTTGAGGGGTGAAGAACACTGCCTCCCCTGAGAGGCTACTAATATCGGATTCGCTGCTTGATGAGGATGGTGCAAACCAGAGTGATGGCCCACTGGCCTCAGACCCAGAGTCGCTCCTGTCATCCAGTGGTGGTTGCAACTGTGTCGCCGGCCTCAAGTCCCTAATATGACAGGGTACACCGTCAACCATGACTGACTGCTGACTCACCACATCAGTCACTCGGCCGCGTGTATAGCTGTCAGTGCACCAGCTTCCCGGCAGCTTCACCCAAACAGGATCCCCTGGTGCATACAACCCCTGTACTTCCTTATTGGCAACTTCTCTGTTGGGGCAGTTTCTCTTTTCTCGGACTCAGTATTGGTATATTGCGTTTGCAGGCGCTGTTCCTGGAGAGACGGCATCTTTCGGTGTGATGTTGTACCAATATATGGCTTCTGAGACGGTGCATTGCTTCGTGGTCGCGATTCTTTTGATACTGCGATGGCTCCTCTCAGCAATACTGTTGCCAGATGCCATATAAGCACACCGCAGTCGCAGCCACACTCCACACTCCTTCAGGAACTGCCTGCAGAAGGCTGGGTCATTGTCTGTCAGCACCTCTTCGGGCGCGCTTCTTTCAAAGAACACAGATGACAGCTGGCAAATAATGGAGGAGGAGTCCTGGCACCCAAGTGGTCTCCAGACTGCAAAGCGCGTAGGTCCACAATCAATGATGGTGAGGAAGTGATTGCCACCGTAATGTGTGATATCCATGCCCATTTTCTGCCATGTGCTACTCACTCCCAATTGTCCTTTTTTCTACTGTATCAGAGCCGGGTTGATTGATTGACGTGCTTCGCAACTTTCCACTGCTCTCTTGACATCTGCTCTTCTTACTTCTGGGTCAACCATTTTGGCAAAATATAGTGTCTGCTTAACCCCTGAGTGTCCGCATTGCTGATGAATCTCACTGATATGATCCGCATGCATATTACTCGTGACGGCTGCATACGGCTGTTGCAGTGTCTCAGAACCTTCCCGGGTATCAATTTAAATAAAAATAATTTTGTAGATAATTAAATGCATGGAAATTTTAAAAAATTTTGTAGATAATTAAATGCATGGAAATTTAACAAATAATTTTGTAGATAATTAAATGTATGGAAATTTAACAAATAATTTTGTAGATAATTAAATGCATGGAAATTTAACAAATAATTTTGTAGATAATTAAATGCATGGAAATTAAAAAAAAAAATAATTTTGTAGATAATTAAATGCATGGAAATTAAAAAATAATAATTTTATAGATAACTAGCTGTACCCGGCCACGCGTTGCTGTGGTTCAGTTTGTTAAAATGGAATACATGTGAAAGTAGAGAAAAGTTTGATTCTGAATGTACAAATTATTTTTTTTTTAACAGATGTAAAGAAAATAAACAGAAAAATACTTCCATCATTAATTATGCAAAAAAATAAATAAAATGTGATTTAGTGTTTCAATATTATGCTTATAAATTACGATAAAACTTGCTGAGTATGCGCTGTTTTACGGTTGTTGTAAAAATGGAACGGAAACTTAAATTTTGCTTCGTTTAAATCTTTCTTAATTTTTTAATTGTGCCCCCCCCCAAACGAATATAATCAAAACAGTAGCATTCAACAATTGTATTTTATGTATATAAAACACAAAATATTTATTAAAAAAAGAAATTTTTTAAAAATAACGAAAGGGAAATAATTCCATTTTTAAACGAAAAAGTCAGTTTGGTATATCTTTTTGTTATTTTTTACAAAAGTCCAGCTTACCATTCACATTGGAAATGTCGACATTTATAGGTTGTCGGGTACGTTTACAACGAATAAACACTCCAATCTAGTAGATGTATCAGAATTTTTGTAGGAATTTTTTACACACCTATCACGAAACTGCGAATAAAATATAAAAATCTCGTAATTTCTCTTTTAAAAGTGGGTTGTTTATTTTCTTTATGGATTATACTTCCAAAATAAACTATTAAAGTTGTTTTAAAAGTAATAGAAATATTTTTTTTTATTTTTTAAAAAACAGTAATGAATTTTACGAACTCAATATTTTTCAATTTTTAAATTTTAAAAATCTATCAAAATTTTTCTATTGATTCTATTTTTACGATATTTTCAGGGTCAATGTGAAATTTTATGCTCTTTTCAATAAACCGAATATAATATTTTAGACAAACGTTTTTTTTTATTCACGCCCCCCCCCCCATTTTCAAGTGTCTAGTAAAAAGTAAATAATTAATTTACTCACCAAAGTTTTATATATCACAAATTGAAGAGAAAAGGTCAATAAGTAATATATTCAAATTTAAAACAAAAAAAGTAGTGTTTTTTAGAAATTTACCTGTAAAGTTCGAAGTTTAAAACCTTTTTTTTTAAACCATGTTTTTTGTTTTTTCTTTTGTTTTTTTTTTTATGAAACCTTGGTCCTTGCTCCTTTAATTGAAAAAAAAATTAGGGCTTCAATTACATTTTTCGAGTAGTTATAAGCTTGGAAAGACAGGGGGTAGAATAATTCATGCCTCCCATTTTGAAATGTCTATTAAAAAGTAAGGGTTTCTATTACTGTACACATAGATTCGAAAAAGTTGTCAAAAAACAAATATAACAAATAAATGTTATCAAAGGCAAGATAAGTTACTTTTCTACCAAACTGGATATATTTTTTGTGTTTTTATTCAATGTAACATGTTTATTCAGCTCGAAAAACATACAATGTTTACCGATGTATTGGAAAATTCAAGATGGCGTCTGATTCTCTCTTTAACATGGTAAGTTTGGGAAAAGGTGTTATAAATAAAAAACTATACACAATACTATTAAAAATCCGCCGAATATATGTCAACCTATGTCACGGTAACATATTGAGCGAGTTTTTAGCAATATTTTATCCGGTTTTTTATTTATAACACCTTTTCCCAAACTTTCCGTGTTAAAGAGAGAATCAGACGCCATCTTGAATTTTCCAATACATCGGTAAACACTGTATAGTTTTCGAGCTGAATAAACACGTTACATTGAATAAAAACACAAAAAATATATCCAGTTTGGTAGAAAAGTAATTTATCTTGCCTTTGATAACATTTATTTGTTATATATTTGTTTTTTTACAACTTTTTCGAATCTGTGTGTACAGTAATACAAACCCAAAAGTAAATAATTTATTCACCAAAGTGTTATATATCACAAATTGAAGAGAAAAGGTCAATAAATAATATATTCAAATTTAAAACGAAAAAAGTAGTGTTTTTTACAAATTTACCTGTAAAGTCCGAAGTTAAAACCTTTTTTTTTTTAAAAACATGTTGTTTATTTTTTTTTTTGTTTTTATTTTTTAATGAAACCTTGGTCCTTGCTCCTTTAATTGGAAAAAAAAATTTGGGCTTGAGTTACATTTTTCGAGGAGTTATAAGCTTGGAAAGACGGGGTGGAATTATTCACTATTTTTCACGAAATTTCTGACACACCTACCAATCTACCCATGTTAAGAGCGGCTTTCGGAATAGACACCCCTAACCTTGCCAGAATACCCGAAAAGCTATAAAAGTTGACGTGTCGAATGTGAACGATGAGTTGGACGTAATGTAAAAATGTACCGAATTTAAAAGGGAACGAAATTCAAATTTCCATTCCATTTTTACAACCGTAAAGCAGAGCATTCTATGCAAATTTTACCTAACTTACTGTATTAATGCTATTTTTTTAAGCAAAAAAAAAAAAATATTTAGGTTTGGCTATAAATTCCTAAACTCATTTCACCCTTAATAATTTAGGTGACTGAAATAGGAATCTAATTGAATCTTTAATTTCCTGAATAGTATGCGAGAATTCATTTTTCTTTGAGTTATATCGAATTCATTAATACTGACTTTAGGGGCTTTTTTCGTAATGTTACTGTAAAAATTATTTTTTATTGTTACAAATTACGATGCTTTATTTATATAAAAAAAAGCAAAAATAAATTCTTGCATTTTTTATTTACTACTGAAAACCATAACTTTAGTAAAGGTATTTTTTGTTTAAACAAAATAAAAGATTTTCACTAAGAGTTAAGTAAAAATAATTCGTTCATTATATTCTGCAATCATTATTTGAAAAATACTGCAATTTTCATTAAAATTGGTTAATTTCCTGATTTTTGGTGCATTTTTAAGTAAAGGGAGGGGTCAAAATGTTTATACACTTTGAGCGTCAGCATTCATTTTGTGTGTACCTACCATTTTTCGATGAGTATTTGATAGGAAAGCGACCACGTGTGATTAATTTAAATTAAATTTCAATCACATGGTTACATTATCAATAATCATGTGATTAAACCCATTGAATATTTACCGATATTGTAAACACATTCTGTTTACATTGAGCCTGTAGTGTTTTTTTAGTGATGCAATGTTGGCAACTGAGATTTAAAAAAAACCCGCGAGATCAGGAGAAAGAAATGTCCAGAAAATCGCTAGATTTTTAACTTTTATCGTCTGAAATTTTCAAAAATCGCTAATTCCCCCCCCCCCCCCCCCCCGCAAACTCCATATTGTAACTTCCTACCATAAAAAATTATAAATATAGTATATTCAATATATAAAATGTTCCGTGTTTTCTCACTATATGTTTCTGGAATTATATTGAAGCGGTTAGCTCCCCAGAAGGCTTACATATTTTATCAGCTAGTTTTGCCTGTTTTTTTCAGAGAGGGTATTTTTTTTTTTGCAGGAAACAAATCATATACTCAAACTTTTTATAATAAAGGTTAAATTGAAATATACTGCAAATTAAACATCACAATAATGGTGCAACATATTTTGAAATTAGAAAAATAAAAAACAAAAAACTTTGTTTTAGCATATTAAAAGTATTTAGGTTGGTAGATAATTAAATTCTACTGTATTTGTATAAGTTTTTTTTTTTTTGCTGTTTCTTGCTTTTTACAATTTTCGACTAAATACTTCTAAATAAAGCAGGGTTGCTTAGATCGTATTTTAAACTAAACTTCGGAAGTTGGAATGCCCCCCCCCCTAAAATGTACTTGGAAAAATCGATTTTATAGCAAGATTTAAGACTGGTTAGCCGAAAAAAGGTGAAAAACAAAACAAATGTGTTTATTTTATGTTTTAAGGTATTTTCAAGCGCTTTTCTTTATTTTTTAATCTAAAATTGCAGGTGTGTGGGTGCGAAATATCTCCAGATTTTCTAGAATTCCCCGCTAGATTGCAAACGAAATTTCCAGATCTAGCAGGAAAACCGCTAAATTGTAACACTGGTCACGTGACAGGAAGCGGTAATAAATAATTGTCCCTAAATAAAAAATGGCCTATCGGTACAAAGAAAAACACCTATTTATCATAAAAAAATTAAGTATAATGTTATAATTAAAAAGAAATATATAAAAACACATGGATATAGTAAACATATTATACCAAAACGTGGAAGCCATCCGTCCAGTGGTTTTTTAGACTATTAATTGCGAACGAACCAAGAGTTACATTTTTATATATATAGATTAAGAAATTATTTTCTAAAATATTTTGTTTATATATGTTTACATTTTGTTTGTAAAATTAAGAAATTAATTTTAAAAATATTGTTTATATCCATCTTCATTCAAAAGGGTTACTTTTTGGTAGTTTCACCGGTTGTTAACCTAAATTTTCTGAATGTCTTTTTTTTTTTTCTTTTTTTTTACACAGTGGTCACCACTTATCAAGGCCCGGAAGCCACTCAGGGATAAGGGTTATTGCAAGTACATTACGTTAGTGTGGAGATTTGATGAAGTGTTTACTTAAGGGGGTGGTTCATTAAGAATTTGTTAACATTGGACTTGAAGACATCCAAGTTGTAGTCAGGTGGGAAGCAGGCAGACGGAACAGAGTTCCACAGGCATGCAGTTCTAAGAAAGAAGCTTTGTTCATGGAATCCACGTTTTGATTTAGGCACAAATTAATGTCAGAACGAACCTCGTCTGCAGGACCTACTTCTTTAAGCTGCATCTATAAATTTAATGTAAAATGATTCTTCACTTCCAGGCTATTGTCAAACCGGATAGCGTTTTAGGCAGAGTTGCAGAGTCGGATGGTGAAAGTCCGACTTCGACTCCTTGAATTCTTAGAATACCGACTCCGACTTCGACTCCTTGAATTCCTAGAATACCGACTCCGACTCTGACTTCTTTGATATCTTAGACTCCAACTCTGACTCCCGACTCCGACTCCCAACTCCTTGACCTCTATGTGGAAATCTATTCTGCAGATCCATATATCAGCCTCCCACACCTATTCAGCATTTTATAACTACTTTTCATGCATATTATTTTTTATGTATAACATTCACTTGTATGATAAATATACTCACATATGCATTCAACCAGCTCTGTTTTTTTATTTATTTATTTTACTCACGTTAACTCTTAACAAGGCATGTCAATTTTTAGGACCATGTCTAGGAAAGATTAGCAAGATGTCGGTTTATGTTACATTTAAACTTCTGCATATTAGTACGACCAGGAAAGCAGGTAGCAGGAAGGGAAGTCCAAAGTCTAGCTGTTCAAGGGAAGAGACTATTAGAATAGAAAGCTTTTTGGCATCTAGGGACCTCAACAGTGAAGGGGTGAGATCTTATTGCTAAACAGGTTTGTCGAGATGTTTATGGAGAGGGGGTACAAGTACAACGAGTTCATCAGAACACATTCCATTAAAACAGGCACAGAGATGCAACATTGTGGTGATGGGACAAGAGCTGGAGCTTAGTTGATAAAGTGGGACCAATTAGATTGACAACTCTTTTTTGAACCTATCCAAGATGGTGAGGCTAGTGGTAGAGGCACCAGCCCAGATGTGCCAACAATACTCCATGCATGAGCGAATGGTGGCCTCGTAGAGGTACGAGGTACTCTCAGGTGTGAGTAGTCTTCTAGCTCGATAAAGGTAATCCACCATCTTTGCAGCAGTTTTTGCAATGTCCTCTATGTATTTGTAGCATTCGACGCTCGGCAAACAGGCAGAAGCTATTTCTCACAACTTCAAGATTTGAAATCCATTTCCTCCTAGCTTGTCCAATCACAAGCCAGCTCTCAGTCACGTGACCAAGTATATAAAAGGCGAAATCATGAACCTTTAATCCTCTTTGATCCTGACCCTGCTTGGGAGCATACTTTGCCTGGGGCTGCAGCCCCAGGCAGGATGTGAGTACAATGAGCTAGCTATGGCTCCTTTCAAACTACTATTTATTTCCACGTGCGGTACCCTCACAATCTTTATTTATCATTCTACACATACTCACGCATGCCAACATATTAGTACACTGAAGACTTTGTCCTTTCTTTCTCTTTTGCTCCGGCGACTGCTAGCTATAGACATGTGTACACGAACGCTGAACTGTCTTCTTCAACCGGCCAGCATGATATTAAATCTAACATCTTCACGCAAGAACACTTCAACCTGCTAATGCGTTTCTCTCTTGTACTCTCTCTTCTACCAAAGCTACTAACAAAAATGACAAATAAAGTTGTTTATTGAATGTTAAAATGAGATTTCCTTTTGTTGTCTTCATTATTAACTAAAATGGTGACCTTGGAATTTGTAACCTTCAACGACGGCCTTATTTAGTTATTTTCATTATGTTTAAGATCAACAAACTCTCAGTATTGTTACAATTTACATTGCCGAAGAATTTTTTTTCCTTTCAAAAACTCATTTTGCCCGTATACTCGCTTGTTACCAACAAAACAAAGGGGCATTAAAAAACAAAAACTGCCACTTTACACTGACGAGCGAAAACAATCTTCAAGTGTCGCTCACTCATCACTTGAGAATTCTCTAGAACACTGTTCTAACACCGGACATTGTTTTCACCGAAAATAAAGACAAAACATTCGATAAACTAAAAAAACTGAAACATGTTCAAAAACACGTGTCACATAAACAAAGCTAAAAGCATCTTATCGGAAACACATTTCACTTCCAATACATTTCACTTCAAATACATCCCACATTTTCACAGAAAATAAATAAAACGTTTCAACCGGATACGTTTCCCCTGAAATGAACAAAACAAAGAAAAAACACCTTTTCTTTCACAAGGGCTACATAAAGAAAAACAAAAAATACGCCAGCTTACAAAAAGAGTTAACACTTTCTTACTGTACGAAAAATTCTAATACCTGGCTTGGACTTTCGCTGTTTTCATGCTACCTTTTTTTTCTACTACCAACTCTCTGCCTTAAACGTGCACCTTGGATATTTAAACAACAAAAACATGGGTCAACTTGACTCCATTTACACATTTAGCACAAACATTCTCTGCTACAAAAAAAAACATTCCCCTCTTAAAATTATCTTACAAAAAAAATCCTTTTCACAGAAAAGCAACATTTTTCCACAGAAAAAATAAATATCTGTTTACTCAACAGTCAAGTCCAACTAAAACGCGTTACTGGCGATTAGCCAAACAAAACACTCTTCACAGAAGAACACACTCGACACATTTATTTTTTCACAACCTCCACCAAAGTAAACTCATCAACAAATCAATTCATCACCGACGTTTAGCAATGAGCAACTTAATGACTTCCAATTCCACTAGAATCGTTCAAATTTAAAGAAATTATATTCAATTCTATGAAACAAATTTGAACACCGTCACAAGCAACAAGCCTCGTACTGACACACAAAAAAACGGATTTTACAAGCAACTGTTACAGACGGACATATTATAAAATCCTCACTACTTCAAATTTTCTAAATTACAACTGACACACATAAAAGAACCTTTCTTTTATTTCGATAAACATTTTTTGGTTTTCTTCCGAAAACGATTCCAACAAGGGGGTATCTGTAGCAGCCAATGTTTGCCAAACAGGCATAAGCTACTTCTCACAATTTCGAGATTTGAAATCCATTTCCTCCTAGTTTGTCCAATCACAAGCCAGTTCTCAATCACGTGACCGAGTATATAAAAGGCGAAATCACGAACCTTTAATCCTCTTTGATCCTGACCCTGCCTGGAAGCATACTTTGCCTGGCTATGGCTCCTTTCAAACTACCATTTATTTCCACGTGCGGTACCCACACAAACTTTCTTTACCATTCTACAGAACTACTCTCATCGATACAACTCACACGCCAATACATACTCACAACATACACAAATGGGACATACACGCCAACTCATACTCACACACGCCAATACATTAGTACACTAAAGACTTTCTTTCTCTTTGCTACTAGCTATAAACACGCGCGCACACGACCACTGAACTATTCTCTTCTTCAACCAGCTGGCATGATATCAATTCTATCTCTACACAAGAACACTTCAACCTACTCCCCCTTTTTTATCTTGTACACTCTGCTAACGAAGATAACAAATAAAGTTTGTTTATTAATGTAGAATGAAACTCCATTGCGTTGTTTTTCTTTTCTTTTTTTTTATATTTGTTCTCGTTCATATTGGCCACAAAGTAAAATATGGTAAAATAGTCCAAAAAAAGGAATTTGAAGGTAGAATTCTCAGGTAGGGTGTTATTTTTCATCAATATAGGCGGTTCAAGAGGCGTAATTGTTAAAGGAGAGCAGCTTAGTTTTACTAGCATTAAATGTTACCATCCATTTGTATCCCCATTCCATAATGGTCTGAAGATCATTTTCTAATGATTCTGCCATTGTCTTAGATTTATGTACATCTGTTCTTCCCTAATGCATGTTATAGAGCATTTTATCACTAGCAAATATACACCTCAGATACAATATTATCAGGGAGGTCGTTTTTGAATATCAGGAATAATAATGGACCAAAGATAGACCTTTGAGACACTCCTGCATTAATGTTACACTGCTTGGATGTATGTCCATCAATGACAATCTGTATGCTTCTATTGTCTAAGATGGATCCAATTATATTTAGTATACATCCAGTTATAACATACGATTTAATTTTCATTAGCAGCCCTTTGTGCCAGACTTTTTCAAAGGCCTTGGATGTATCAAGGGCTACAGCTGTGGCTTCACCCGCTTTATCCAGTACATGGTAAATGCATTCATAGATAAATGTTAAGATATATGTGTTGTAATATGAAACATTATACGTGCGGGACTACCGGACGTCCAGCTTCTGTACCTTAGAAAATAAACACGCTACTCCAGCCTTCCTCAATCAGGCTTCGTCTTCATTCCTTATTACAAATATTACTTCATGGTGGCAAGCGGTAAAACAGAAACACAAACAAGGAGGACTCCTTACATGTTCAAAAGCCCGGACAATCCTTTGTACAGAAAAAAACAAGAACAAACCGACATAGAAATCTACAACAACATCAGCCATATTGTCCCTCTCGGCTGAACGTTTCTCGTGAGTAAAAAAATTGAAAAAAAAAACTTTTTGTGTATCATACCAAGTGTAACTTTTCATTTCATCTAATACAGGGTGTACTACGAGAAAGTTACGTCCGGGAAAAGGCCAAATGACCTTGACAACCTGCTGGAACAAAAGCTTAATAAAATGGCAGCCCGTCTACCAGACATGCAATGGTCTGACCCTGACCTTAGCGAAGCAATATCATTGTTTAAACAAAAAATGACACTGTATTTAGAGGATGAAGACATAACGGACACAGTGAAATAAGCCAGAAAAATCTGCCGTGGCATAAATGATGAAAGTTTAAAACCGCTTATCGCCAGTGGTCTGACAGGAGAAGAAAAATGGTCACCACAAAAATTATGGAAGTTCTATGAAGCACAAATTAACACTAATGTGCACTTCCGAATCCACAGGCTACATTTAATGCAGTATAGGCAAAAAAACTGATGAAAGTTTAGACGACTTCATCATTAGGGCTCAGACACTTGCACTAAAGTGCGATTTTTCCGAAAAAGAACTGCATGAGAGGATCATATAACTAATTATTGCCTCCACACCATATGACGCCTTCAGGAATGAACTTTATGGCAAACCCAAAGGACACAAGATTGGTGATGTTCTTGCCGAAGGCAGAAAATTTGAAGCCGGAAATAATCATCTGCAACAAATCTGTAGATCACAAAGTGAAAAAATTCACAGCAAATTCACGGCAGGAAATGCAAGAACTGTGACACCTACCACAAGCCGCGACAATGTCTCACATACCACAATGAATGTTCCGCATGTGGGAACAAGGGGCACTGAGCCAGATGCTGTAGGTCCTCAAAACAACATAGAGAAAATAGAACTCATAGCAGAGGCCATAGAAAGCGACACCACTACAACCGGCAACATAGTCAGAGAAGAAAACCGGAATGTGAAGGTAAGCACCAAAATGTTGACAGTATAGACATTGATAGACATTTCTATTCGATCACAATAAGTGACAAATGCATGGACAGCATAGATAAACAATCCAGGGATGAGGCATATACGACCCTAACTATAAGACCTCCTCACATCCCTAACTCACCACGTACACTCCGCTTGAAAATTGACTCTGGGGCATCAGGTAACACTCTCCCAATGAGAACGTTTCGACAAATGTATGGAACAAACAAAGCTGCTCTCAACATCCTAAAACCAACACCACATATAAGACTCACGTCATATAGCAGTGACACAATCACCTGCACAGGAACCATTAATATCCCATGCCGTTACAAAGATTCTAAATGGATAGATGCCATTTATTATCTTGTAAATGTTCCAGGACCAGCCATTGTAGGTTTGCCAACAAGCAAACAACTCAACCTCATTACGATAAACATCGATGCTATAAAGGATACAACACCAAGACCACCTCCTACACTCATCTGCGATGTCGAACAACGTAAGGATGCATACCCAGAACAGTTCAACAGAATCGGAAACTTTAGTGGAACTGAAAAACTCTTGCTAAAAAAAAGATGCAGAGCCATTCATTGACCCTCCTCGCAAATGCAGCATCCACCTTAAGGATAAGATCAAACAAGAAATCGAAAGATTAATACAAGAGGATGTGCTAAGGAAGGTAGAAGAGCACACAGACTGGTGATCCAGTTTGGCTTTCAACACAAAAAGGGATCGATCTCTCAGGATATGCATTGACCCTTAGAAACTAAACTCTAGTTTGAAGAGATGTCCCTACAAAATACGCACAGTAGAAGAATTGAACCCGAAGTTTGCAAAGGCAAAAGTAATCAGTAAGTTTGATGCCAAAGTGGGATATTGGTCAATTCACCTGAATGAACAATTCCAGATACTGACAACCTGTAGAACACCTTTTGGAAGGGTTTACTGGAAACAATTGCCATTTGGCCTAAGTGTCTCATAAGACATATTCCAGGCAAAGATGGATCAGATCCTTGAAGGTCTAGATGGTGTTGCTAGCATAGCTAATGATGTGGCAGTATACGGAGAGGATGAAGAAGAACATGACAGAAACTTGTTAAAACTAATGAACTGAGCAGCTAAAACTGGTCTTGTTTTTAACAGTAAGAAATGTGTCATCAGGAAACGTGATATTACATTTTTCGGCAATATATACACACCTACCGGCATCAAGCCAGACCCTGCCAAAGTATGTGACATTCAACAGATGCCACAACCGCAAAACAAAGACGAATTACAGCTCTTCTTAGGGATGTTAAACTATCTTTCCCAATACATACCAAACTTTGCTGAAAAAGCTCACCCATTGCGCTGCCTCCTAAGATCACAAATACTCTAGATATTAACGGAATTTTGGGCGGTCGTCTCCAAAATCTGCTTTTTAAGTAACAAATTAAAGAAAAAAAAAGGAAAAAATAAACAAGCAAAGTAAAGAATGAGCAAATGAAATATAGACCCAAAATGAATTTAAAATGATTCGAATTTATTTAAAGAAATTAGTCATGGTTGCTTATATTTTCCTAAGCTCAGGTTTTAAAAACCTGTAACATGGAATAAAAACAAATACAAAAAACCAATCTTACTTGACAGAAAGGCTGAAATAAAAGCTCATACTATAAAATATTCTTTTTTCAATAAAAAGTTTTTTTCTATTTTTTTTTTAAAAGAAAAACATGCAGATAGCAAAGTTCTTTCAAAGTTCTTTCTTTTCTGTCTTCTTTGTCTCTTTTCTTTTTTTTTTAACAAACAAAACCTTCAAAAGGTTTAAAAGAAAGTTCTCTGAAAAAAGGAGGGGTCTTATTCTCTCTTTTCCTGGCTCTCTGAAAAAGGGGTTATCTTTTCTTCAGAATCCCCAGAAATAATTCTTCCTATCTCTGATAGGTTTCTTTTCCGAAATAATTTTCCTTTCCTGATAGTGAAGGTCATGTTATTTCTTCTTTGTGACAGGCTCTATCACACTCCTTCCATTGGTCTCCTTTCTCTGAAAGGGGTTACCGTCTTCAATAAATGGTGTTTTCTGAAACACCAATTTTTACCTCTTAATATGAGCCTTCCACCCTTAATGAAGAAGTTGAGTATCTTATGTCGCTCGCTGGGCCCGACAGAATTAAAAAAAAAAACAGGACTTCACTGTCTGATGTTTTCTATGGAACTAATTTAAAAATGTAGGAAGAAAGATTTCTGGAATTGTCCAGCCAATCAGCGTTAAGCAATGCTGATGGCTACCAAGAAAAAGGGAAAACATCAAGAGAGAGAGAGAGTGTGACAGATGTACACATCTTCACCCGCTGAAAGGTCCCTCAGTTCACTGCCAGATGCGGTCAAGATGAGGAGGAGGGTAGAGGTTAGGTGAAGTTTGCAAGTTGGCGAAAATGCTGACACCTCCACCCTTTCCCTTTGCACTGATAATGACAAGGTCCTAAAAAAAATAAAATTCCGACAATATGGGATCCAGACTACCAACGATGCTATAACGACCTAAAAGAAATTATCACTGCCAATGCCCTCTTATCATACTACGACGAAACAAAACCATTATCACTGGAAGTAGATGCATCACAGAAGAGTTTAGGAGTAGCCCTGACACAGGAAGGCAAGTCAATTGCATTTGGTTCCAAAACGCTGACCGAATGCCAATCTAGATACAGTAACATTGAGCACGAAATGCTAGCAATTGTGCACGGTATCCAGCGTTACGATATGTACCTATACGCAAGCACGTTCACAGTAGTGACCGACCACAAACCACTCGTCACTATATGTGCAAAGCCACTACACTCAGCACCACCATGTTTGCAACGTATGCTTTTAAAGATACAACTTCAGAGTAGTCATCTGTCCGGGCAAAGATATGATCCTTGCAAACACACTTAGCCGATTGCCCAACCCAGAAAACAACAATGTCGTTGAACTGGATGAAAGAATCGATGGCATAGACGCAGAAGTTGATGATGGACATCATACCATCGTAACCATCAATTTCTCAATGGAGAAAAGAACTTTTCTATGCAAAGAAACAACAAGAGACAGAACACAGAATCTCCTGAAAGAAATTGTATTTCAAGGATGGCCAGAAACTGTTCGAGATCTACCAACCAACATCCGAGTATGCTGATCATTCCGTGACGAACTGGCTGTTGAGGCAGGAATACCTTTCAAAGGATGACAAGTTCTTAATCCAGAAACTATGAGAGATGACGTTCTACATCAATTTCATGAAGCCCATCAAGGCATTGAGAAAACCCGCTGCCTGGCCAAACATCAACAAGGATATCAAAAAAATGTACCAATCATGTTTGCTCTGCCAGGAACACCAGGATGCAAACAAACGTGAACCACTCGAACCACACAACATTCCATCACAACCGTGGCAACACATTGCATCGGACCTTTTCAAAATAAATGGACGGCAGTACCTCCTTACTGTTGACAGATACTTGAAATACCCAGTGATTGATGAAATGCCTACACCTGTAACAAGCAGAGCAGTAGCTAAAAAAATCAAAAGCTACGCATCCCTATTTGGGCAACCAGACCAAATCATGATGGACAATGGCCCACAATTCACCGAACAAGTTTTCCAGAACTTTACCACATCATGGAGTATTAAACATATCACCAGCTCACCACACTTTGCTAGAAGGAAGGATTTATTGATTTGACATGTACGATATGTCAAATCAGTAATTACAAAATGCCTTAAAGGCAAAGGTGACGTACAACTAGCACTACTGCAGATCAGAGCAACCCCAATAGACAGCAAGTTGCCATCACCCGCTTAACTACTATTCAGGCAAGCTATACCCACGACACTACCCAGCCGAGTAGAGCCAGGAAAAGAAGATTAGAGGAAAGGTCAAAAGAAATGAAGAGAAACTATGACAGTAGTATGCAATCTGTAGACTTTACACCACTATATCCATGACAACATGCGACGATAATAAACAAAGCCGACAGGGTGTGGTACCCTGGGACCATAGTCCGGAAGAATGATGACAACCCAAGGAGCTACATTGCACAAACTCCAAATGGGACAAGACTCCGCCACAACAGAACCCACCTCCATGCTGTACCAATACCGACCACAAAAAGAAAGTTCACTTTGCCAACCCAATACCAACAGCAGCACAGGATGTGGAACAGCCCTATGTACATAACAGCCAAAAACAAACTATCACACTCTACAACAATACAAAAAACACATAACACTGGCCAACATAACAGACTAACCACTTTACACCCATACACCCTATCTAGCACCCTTTCAGTAGAACTTTAATTAACTTAGAACTGAGTCTTACACGCACAAATACATAACTAAACAGGGGGGATGTTGTAATATGAAACATCATATGCTGCGGGTGCACTTATACATGTGGGACTACCAGACGTTCCGGCTTCTGTACCTTAGAAAATAAACACGCTGCTCTGGCCCTTCCTCAATCAGGCTTTGTCTTCATTCCTTATTACAAATATTACTTCAATATGCAGTAGAACGACATTGCCTGAATCCATACTGTTTGTCAGAGAGAAGACTTGCTTTTGCGAGTGCTTGATTAATTAAGATCTCAAAGATTTTAGTGAAGAGGGGGAAGAGATTAATAGAGCGATAATTGAGAGGGTCTGTTCTTTCATCAGAATTCCTGTATATTGGTACCACAGAGGCCATCTTCCAGCTATTAGAAAAGCAAGATTCAGCAAGGCATTTATTGTAGAGCTTTGAAAGTATAGGGACTAGCTCAGTTAAACATTTAATTAGTATAGCAGAGATGACATCAGGCCCACACGCTTTTGAGGTGTCTAAGTTTTTTATGATATTGCAGACATGAGAAGGGACGATTTTACATCATCTAATGTGGCTTCAGTCCACATAGGGAAATTTGGGAGGGAGTTGTTTGTTGGCTCTAAGGTGAAGTTAGAAGCAATTGCCAGGACAACAGTTCCACCTTCTCCATTACCATGCATGAAACCTTCTGGTTGTTGCTCAGTGGAGGAATTACTGATTGTCCTTTATTCACTACACTAGTATAGATTTTTCAGAAATCACGAGTTCCTATCTTTGGCGATTCTATGCGTTCCCTGATTATTTCAGCATGCTTTCTTTTGACTGACACTATTTCTCTCTATTTCTTTCTAGCATTTACGATTTTTGCCTATTTGTATTTGACTTATGACGTACAAACTGGCGGAATGCATGCTGTCTTTGTGCCATAGCAGCTGAACAATTTGTAGTGAACCATGGGGGTGAGTGGGGCTTGCATGTGGGAACATGTGCTTCAATTCCCGCTTTGCACTATTTATTTGTCTCATTGGCACACTGTTCAGCAGGAAGAGAGAAGATATTGGTTCATGGAGCATCTCGGACGTGTTCTCTAATGTTTTCCCAGTCAGCCCTGTTGTAGTACCTTTTGGTTTTGAACAATGATTCCTCACCTTGAGGTTGGGGTTTAAATGTGATGTCAACTGATACCACGAGGTGGTCTGCGTTTCCAAGTGGACTGTGGGAATTAGTCACACAATCCTCAGGTACTGTGGTGAGGAATAGGTCTAGAAGTGAAGCCTGCTGAGGTTCATGATCTGGTAGGTCAGTTGGAAACATTTCTGTCTGTGTGAAGGAATGGGCTAAAAAGAGAAGCTATAAGTGGAGCATCCAGCTGCATCTGTGTAACCTGAGAAACCAAGTCACCCAACGCGTATATTTGGGCATTACTATCCAAGGAGAGTGATGCATCTATACTATCGGAGACATGATCGATTGGGGTACAATCCTGACTTGAGGAAAAACGTCAGAGAAAATATAAGTAACTTACCCAGTCATAAAATGGTAATTGAAAGCACATAAAAGCCTGGCCATCTGATTCAAGATTTTCCTCTCTAGTTTAATGAAGCGTGCTACGAATATAGACTCTAAGCCCATGCATACATCTACCCGAGTCCTTACAGCAAAGAGGGAGGTATCCTGTCATGTTAAAGTAGTTAGAGGGGATTGAAGAGTGTAAGTTTGTTTTACTTAATGCTAAGATATCCGGGGAGTTTACTAAAAGGTAAGACTCTACATCATTTATATTACCTCTAAGCCCACAGATATTTGTGCCTAAACCTAAACGTAGATTCCATGAACAAAGCTTTTTTCTTAAAACTGCACGCCTGTGGAACTCTCTTCCATTTGCCTGCTTTCCAGCTGACTACAATTTGATCATATTCAAGTCCAACATAAACAAATTCTTGATAGCCGTCCCTTTTAGTAATCCAATTTATCAAATTTCCACTACTAACGATTACTACAATATTCTCCCATTGACTTCCGTACGCTCATTAACCATTATCCTTGAGTGACCTTTGGATCTTGATAAGTGGTGACTCCTATGTAAAAAAAAAAAAGGAAAAAAGCTATAAAGGGCTATAGTGCCATGGGTTGCTTCTTATTGATTTATGCCCATTATTTTTTTTAGGGGGGGAGGGAGTAAGATTGTAATTCCAGATCAATCCCGGACTAATCCAATTGCCAAATTACATTTGATTCAGTAACTGGATAACTTTCAGATTACAATCTAAATGTAATCCACAGTGATCTCACTCAAGGACAGAACTTTCATTGATCTTGTGTGACGTCTCAAACAACTGTCCAGACTGTAATGATATCGCCTTTCGTTTCAGCTATTTTTATATGGACCTGATCCAACTTTTGTATGCACTCACACATGCGCATAGCAATTGATCAATAAAGCGGGCGCCATTATTCAGTTCCTTTCTTACAACCAAACACACGTGTTCCTGTCTTATTATTACACATACATGCTTAACACGGCATGACATGGTGGCAAGCGGTATTATCAAACAACACACAATCTTATAACGTCACAGACAGTAGAAAAAAAAAAACCGATTATTTTTAATTTCTTGTATGCTGAACGAATTGTTTTTCTTCTAATTTCTAACCTCCCACGCTACACAAATTGTCTGTACCTTTTTTTCATCACACTTTCTTATCATCATGGCCACAATTTCATTACAAGTCCCTAGTTTTGATTGGGGCTCGACATATATCGCTAAATCATTCAAACTATTCCGACAACGAATGGAACTTTACTTCACCGTCAAAGCGATAAAACATGAGGATAAAGTCCCTCTAATACTTCTCGTGACCGGCAAAGAAGGTTTACGCCGGTACAATAGTTGGTTGATGTCGGATGACGATCGCAAGGATCCACAAATAATATTTGCTGCATTTTTGGAGCAGCTAGAACCGGCAACAAATCACCACGTTTGTAGACTGGAACTCGGAAAATACCAGCAGAGACCAAATGAAACAACAGATATCTTCATCAACAGAAGTCGACTGTTGGCAAAGAAATGTGATTTCAGTGCCGGCGAATTAAACGAATGCCTCGTCGAGTTACTAATTGCCAGCACACCTATACCCGAACTGCAAAAGGAACTGTTAAACAAACCGAAGGGTTACAGAATCGAGGAAGCCGTTAGATTAGCCCGTTCACACGAGGCTTCAGCAGTTTATGTCAACCAGCTCCACCAGTTACAGGAATCACCACAGATAGCCGCAATAAGCCATGGTACACACCAGTGGCAAGGGATTGACCGAAAACGCGGCCAAACCTGCAAAAATTGTGGACGCAGTCACCGTTTTGGCAAAGAACATTGCCCTGCCAAAAATGATATATGCCACACATGTGGCAAAACAGGTCACTGGGCTACAGTTTGCATCTCAGGGAAGCACAAAACCAAGAGACAACAAGGAAGGCCCTGGCATAACAGTCATAGCCAACAGCGGGAGTTTAGCAAGAAAATAAACAGCGTTGCCAAACACGACGACCAAGCCATGACTGACACAGGCACGGCAATGGAGAACCTCACCTTTAGCTCCATCACAACCAACAGCGGAAAGCCAGCAAACATGGAAGATCCACGAAATGAGGCATTTGTTGATCTAAACATCAAGATAAAGGACCACCCAGGCACTCATACCTTCAAGCTGAAAGTAGATACAGGGGCACAAGCAAATACATTGCCTATCTGCATATTCCGCAACATGTACCCCAGCAGTATAGACGAAGCTGGAAACCCAATGCCTGGATCACTCACCTCAACACAATGTATGTTAACAGCCTACAACAATACTAGGATAAACTGTTATGGCACCACAACTTTTAGGTGCAAGTATAAAAACTCCCCATGGCTGGATACCCAATTCTATGCGGTTGATGTACCAGGAGCAGCCATATTGGGCATGCCAACATCTGTGGCTCTTAGGGTAGTGACAATGAACTGTGCCATCTCAGCCCAACACCAACCCATCAATAGTGTAGCTGACCTAATGCACATATACCCTAAGAGATTTGACCGTATTGGTGAATTTCAGAACACCCACAAGCTTGTTGTCAACCCCAATGTACCATGCCACATAGACCCACCGAGAAGGACACTTATAGCCATGCGCGAAAAAATCAAATCGGAACTCGACAAGATGGAATCGCAAGGAGTCATTCGCCACATCAACGAACCTACAAACTGGGTAAGCTCTCTCACTTATGTCACCAAACGTGACAACACAATTAGGGTTTGCTTAGACCCACGAGCGCTAAACAAAGCTCTCATATGGCCATACCACCAAATTCCAACAGTCGAGGAGCTCAACCACCGATTTGCAGGAGCAAAATTCTTCTCAAAGTTGGACGCTAAGTCTGGGTACTGGTCTATAAAGCTCGACCCTGAAAGTCAGCCACTAACAACTTTCCAAACACCATTTGGAAGATATTGTTTTGAACGACTGCCATTCGGTTTGTGTGTCAGTCAGGACATCTACCAACTCGAGATGGACAGAATACTCGAGAAGTGCACTGGTGCTTGTGGTATAGCTGACGATATCACCATATATGGCTCGACAGAGCAGGAACATGACGAAAACCTAAGACGTTTCATGGAGGTCGCTACCGAAGAAGGCTTTACCTTGAACTCGGAGAAGTGCAAGATCAAATGCCGTGAAATATCTTTTTTTGGAAACCTGTACACACACACCGGACTAAAACCAGACCCAGCGAAGGTACGTGATCTACAGAAAATATCTGAACCACATAACAAGACGGAACTACAACAATTCTTGGGTATGATGACATACCTGTCTCGTTTTGTCAAGGACTTCAGTTCCAAGACTGCAATGTTGCGTGGCCTATTACGCAAGGACTCTGTTTTCCAATGGGAACCACACCATCAAGAAGCTTTCAAAAAGATAAAAAGTGAAGTATCTGAAACGTCCCTGCTCCATTATTTTGACCCTAGAAAACCGATATACATGCACTGTGATGCGAGTTTACATGGAATCGGTGCAGCTCTGCTACAACCAGATGAGGATGGCAATATATCGCCGGTCACCTATACAAGCAAGAGCCTCACACAGACAGAACAGAGATATGTATCAAACGTGAGCTACTGGCCATCGTATTTGGTACACAAAGGTTCCACACATACCTCTATGGCCACCATTTCCAAGTCGTCACTGACCACAAACCCCTCACTATGATCATCGACAAACCGCTCACCTCAGCCCCGGCACGTCTGCAAAGAATGCTAATAAAACTCCAAGAATACAACTTCAGGCTCACATATAACAAGGGATCTGACAACCTCTTGGCTGATGGATTATCGCACCTACCACCACCTTGTAATGCGGACCCTATCGAACTTGATGTCCGGGTTGATACAGTTCGTTTTTCCACTAATTACATCGAACAGCTAAGACAGTGTACGACAGCGGATCCTCTTCTTAACCAGCTGAGAGAGACCATCATCACGGGATGGCCAGAGACAATCAAGCAGCTGCCCACTGACATTAGAGTGTTCTGGGGCCTAAGAGATCAGCTCTCAATTGATGATGGTCTTATCCTCAAAGGACAATAAATCGTCATCCCCCAGACACTTCAAAAAGACATATTAGAACAACTACATGCTGCTCATTTAGGACAAGAGAAAACAAAACTCCTTGCCAAGGACACTGTTCATTGGGTAAACATAAACAAAGACATTGAACAGTTCACAAAGTCATGCAGTATCTGTCAACAGCATCAGTCCTCCCAAATGCAAGAGCCGCTAATGCAACATGACATCCCAACAAAGCCATGGGACGTAGTTGGCACAGACCTGTTTGATCTCCACGGAAGTCAATGGTTGATCATAGCTGACTATTACTCAAAGTATCCTATAGTCAAACGCCTACCTGATCATTCACCAAGCAGTGTCATAGTGAACATCACATGCCAAATCTTCTCAGAGTTTGGCATACCATAAAAGATAGTCAGCGATAACAGACCACACTTTTCAAGTCATCTCTACCGCGAATTCACCAAAGAATGGGGCTTCCATCATGAGACCACATCACCTCGGAGACCACAAGGAAATGGCTTCATAGAACGTCAAATAAGGACTATCAAGAATATTCTCAAGAAAGCCAAACAATCGGGAACAACTCCTGAGATCGCACTGCTACACTGGCGCTGCACCCCAATTTCAAGTGTCATACCAAGCCCTGCACAACTACTCATGGGTAGACGAATCCAATCTCTACTGATCACCAAAATCAGAAACGACAACCATGATCAGGATCAGATATACAGTGCATTCCAACAACGCCAGCAGAACCAAAAGAGGTATTTTGACCGACATGCACTTAGGGAGGATCTACCACCCCTATACCATGGTCAACGGGTAAGGGTACAGAATCCTGTGTCTGGAAGCTGGGACCCAGCGACTGTAGTATCCCAGGTAGATGGTCACCACTCCTATCTCCTGGAGAATGTCAATGGGCATGTGCTGCGAAGAAACTGACAACACATAAGAGGTATTCCAGTGACGCCTACCCCACAAATGTCGCAAGACCTCCCCAACACAGCTCCACAAAAATGTGCGACGTCTGTGGATCCACTTATGTGTGCATCCCCAAACATATCAAATGACACTCAAAAATGTACCCATAGTGGTAGGGTGGTACGACCACCATCAAAAATGAACTTGTGATGAACAAACACTCATAACCTCCCAGCAAGCATCTCATGGGACAGAATAATCCCCTGCTTCGCTGCAGCTGTTCAGGCAGTCTACCCTGAACCAGTCTCTCCATTTTCTTTGGTTTATTTTTACATGCATAAGTCATCTTTGTCTTCAGAGAAAGGGAGATGTAATGATATCGCCTTTCGTTTCAGCTATTTTTATATCGACTCTTTCATCTCGGTTTCCTGATCCAACTTTTGTATGCACTCACGCATGCGCATAGCAATCGATCAATAAAGCGGGCGCCATTATTCAGTTCCTTTCTTACAACCAAACACACATGTTCCTGTCTTATTATTACACATACATGCTTAACACGGCATGACACAGACAGGATTTGCAGTGATCTGACGGACCAAAATATCTTGATGAAGTGGAAGCATTACAGTACAGTACAAAATATGAGATATCTCCCAAAATACAAGCAAAACCATACAAAAACTGCTAAATTGTGCAAACCACTGCTTAGGAAGCAATTAAGTTATTGCTTATTCACCAAACCTATTTTCCTGCTCTTATTTACTTATACTGCTTCCCTCTTTTTGGAGATCATAATTTATCATTCTATGACTAAGTGTAATGTTTAAATATAAGGCCTATACTGGCCAGATGTATATTGTTACTGATGTTACTAAAATAACTGCCACAAATGTTATTTCTAAATGCCTGCTTTAAAGGGATAATGCTTTGCCTCCAAGATGCCTTCCTGTCTGTTTTGCATGATAAACATTAAAAATCCTTATACTCTTAAATCCTCCCCAAATACCTGTATATCTATTTTGTATATTAATGCTGTATTCTTGTAAATTATATCGTCTCTCTTGTTTCAACTGGACAAAAAAAAAAATCAATTGCTCTTCTCCCTAAACACATACACACATCATATACTTTGCACATACATTGGGAAGAGGGTTTAGCTTCCGGTCCTAAACTTTAATAGGCTGACTTTTTCAAAATCGATAAATACTAAACATCTATAGATTTCTATTGCTAAGGCATGCATTAGTTTAACCTATATTTGTACTCTATAGAATATCTATGAAATAGATAACTAATTGCCACAGTTTGTGCCCAGATTATAAGTGATCTATATTAACTAGAAACTATATCTTCCTTTCATTAGATGGGGTTGTAATGAAAAGTAAAGACCTTTTAAGATATTAGAAAGGTTTTATTCAACATAAAATTCAGCAGGTACAACAACATGGTCGGTAACGAATGACTAAGCTGGGAAAAGGCACCAATTTCGTTCTATTTGTAAACATCTGGTGCGCATGCGCACTAGCGCCCTAAACTCACAACACTCTCCGCCACATTTTATTTATATTTCGGGTTACAGGTGATCTTCCATCCCCTTTTTGTTGCTTCTGGAAGAAATTTGAAAACGCCCTTCTTCGAGTCAGACTGTTGCTGATGCTCTTCTATTTCTAAACACTTTGTTTTGTCGACTGAAGAGAAAGATTCTCCATTTGGTGAGGTATTATTCTTTGGGGTCTCCTGTTGATCAATCAACTCTGGTTCGCGGATGTTTGATGGAGTAGTAGAATCTGGTGATGTACCATGATCAGGGGAGACAGGAGATTCCAAGTTTGTAGAGGAGGGGTCAGTGACAGAAGTGTGAGCTAGGTCTTCTGTTGAGACTGTTGACTGACGGCCGTCAGGGAAACGAATTCTGGCAAAATTGGGAGTTGCAGATTTATATCTACTGGTTCCACTAGGGGATCTGACTTGTGTTGGCGGACAAACTTCCTAAGGAGGGCTGGTCCTCCTTGCAGCCACTCGGGTAAGGTATATCCGGTGCCCGACCTTCTGGAAAAGTTAAACATTCTCTCGTGTGGGGTTGAGTTAGTTGCTGTACAAAGTAGCGATCGAATAGAGTGCAAAGCTATATCAAGTACTTCATGCCAGTGACGTTTGTCCAATTGCCTGGTTTTGAGTTCAAGTTTGATCGTTTTCCAAATTGTGCCATTTACTCTCTCGCATTGTCCATTGCCGATTGGATGGTATGGAGTTGAGTGGGTAATCACAACTCCATGTTGCCAGAGAAACTCTTTTAGTTCACATGAAATAAACTGACTTCCTCGATCACTATGGATGGAATCTGGGCAGCCAAAAAAGGTAAATAAATTCTGGAGACAATTTATAACAGTTTTTGTTGATATGTCCTGACATGGATAGACAAAAGGATAGCGTGAATATTTATCTACAATCACGAGTAGGTATTTGAGATTATTCGTAGATGGTTTCGGTCCCATGAAATCTATTGAAAGACGTTCAAAGGGGGATCGAGAATGGATTAATCGACCTGATGGAGGTTTGAAGAACCTTGGTTTTAGTTCAGCACATATTTGACATTCAGCGCAGGTGCGCTTAGCATCTTCCATGGGGAATGGTAGATTCTTCTGCCTCACAAAGTGATAGAGTCTTGCTACTCCAGGATGACAAAGTGCTGCGTGCAGGTCCTTTAGTGATAATGAGCGCGAAGCAGAGCATGATCGAGAAAGGGTATCTGCAGAGTTATTTAGAGAACCTGGTCTATATACTATCTCATAAGAATAGTTTGAAAGTTCAAGTCTCCACCGAAGCAGCTTATCGTTTTTAATACGATTTGGTGTCTGCGTGTTGAACATAAATGATGCAGCCTGTTGGTCAGTAATAATGGTAAAGTGTCGACCGAGTAAGAGGTCACGCCATTTACGCACAGATTCTACAATGGCTGCCGATTCACGCTCCACTGTTGAATGTCGACGCTCTGACTGCGTTAGGGTTCTAGAAAAATATGCTACTGGACGTCCATTCTGGGAAAGGCAGGCTGCTAATGCTGTCGCAGATGCATCAGTTTCTATCGTAAAAGGAACTTCATCCTCAATGGCTGCAACCGAAGCCTTGCAAATTTCATCTTTCATGGCTTGAAATTGATTTTTGAGTTTCTTAGTGATAGGAAAGGACGTAATGTTTAATAAAGGTGAAATCCGATCTGAGAAATTCTCTATCCATGGTGAATAGTATGAGAAGAGATCTAGAGCCCGCCTGAGTGACTTACTGCAGTTCGGAATCGGTAATTCTTTTAGTGGTGTAAGTCTGTCTGGATCAGGACTGATTGTTCCATTTTCCAATAAGTGCCCTAGAAACTTTAGTTTGGTTATACCATATTCACATTTTACAGGGTTTAGTTGCAAGTTAAGACGGTTGATAACCTTTCTAAAAGCTTCCATATTTTCGTTTAATTCTTTATTAGTTTTTCCTCCGATGACAATGTCATCAATGTAGGCAAATGTACCTTGGAGTTCATGTTCTTGAATCAGATTATGCATAATACGTTGAAACACAGCTACTGAGTTCGTTAGCCCAAAAGGTAACCTAGAAAACTCGTATAGTCCTCCGTCAGCTTCAAATGCTGTGTAAATTCTCTCGTCTCTACGTATAGGGCATTGATAATATGCAGACTTCAGGTCCAACTTATTGAAAATTTTGTACTGTGATAGTTAGCGTATGATATCCGAAATTTTGGGAAGTGGAAAAGCATCCAAAAGTGTAAACCGATTTATAGTTGCAGAATAGTCAACGACCATGCGACGCTTATGTCTTTCATTTCTAGTTACTAGTACTTGGGCTCTCCATGGGGAATTCGATTTGATTATGATACCTTCTTTTAATAATTTTTGTATCTCATTCCGGATAAATTCGCAGTCCGATGCTGAGTAGTTTCTGCTTTTTGTTGCGATGGGTTTACAATTCTTTGCTAAATTAGCAAAAAGAGATGGTGGCTCGATTTTCATCTGAGTGACGTTACAAATCTGTAAAGATGGTATCTTTCCGTTATAACGGAATTCCACCCGGTTATGCAATTGCATGAACTCTTGTCCTAGTATAATTGGAGCACACAAGTTGGGAAGGATAGATAGACGCATATTAGTGTAAATTTGTCCATTAACAGCGATGGATGCAACACAGTGTCCTAAGGTTTTGCTCGTGAGATTCGAGGAAGCCATGCTTACCGTATCATTAGAAGGTAATATACTAAGGCCGAGTGATCTCACGATGTTCATTCGTATAAAGTTATGAGTGCTTCCACTGTCTACCATAGCTTTCAAACAGGTACTATTAATTGTTGCATTTACTACAGAATATTGTGTGCATGGAGTGCATTGGGATGACACAGTGAGGGCAATATATGCAGAACTAGTCCTGGTATTATAAGTTGTTTGTTTTATTTTAGATCGGCAGACTTTAGAGAAGTGGCCCCTCTTTCCACATTTAAGGCAGTCAGCATTCCGAGCTGGGCAAATATTTCGAGAATGATTTTCTCGTCCACAGAATTGGCATCTGGCGAAGTGAGTCGCCTGATTATTTCTGGAAACAGCAGCACATTCATTAGTTAGTTCCAAACTAGAGTTATTTTCAGATTCATCTGCATGAATAGATGCCTTTGCTACAGTTGATGTGTCATAAGCTGCTGCATTATGTTGGGCCATTTCTAGACTTCGTGCAGTTGCTACGGCATGATCTAGGTTAATTTCAAAACTTTCAAGTAATCTCTGCCTAATAGTTGAGGAAGTGAGACCTGTGATAAATGCGTCTTGTATCGCTAGCTCCGCATGTTGAGAGGCAGTAACATCTTCAAATTTACAATCCTTAGAAAGATTCTTTAGTTTTAGGAGAAACTGATCAATAGATTCACCTTGATTTTGTTTCCTAGTGGCGAGAAGGTGACGAGCAAACACAGAATTTACCGGTTTTACATAGGTTGCTTGAAGGATGCTAATAGCCCTCTCGAATGTTGAACAGTGAGATATAAGAGAATAGACCTTCGGTGAGATGAAATTAATCAGAATACTTAACTTATTCGGAGGATTTTGAGGATGAGCGGCTGTGAGAGAGTCGATGCAGTTGATGAGGGTACGATACCAATGATTCCATTCGTCAGCGGTTGTATCTGACGATCCTTCGAATTTACCAGGTCTCAGTATAGCATCCATTGTTGCTGTTAATTTTTAATTTTATGTTGAATAAATTGTAATGAAAAGTAAAGACCTTTTAAGATATTAGAAAGGTTTTATTCAACATAAAATCCAGCAGGTACAACAACATGGTCGGTAACGAACGACTAAGCTGGGAAAAGGCGCCAATTTCGTTCTATTTGTAAACATCTGGTGCGCATGCGCACTAGCGCTCTAAACTCACAACAGGGATAAAGTACTGGTGATTGTCTTTACTTGATAACTAACACCTAAAGCACATTTTGAAACGTACCCTAATACTATAATTTTGCAATTAGTCACTAATCCACAAACCATATTTTTACCTTTCTTAACCCTAGTAGATATTCACCTTTAATCTACACCCCATACTCATACATGACTCCTTTAAAAACATAAGCAATCTTAATCCTATTCTGAGGAGTGTAACTTCAAAGCAGATACTAATTCTTTGATACTAACTCTATCAATCCTAACTATCCATGTGACAGCATAGAAATACCTGGCTTTGAAACCAGATGCAGGGAAAACCCTCTCAGTGCTGATGGACCAGTCGATCTGTTTAAGTCATCCATCTAGGATAAGGAAAACTCTGATTTGTAAACCTGTGCCACTGACCTCATACGTCTTAGCACAAAACAGGGGAGGGAGGCCTCCTCATTCCTGGACGACAATCTCCCTAGAGCTGATGACTTGATCAAATCACTGATTTGCAAACCTAAACTGCTTAAAGAGTAGATAGGCTCTGCCTATCTATACTCCATACTCCTTCTTTGCCTATTAGCCAGGAGCAGAAGTGCGGCCACACGGACTCATTAGAGACGCCCAGTGCTTAGCCTTGTTTCCTGACTAAGACAATGAATGCCATCCCCCACATTTGCCTTATTCCCTTCCCCTATACCTGGGCATCTTGGGGGTGCTTATTTAATATATATGCTAACATGATTGGACTGGGCTACTCTTGTCAGACAGATTTACGGGTAATGGTCTGACAGTTGCTGGTTGCTGTTTTCAACTGACATTACAGGAGCCTTTGCTTAGAGCGGCTGTTCTATCATAAGTTGAGTAATATCGGAATATTTGTAATGTCATGTCGTGCATGGAAAGGCACTCTGCACTCATCTCTGGTGGGGATTCCCGAGGCCACATTCCTATGGATGAGGAGCTGACTGATGGTTTACTCGTGTTGCATGATGGTGGCTATACACATCCGTTTTTCCTAACACCTCAATCTAGATCTGAAACTACGAAATAGAATGAAATGACAGCTCAATCCAAAAAAATGTTCAAACCAGACACACACGCTTCCTCCCTTGAGGCTTGCATTTACACATATCTGAGGACTTAGAACTAACTTAGATGATGTAGAATCATTTCTTCTAGCAAACTCCTCGGATATCTTAGCACTAAGTGAAACTAACTTGCACTCCTCGATTCCCTCTAACATCTTTAACATGTCTGGTTATCTTCCACTTTGTCATAAGGAACGGATTTAGAGTCTATATTTGTAACGCCCTCCCCATGTCTAGGGAATCTAAACTAGAATCAGGTGACCACGCCTTCATGTGCTTTAAACTAAATTTACAACATAGCGTTAGCTACCTGTATTTTTTTAATTGCTCTCCTTCAACCCAGGACTGTACTATAATCAATCATGTCTCTGATAGCATAGATGTAGCACACTCCCTTGACACTAACGCCCAAATACATGTATTTAGTGACTAACGCTCACCACAGAAATTTGCTTGGCTTCTCTAACTACACTGACACAGCTAGTAGCATCATACATAACTTTGCTATATCCCATTCCTTGACACAGTAACATTCCAGACTTATCTCTCAGATCACCAGGCCCAGCAAGCCTCACTTCTGGATCTATTTCTGACAAGAGATCCTGAGGATTGTGTAACAAATGCTGATTGCCCACTTAGGAATGCTGATCATGCTGTGATGATGATAGAATCACTTTAAACTCTTGACCCCAAGTTGAAGAGCCATTGCTCAAAACGACAAAAAATAAGGCTGACTGGGATGCCATTAGAGATCACATCAGAGATACCCCATGGGGAAATATCTTTTCTCTTCCTGCAAAATAGTGCACAAATGAGACTACTGAACGGTTCCAAGTAGCAATTGAAGCACATTTTCCTACATGGAAGTTCTATAGCAAACCCCAGCCTACCCAATGGTTTACTTCTACTTGCGCAGCTGCCATTGCTCAGAGGCAACATGCATACCATAGATTTATCCAGCATAAGTCCTGTACAAACAGACAAAGTATATAGAAGCTAGAAGTAATTGTAAGAAAGAAGTAGCGACAGCTAAGAGTGAATATACTGAAACCACCAGGAAATGCATTAAAGCGCAGAAATTAAGAACTCATGATTTATGGAAAATTTACAATAGTGTAGTAAATAATAGGCAATCACTAATTCTCCCACTATCCAACAATCATGATGTTTGCACAGCAACTGAGAAAGCTAACATGTTTGCCCATTATTTTCCCTCAAACTCTACCTTGAACCCAGCAAACCATTCCCTCCCTGATATTCCTCTGTGGACAGAAACCACACTAGATGATCTGAAAATCACCCCATCTCAAGTACATGATATCATAAAAAACCTAGACATCTCAAAAGCATGTGGACCTGATCTCATCCCGGCTGTGCTATTAAAAAAATGCTCTGCTGTGGTTACTCCAGTTCTCTCTAAACTCTTTAACAAATGTCTTAACGAATCTTGCTTTCCTGACAGCTGGAATACTGCTTCTGTGGTACCAGTTTAACCAACAATCACGAGGTTCTTTGCTCAGCAACCGAGAAGGCTAACATGCTTGCCAGTTGGTTTGCCTCAAACTCCACACTGGACCCTCTAAACCACCCCCTACCTCAATTTCCTATGCGGACAGACGCCACGCTAGACGATCTGATAATCACCCCTGCTCAGGTGCATGCTATCATAAAAAACCTTGACACTTCAAAAGCATGTGGACCCGACCTCATCCCAGCTGTGCTATTAAAAAAGTGCTCAGCCGAAGTAGCTATGCCTTAATGAATCTTGCTTTCCGGGCTGTTGGAAAACTGCTTCTGTGGTACCAGTATTCAAGAATTCTGGCGAAAGAACTGACCCATTAAATTATCACCCTATTAGCCTCCTCCCACTTTTTGCCAAAATATTTGAGACCTTAATTAACCATGCTCTAGTCCAGCACCTTACAGATGCTAAACTTCTGACCGACCAACAATATGGATTTAGACAAGCCCGTTCCATGGCAGACACCTCACTGTAATCTCTGAATGCATATACCATTCACTGGACAAAGCGGGAGAGGGCAGAGCGGCAGCTCTAGATATATCTAAGTCTTTTGACAGGGTATGGCATGAGGGTCTCCTCAGGAAGATTAGATCTTACGGTATCACTGATAGAATACTTAACATAATTAAATCCTTCTTAGATAAGAGAAAAATCCAGGTTGTCCTCGACGGTCGTACATCTAAACAATATGATATAAATGCGGGAGTGCCCCAAGGATCTATCCTTGGACCTCTACTGTTCCTGATATTCATAAATGACCTCCCCGACAAAATTGCCTCTGAGATGGGTATATATGCTGATGCACCACACTCTATAACAGACACAACAGGAAAACAAATGAACATATATCTAAAGTAATGGCAGAAACACTAGAGGATGACCTCCAATCAGTAGTGGAATCGGGACAAAAATGGATGGTCACGTTCAATGCCGCCAAGACAAAACTGGTTTCATTCAATGATTACAAGAAACCTTCTCTACCACCTATAGCAATGGCCAACGACTCTTTATCTGAGAGTACGTCTCTCAAGCTCCTTGGCCTAACGTTCACAAGAAACATGAGTTGGAACAATTACATCAAGTGTATTGCCAGGGCCGCTGCGAGGAAGGTGGGCTCTCTCTACCGTGCTAGAAAACTTCTAACACCCGAAAGTATCCTGTACCTCTATAAGGCCACTATTCGCCCATGTATGGAGTATTGCTGTCATATTTGGACTGGTGCTTCGGCTACTAGTCTCTCGCTCCTTGACAGGGTTCAAAAGAGAGTCGCAAATCTGATAGGCCCTAAACTGGCATCTAAGCTTCCCTCTGCCTGTTCTACAAGTATTATAATGGTGAATGCTCTGAAGAACTGCAAGCACTTGTGCCCCCACGACGTGAACACCCTCGACAGACCCGACAAGCTTCAAAATCCCACCCCCACACTGTAGAGATCCCTAGATGTAAAAGATCTTTCTACTCCAGTAGTTTCTTCCCCAGAACTGCTAGACTTTGGAATTCCATTCCAGGTCACTGCTTCCCCAACTGTACTGACATGCATAAGTTCAAGTGCAACGTGAACCAACATCTCGCTGCCCTAATCCCTACATAGTACCCCAGTAGATGTTTCCCCTGATAGTAGCAGTAGCCCCCTACACCAAAGTGGCAATGTGCCTTGTTTGGGGTGAAAATGTAATAAAAAAAAAAAAAAAAAAAAATATCTGGCAAACGAACTAACCCATTAAATTATTGCCCAATTAACCTCCTCCCGCTTTTCACCAAAACATTTGAGTCTTTAATTAATCAGCTTCTGTTTGACCATCAATATGGATTTAGGCAAGCCTGTTCTACTGCAGATATTCTAATTGTAATCTCTGAACGTATATACCGAGGCAGGGGAGGGCAGGGCAGAAGCCGTATATATATCCAAGGCTTTTAACAGGGTATGGCATGATGGTCTTCTCATGAAAATAAAATCTATGGTATCACTGGACGAATGCTTAACATAATTAAATCCTTCTTAAATAAGAGAAGAATCCAGGTTGTCCTGAATGAGTGTACGTCCAAACAATATAATATAAATGCAGATGAACCTCAGGGATCGATCCTTACCTGATAAAATTATTTCTGACATGGGTATATTTGTCGAAGACACCACGCTCTATTGCAGGCACGTAGGGAAAACTAATGAGAACATATCTAAGGCAATGGCGAAAACCCTAGAGGAAAAACTTCAGTCTGGGTCAGAAATGGATGGTAACGTTCAAAGCTGCCAAGACAAAACTTGTTTCCTTTAATAATTACATGAAACCTTACCAACCACCACTAGCTATGGCTAAAGATACATTACCTGAAAGTACTTCTTTCAAACTCCTCGGCTTAACATTCACAGGGAACATGAGTTGGAATAAATACATTGAGATCATTGCCAAGGCTGCTGTGAAGAAGGTGGGCTCTCTCTGCCGTGCCAGGAAGTTACTTACACCTGAAAGTATCCTGTACCTCTACAAAGCCACCATTCGCCATGTATCGAGTACTGCTGTCACATTTTAGCTGGTGCATCTGCTACTAGTCACTCGCTCCTGGACAGGGTTCAAAAGAGAGTCACCAACCTGATAGGTTCTGAACTGTTATCTAAACTTCAGCCTCTGTCCCATCGACGAAATGTTGCATTCCTCTGTTTTACAAGTATTTTAATGGTGGATGCTCTGACGAACTACAAGCTCTTGTACCCCCTCAATCAAAGCAGCGAAGTCCCACCCCTACACTGTAGAGATCCCCAGATGTAAGAAAGCCTTCTACTCCAATAGCTTCTTCCCTCAAACTGCTAGACTTTGGAATTCTCTTCCGGTTGCCTGCTTCCCCAACTGTACTGACATGCAGAAGTTCAAGTTTAATGTAAACAGACATCTTGCTGCTAAACTCCCTACATAGTACCCTTGAAAATTAGGTCCCTGATAGTAGCCCTCTACATCAAAGTAACAATGTGCCTTGGGCAACGACTCCAGCTAAAACCTTTGACTCCTTCTGACTCCGCAACCCTGGTTTTAGGGCAGTTAACAGCTTTTTTTGCTAAGTGAAATAAATTCGTTGACTTTTCAGAATGAGGCAGAGGCAATTAAAAGTTAGTAAAAAAAATCACTTTTCATGTAAAAAAATTTAGATAATATTAGAAAAAACTTAGAAAAACAAACATTTAATAAGAAACTATCCACAAACTCTCACTAACCCTAAGTCCGAGTAACACCGCCAACAACAACAACAACAACAACAACAAAATATCGTATAATTTTACCAAATCTAATATGAAGAATCTAAAATGATTAACTTTTTAGCATAACACCTTCTTACTGCCCTATCAGTATATGGTACTTGTATAGTTTAATCAATACATTAAAAAAATGAAAATATCGAAAAAGGTTATATTGTACGTATCCGTTTTGGACTGAAGAGCTCCGAAAAAAAAAATTCATTTAATTTGATCGAGTAGTTTTGTTTTATCGAAAAAGGTTATATTGTACGTATCCGTTTTTGGACTGAAGAGCTCCGAAAAAAAAAAAAAAAAAATCATTTAATTTGATCGAGTAGTTTTTTTTTTTTTTTTTTTTTGCAGCGAAACGTTTTTATGAGAGATCGTTGAAGTCAGCCATTATGGAAATTTTTACTACGCCACGGGGAGATAACTCCATGTAACGCGCAGATACTCCCTCCCCATCTTTAATACTAGCTTTTCTTCCTAAAAATCGAACCTTTTGCTCGGTATCATAACAAATTTGTTTTTTTTCGCTGTAAAAAAAAAAAAAAAAAAAAAAATTCTTGATAAAATTAAGTGAAAATTTTTTAGAATTTTGTTCCATAACGGATACGTACAATATGAACTTTTTTTCGATATTTTCATTATTTTTTAATGTCTTGATTAAACTGTACAAGTACCCAATATTTGTGTGTGTGTGTGTGTGTGTGTGTGTGTGTGTGTGAGAAACTGACTTCTCGACTAAATTAATTGTCGCTTTCTTTTTTTTTTTCACTAAATTTTTTTTAGAATATTCATGCGTAATCGCCCTCAAAAATAGAATCTCATTTGATGGTGGATGGGTGATTTAACTGAGGGTGCTCATCTATAATATTACCAAAAAGAAAATATCAATGCAATATTGATGCCAATTATCATCGCACGAGATGTTTATTTTTTAACCAGTTGTGTTTTTTAAAGTGCTCGTTCGTTTTATGCTTCCTAAAGTTGAGTAAGATACTCTCTAACACCAGGGATTTCTTTCCTCAGTATTTCCTTATTCTGTTAAATATATTTCAATTGGAAAATCTATTTCTTTTTTAAGCAATAAATATTTATTTATAATAGAAAATAATAGATAGTAACATATTTGATTAAAAAAACAAAAAACACTAACACTGTATTATTACCTTTTTTTTTTTTTTTTAAGATTACGCGATCACGAGATTTGAACTCTCGTTGAACGTTAACTTCCCGAAACGAGACTTTCTCTCTTTCTTAGATTTGTTTTTTGCGACAGCCATCATGCCCGTGGCCGCCAAGGTAATATAAGTTTTTTTCGACTTTTTGTAATTAATTTTTGGCAGAAATTCTTAATTTTTTCTTATCATGACATAAAAAGGCATAATAAATCTGTTGATCTGAAAATAAACCCACATCCGTCTAAATTAGCCAACATGCGATCGTATCCGTTTCTCGTGTTGCCACCATGTGCTTCGTTGATTTTTTTTTTCCGGACATTCTGACGACGTGGTTAAAATTTGATCTGATTAAAAAAAAATTGAATTTCACCTATTATGTATTTTTTTTCTATTTAGATACTAAGTATACGTTGTTGCTTATTTTTCAGAAAGTCAACTGAAAAAATGCTAAATTATATTTCGTTTTGATGGCCACATTTTTTAAAAATTACAATGGTGTTACAGTGTGTGTGTGTACAATCTTATTAGTTGTAACAAAAAAAAAATTCTGATAAAATTTCAAATTTCACAGTTAACCTTTCGAATTCTTATGGTATATTTTCATGTAGCTTACTTGCTGTAATGAGAAAATAAAAAATGACAAATTTCTCAGCATTTTTGGTGCTAATGCAGAAAGTGATCCGCGCTATTTTTTTAAATCGTATTTCCACGTTTAATTAAAGTTTGATATGTTTTTTTTTTTATTATTATTATTATTATTATTCAATTGTAAGGTTAAAGTACAAAATAGGTACAAAACACCCTCCCTTCTCCATGTTAAGAATGGCTTTTTAAATAATAACGTTATTATTTCAGCACGGATCACTCTCTGTATGAGTACCGCATTTATTTATTTTAGAGCACATGAAAATTTTTGGTTTATATTTTTGTAAATTTAATTTTTGCACACTATTTTCTTTTTAAATGTAAAATTCTGAATTCTAATTTATAAAAAATGAATAAATGCACTAATCGGAATATTAATCTTACCTAGTTTCGTTTTAGTAGATCTTATATAAAATCTCGGAAATAGACAAAATACTTTAACATTTGCAAGCCGAAAAATGTATAAAGGCAGATAACACTAAGCATACGAATAGTTAGGTCAACATTGTAAACGTTAGCCCCTCTAAAACTGTTTTTGACTATTTCCTAAACTGACTAAATTGTTAATATCCGAAATTTGCTACGTAAGTATTATAATCCTGGCTTCATTACAAGACCCATAAAGCCTGTCAACTCGAAATTCGCAGTAAACGTTAAGTTTATTAAACGTCGTCCGTAATATAACTTTTGGTAAGATTTTCAGATTCTGTATTCCGTAGTTTCATTTTCATAGTTGACTGGTATGGGTTCTTATGAACTTATGTTACCATACTATTTTTAAAAAATCCTATTTTCAAGTTGAATTCGAGTTTTATGGGGTTTGTATTACTGTACACATAGATTCGAAAAAGTTGTCAAAAAACAAATATATAACAAATAAATGTTATCAAAGGCAAGATAAGTTACTTTTCTACCTAACTGAATATTTTTTTAGTTTTTATTTAATGTAACATGTTTATTCAGCTCGAAAACCATACAGTGTTTACCGATTTATTGGAACATTCAAGATGGCGTCTGATTCTCTCTTTAACACGGTAAGTTTGGGAAGAGGTGTTATAAATAAAAAACCGGTTAAAATACTGTTAAAAACTCGCTCAATATATGTTACCGTGACATAGATTGACATATATTCGGCGGGTTTTTAATAGTATTTTGTATAGTTTTTTATTTATAACACCTTTTCCCAAACTTACCGTGTTAAAGAGGGTGTGAGACGGAGACGCCATCTTGAATTTTCCAATACATCGGTAAAGTAAACACTGTATGTTTTTCCAGCTGAATAAATATGTTACATTGAATAAAAACACAAAAAATATATCCAGTTAGGTAGAAAAGTAACTTATCTTGCCTTTGATAACATTTATTTGTTTTTTGACAACTTTTTCGAATCTGTGTACAGTAATACAAACCCCAAAAACAATAACATTTTATTACATTTCCATGAGAAAATACTACTACTTGTCTCCCCCCCCTCCCCAATGTTACTATCGGGAACTAACTTTAGGCGTGGGGAGCAATGAAGGATAAATAGCACATTTAGTTTAATAATTGGGTACTAGTGCATTTATTGATCCGTGCTGAAATAATGTTATTTAAAAAGCCATTCTTAACATGGGGAGGGGAAGATGTTTTGTATCTATTCTATACTTTAACTTTACAATTGAATAAAAAAAACATAAAACTTTAATTAAACTTGGAAATACGATTTAAAAAAAAAACAGCGCGGATCAGTAAGTGTACTAGCACCAATAATTGCTATAGAATTTCGAAAAATGACTTTGAACACTTGCCGAATAAAATGGACGGATAGTCTACCTCACGTTTTTGCTTATTACCAGTTTTATAAGTGTTAGATACAACAGATCGTCTGAAGTACCCCTATATTTTGCCTGTTATACTCCCAGCAAGACTAATATGAATTTTACGCTATTTTTACCCCCTTTGTTTTGTGGGCTCTTGTTAAAAATGACCCTACATTGTGATTCTATTCTCATCATGTCTATTTACTTGCCTCCTCACAAGGGCAGTTAAACACAATGTCAGTTTTTAATGTGGGGAAAATCCAACTAGTGTTTATATGCTTTTAGGTGGATCAGGCACAAGGATATGGACAAACTGGTGCACTGTCTGCGAATATGTAATATATCATTCAAGCTTGTCACCTGATGCTCGAACAAACGCCTGTGTGTCTACTCTTTGTAGCTTTTAGAAATTAAGCCATCTTATTTATGGCCAGGTTTTATTTAACCCTCTTCACTCCTTCCCATGTTTTCCTTTGTGAGCTGACTGCTACTTCAATTGTTTTACATCTACTAACCCTCATTCTTTCAACGTGATCATACTCTTAACGACTCCTGTTCTGCATACATCCCCCCCATGCTGTCCAGAGTCAATCTTCCTCTGAGCCTGTCTTGCATTACATATCTATCATATTCTTGCACAACGCATGCCCTCCAACCCTCACTGGCTAGACTTCCACAACCCCCATGTACCATGACACACGTCTTCCCCCAACTGCCAACAGCAATGGCAAAAGAATCCACTCCATCCACACCCAATTCTAGTTATCACATTAGCACCTGCTGCACTGTGCCTCAAAGCAACAAAACTTTTGAACATCCTTAATAACTTCGCCATGCACACAGATTTTCTCATCTGAGTTTACATTCGTCTTGCATACAAACTGGTGGTCCTCTTACAGCACGTTTGTAATTTCATTGCACTTGTTGCGCATCCAATGCTTACAAGTACTACAGTACCGGTCAGCACTTGGTGACATTCACTCTCAAGCCTCCGTAGAATTCCTCTAAGTAAACCTTCCATTGTTTGACAGAACTAAGTCATCAACATACAGCATGCGGAACTTTCCAAACTTCCAAGACATGAAAAGCAACAAAGTACAAAATTCTAATACACACTCTCACTTTTAACAAAACTTTCGCTAAATTTGTTTATTTCTAACATGATTGTGCATTTCTATACACTGCACCGACTATTGTTTATGCAGTGTGCACTATGTAACATTTTTTTTTGCTGTCCAAAACTTTTTCCACCTCCTCAAAAGCAAAATACAGGTAAAGAAACTTCCCTCTGTCTCCGTACAAATAAAGCACCAATGGTACTATACTTAGACATAAAACCAAACTATTTCATCTTTGCTTCTCTAATTTCTTATTTGCTGCTTAGTTATTCTCAGAACTTTATCCATGTATTTTATATATTTTGCACAAAATATTTGGATGGACCTGTACAATGAATGCATACACATTTTTCTTCACCACCTTTTTTTTTTTTTTTTTTATTCATTGGATTATAATTGATTGGTACTAATCTACCAGATTTCTAAAAAAAAAAAAAAATTCAATATTTAAAGAATTTGGAGGGGGTGCTCATTTTCTATTACAATGTTGTAGTAAATTTATCCCCATATTGGAATCGGACGAGAACACAAAACTGGTACAGTTTTGGGATGTTTTTTTTTTTAAATTTAGTGAATAATTATTTTATTTAAAACTGTATGAAATGTATGAAAATTCATTTAAAACTGTATGAAATGTATGAAAATTCATTAAATTCAAAACTTCGAAAAAAAAACACCCAAAACTTCTCCTTGTGCGTTCTTGTTGACTGGTTCCAATATGGGGGATTGATTTACTATTTAATATGTTGTATTAGAAAGTGAGTGCTCCTAAAAAAAATCTTCCTTTTTTTTTTTTTTATCATCTGATAGATAACTGTCCAATTGATAATAATCTGGAAAAATTTTTAAAAGAACAGGTGGGGGGGGTTATTGTATATAAGTCAACCAATATTTGATTACTGTCTATCTCAAAAATAAATGTCATTTTGGAGATTTTATTCATCAAATTTGGATTTCATGATTTGTTCTGTTGATAAAGTTGCTTTAATGACATTCTTGCAACCTATCTTCATTTTCCAGATTCAGGTTCCAATCCTGGTCTTTAGCTTAATGTGCCAACTGGATTTCTTGGTCCCTCATTTTAGCGCACCAAATACATTGAGAGTTTTGATCAACAGTTCTGACAACTATATCTTCATATTTCAGCTGGTATGGCAGTGTGTGGAGTTTTACTGCCATAGCTACTTATCAAAGCAAATTTATTAGCAAAAAATAGCAAGCCATGTAAAAAACAGTATGTGTAGAAGATGTGTATGCCTACAATCTGAATGTTTGTTCAAGGTAATTTTAAATGTGGATATAGTAGGCATCATTACTATTCGTCCTGCTAGTCTGTTCCAGAGAGCATAAACACAAACGGAGAATAATGTGATTATCTTTTTACAGTGATCACCACTTATCAAGGCCCGGAAGCCACTCGGGGATAAGGGTTATTGCAAGTACATTACGTTAGTGTGGAGATTTGATGAAGTGTTTACTTAAGGGGGGGCGGTTCATTAGGAATTTGTTAACGTTGAAGCAGGCAGACGGAACAGTTCCACAGGCGTGCAGTTCTAAGAAAGAAGCTTTGTTCATGGAATCCACGTTTTGATTTAGGCACAGATATAGATGTTTTTTGTGAAAGATTGGCGAGGGGGGGACCAGAGATTGGAGTTCAGACGAGCACCTGCCATGGAAATAACGATAAAACAAGGATAGGCTCGCAACGTCTCTTCTGTGGGAGAGAGGTTGCAGGGTAGAGAAAAGGGCATCCCCCCACTAAGCCACGAAGTCTATTTTGTACTCTGTCAAGGCAGGATAGGCTGTTTTTAGCAGCTCCTGCCCAGATATGGCAACAGTATTCCATCTTTGGGCATACTTTTATACAGATAGAGAATTGCATGAGTAGTGAGATATCTTCTGGAGCGGTAGAAGGATCCCACCATCTTTCCAGCGACCTTGGCAACAGACTTGATGTACATGTTCCATTTCAGATCAGGAGTAAAGGTCAAACCCAGAAGCTTGTCAAAACACGGGGCTTCACCCAGACGAGAGCCATCCATCCCAATTGATGCCAGATGGGGATCAGAGCGTTGATGATGTAAGGATAGGAGTTTGGTTTTGGATGCATTAAAGGTAACCAGCCACATCTTCCTCCACTGAACCACGCGCTCGAGATCAGAGGAGAGAGAATCAGAGAGAACTTTGTCATTTACAGCCTTTGATGTGTTGCCGTAGATGGTCGTGTCATCAGCATAGATGTCAACGAATGATTTAAGTATGTGTTTAGGGAGGTCATTGATGTAGATCAGGAAGAGAGTTGGGCCCAGGATTGACCCCTGAGGGACTCCAGCATTTATATTGCAGGCCTCCGATTTTTGTCCATTTACCACTACTCTTATGAGTCTATCGGAGAGAAATGATTTAATGATTGCGAAAACATTTCCAGTTATACCGTAGCTGGAAATTTTGTGAAGTAGACCCTTATGCCATACCTTGTCAAAGGCCTTTGATATGTCAAGAGCAATTGCCCTAGAAAGGAAACCTTTGTCAAGAGATTCACTAATCCTGTGGGATATAACCATCAGCACATCTGCGGTAGATCTTGCAGAACGGAAACCATATTGTGTGTCACTAAGAAGGTTGTTCCTGCTGAGGTGGTTGACTATTTCTCTATTTAATATGGATTCCAGCAACTTACTCATAACACACAGGAGACTTATTGGTCTGTACTGAGAGGGAGATGACTTATCACCTGAATTCTTATTGCAAATAGTTTGGCCTTGTCTGACGCTGACGAGATGACCTCTGGTCCATTGATAATGATTGGGATAGAACGCACACTTCTGTTCAGGATCCTATTTGTTATTTGCCAAAACTGGTGGGAACCAAGCCGCTGATCAGCTACCTTGGATTTAACAGACTGGGCATATAGCTCTCTTGCATTTTTTATTACTCTTTTACAGTGGTTGCTGGCAGTCCTGAAAGCAGCTTTAGTCTCAGTGCATCTATTACGTTGGTAGCCATGGAAAAAGTGATTTCTGTGCACGATAGCAGCAGCACATTCTGGGGAGAACCATGGCTGGCTGTTAGGTTTTTGTTGGAATTTTTTAGATGGTATGAATTGATCTATGCCTACAATTAACCATTCTTGCTCAGAACATGAATGTAGCCATCAGTGTTTAGCCATAGTTTTCCGGGGGAAGAAATGCGGTGGTATAATGTCCCCTTCAGCAACAAACTCCCATTTTGATGGTATCAGATTGATCATATGCTTTTCTCTCTAGTGCCACCATCTTGAATCTTTCTGACTTTTTCTATTTCCCTCTTGCTGGAAGTTTGAAATTTTTTTGTTTTCTCCTGATGCAGATTCGATGGAGAACAGTATATTTTTTTACAAATATTCAGGTTTAACATTTTCCACCATCATTATTCTGTAAAAAAAAAAAAAAAAAAAAAAAAATTGCAATTAAAACTTACAAGTGTGTGCATGTGTATATATGATGATGGCTACTTCTTGACAGAAGTTTCCCATCTCTTCAGTTAAACGTTGTGCGTCTGTGTGCACATAGGTGACTTTTTAACCCAGCTTTAGTCCTACATGAGAGTACACATGTGATATAAAAACTTTCCTTCTTGTAAATGTGATTGCACGATAATATTGTGTCAGCCCACTTTTAGATTTGCAGATTAGATTACAAATATGACAACTTAGGTTTGCCGGATGTGCTGTAAAAAGCCCCCCCCCCCTCCATAAGACTGTCATTCCTGTCTTTGATTGTGCGATTTCAGATGATTTACGAAACCAGATTCTGACAAAAGGTATCTGCCACATATAGTTCACTTCAGTTCCTGTTGTAATTTTTCTGACATATTTTTGTCCTGTTTTATAAAAATGCGTTTTAAGACAGCAAGATCTACACAATGGTTTTTCTTCACTGTGACCGATCATTTGGTTGGGCTTCTCAGTTATGTACATCTATCTCAAGTATTTTCAAGCTTTTCAGATAAATTTTTTTCTTAGTTTATGTTGTGGTCTTTTACCCTTATCTATCTCGCCATAAAATAGTTGTTTATGAAGTCTTTTGTCCTCCATCCTAACCAAGTGTCCAATCCAACACATTTGACTTTTAATGATTTTCATTTCGATACTAGTACTATTTGATCGTTCAAGAACTACCGTGTCAGGCATTAGAGTCCTTCAGTTAATATTAAATATTCTCCTAATACAACTTTGGTGAAACCTTTCCAATGATTTGAGATGCCTTCTATGTTGTCCAAATCTCTGACCCATATAGCAACATAGTGATAATGCATGTTTCGTAAACACTTAGTTTGTTTCATATATATATATATATATATAATATACGCACACACACCTGCCAACTCGCGTCCAAACATAGGTGCATTCTATTTCTCTGTACTGAACATGACTCCACAAGTTATTAAAAGAGAAACAATTGTGCTAGATTTGTTATTCCTTGCTTTTTTCTTTTTCCCTCAGTTTCATTATTTTTTTTTTTTTCTCCTGCAGAAAGTTACCAGCGCCAAACCAAGTGCCAAAAAACCTGCAATTTCTGCAGTGAAAGGCCGGAAGAAGAAAAAGGAGATAATTAAATACACAATTGACTGTACTCATCCAGTTGAAGATGGCATCATGGACATTGCGGCTTTTGTAAGTATTATCTTTTTGCAGCTTGTGTTGTCACCACACACGCACATGCTGAACAGAAGATACATACAAATAAATAAAATCATGTAACAAGTTAACAATGGTGCCAGTTTTCAGAAACGGAAACCAAAAAACACTTTATTTATATTGTTGTATTTTATTAGTAGGTATTAATATCAGTCTTTAGGAATTTTAATTGGAAACGGTATTCAAAAAAAAAAAAAAAGCAATGTTAATTAAAAATTGCAAAGTTATTAAAGAAAATATTGCTTTCTCAATTTTTTTTTTTGTTTCCTTTCAGCAATTGTCATAAATTGTTACCAGATTTTACAGCATCAATTTCATCTGACATTTTTTATTTTATTTGGTAAAAGTGGCATTTAGAAAACTTATTTTATTCTTTTAAATGATAAAATAGTTTTAAATATTTACAAAAGTGAGTTGAACAATTTGTCGCAAGACTTGAAATTCCAACTGATGCTGACATAGAATTAAAGTTATATGATGCAATATTACAATATAATTTTTTTTTTTTTTTAATCAATGTTGTGAATACTTTTCGCTTTGAAAATCAATAGCTGAGGGGTAAGGGTCTTAACTTTCTTAATATGAATGTTTTTTTTTTTTCATGAGCTCTGTTAAGTTATTAGTGTGTTTAACTTTATTAAATAAGACTGCATTCAAATAAAATTAGTAAAAGCAATTTTACATATTTTTCAATATTTAAAAACAATTCCAATTTTTCATATTTCAACTTTAGAAAAGTTTTATATTCTTGTAATTTTTAAACCAATTGAGATATGCACTAGGTGTATCAGAATTTTTGACACCTAACATGAAACTGCGAATAAAATATAAAAAATTCATTTCTCTTTTAAAAGTGGGTTGTTTATTTTCTTTATGGATTATACTTCCAAAATAAACTATTAAAGTTGTATAAAAAGTAATAGAAATATAATTTTTTTTATTTTCTAAAAAAACAGTAATGAAATTAATTGAATTTTACAAGTTCAGTATTTTTCAATTTTTAAACTATCAATCAAAATTTTTCTATTCTATTTTTACAATATTTTCAGGGTCAATGTGAAATTTTATGCTATTTCTAATAAACCGAATATAATATTTTAGACAAACGTTTTTTTTTTTTTTTTAATTCATGCCCCCCCCACTCACCCCATTTTGAAATGTCTATTAAAAAGTAAATAATTAATTTACTCACCAAAGTTTTATATATCACAAATTGAAGATAAAATATCAATAAATAATATATCAAAATTTAAAACAAAAAAGAGTAGTGTTTTTTAGAAATTTACCTGTAAAGTCCGAAGTTTAAAAGCCTTTTTTTTTTCTTTTTTTTTTTTTCCTAAACATTTTTTGTAATGAAACCTTGGTCCTTGCTCCTTTTAATTGAAAAAAAAATTAGGGTTTGAATTACATTTTTTGAAGTGTTATAAGCTTGGAAAGACAGGGGGTGGAATTATTTAATATTTTTCACGAGGTTTATGAAACACCTAGCACATAATTTAGTGTAGTTAGATCCATGTCCAAGGAACCTATATATAAAATTTCAAGTGTTTAGACCCAAAATTGGCGGAGGAGTTTGGTAGGGTTCTCAAAGGTCAAATCGTTGAACTTTGACTCCTTAACAGCCAAATTTCTGGCCAAAAACCGATCACAGATTTTCCCAAATCTCAATACCCTGTATATCAAATTTCGAGTCTGTAGACAGAAAATTGACAGTTATTGCGTAAGGAAATGTACACACACACTCAATTGTGGACCCTGTTAAAGCAGTCGAACAGACAATTTGGTAAAAAGGTTTTAAAAAAAATGAGTCAAAAGTATATTACTGAAATTGCTATAAAAATGTAACCATTGGCGGTAGAAGTTTAAAACTTTGCAACTTTATTAATTTTTAGGTGAGGAACTCAAAAAAATGTTTGTCTTAGCTTCTGCTATGGTAGATATATCAAGAACACTTTAAATCCTACCATCGCTTCCTCAAAACCCCATCTGTAAATAAATGCTGACTCTACTCTACCTGTGCAATGTCATCTGACAAAAGCCATGTGGAGGTGGAAATGAATTAACTGGATTTTTTCTCAAGTAGTCAGAGAGAGCAGCTTCCAGTTGAACTTCATTTTCACTGGTGTTGATTTTGACACCTAACACAACCTTGAGATATCTCAGTTTAAGTTTATCAAAAACACCTGATAGAACATATAGGTCTCGGGGGTACTTTTACAGTTTATTGCCGAAAATAGAGACACCATTTTTTTCGTGCACCTGTCATTAAAATCCAAGAGAGAAATCAGTATTTTAGACTATGACCGAAGCATGAAATAAATAACAAAAAAATGAAACTAGATAATGATTTTTCAGTTTCATTTAAATTAATTTTCTATCAAAATTTTTCTATTGATTCTATTTTTACGATATTGTCAGGGTCAAGGTGAAATTTTATGCTCTTTCCAATAAACGGAATATAATCTTTTAGACCAAACGTTTTTTTTTTGTTTTTTTTTTACCCCCCCCTCCTCCCATTTTGAAATGTCTATTAAAAAGTAAATAATTAATTTACTCACCAAAGTTTTATATATCACAAATTGAAGATAAAAGATCAATAAATAATATATTCAAATTTAAAACAAAAAAAAGTAGTTTTTTAGAAATTTACCTGTAAAGTCCGAAGTTTTTTTTTTTTTTTTTTTTTTTTTTTTTTAATGAAACCTTGGTCTTTGCTTCTTTAATTGAAAAAAATTAGGGTTTGAATTACATTTTTCGAGTAGTTATAAGCTTGGAAAGGCGGGGGTGGAATTATTCAATATTTTTCACAAAGTTTCTGACACCCCTAGCACTAGGTGTTTTACTTTTTAATAGACACTTGAAAATGGGGGGAAAATAAAAAGTTTGTCTAAAATATTATATTCGGTTTATTGGAAAAAGCATAAAATTTCACATCGACCCTGAAAATATCGTAAAAATAGAATCAATAGAAAAATTTTGATAGATTTTTCAAGTTTAAAAATTGAAAAATATTGAGTTTGTAAAATTCATTACTGTTTTTTTTTTTTTTTTTTTTTTTAAATAAAAAAAGATATTTCTATTACTTTTTAAACAACTTTAATAGTTTATTTTTGAAGTATAATCCATAAAGAAAATAAACAACCCACTTTTAAAAGAGAAATTACGAGTTTTTTATATTTTATTTGCAGTTTCGTGTTAGGGGTGTCAAAAATTCTGATACACCTAAATACACAATTAACTTAATTGTATTTTCAGTTATTTATTATTTATTTTTTTTAAGTGTAATAAAAAAATATAGTTTAAAAAAATCTTCAAAACTATCAAATAGAACATATGCACATTTTTACATGAAATTTTTTTATTTACACATGACTTGTTGCATGTAACTTAAAACTTAGCTATATTTTAATTTTTTTTTTTTTTTTTTTTTTAAGTAATATAACTGTACAGTCTAATAAAAAAAAAAATAATAATTTAACAAAATGTTAGATATATCAAAATCGCCCGACAGAACATGAGAGAAATAAGTAAACAAAAAAAAATGAGGCACGTTTTTTAAAATGAAAAAAAAAAATTTTCGTCAATCACATGCAACTAAAAATGTTGTTTTTTGGTTTAAAATGTACATAGTTTAATTTTTAAAAGATAATTTAGCAATGCTGAAGTTTATCCAACCGAAAGAAAATAAAGCAAAGAACATATGAAAGTTTGAAAGAAGATAAAGAAAATCAACAACTGACATTTTTTAAATTGTCAATTTTCATTTCTTTTATTTACGTGCTTGTCACATTAACATTATTTTAAACAATAACTTTTAAATAAATAAAAACAAATCCGTAGTGAAACAAGTTGTTTGTTTTCGTTGGGTTGTGCGGCTCGTTCATGCTGACGGTTGATTTTCGTGATGATACTTCATACTAGGCATTAAGTTTGTAAATCTCGATGTGTAGGTACATTCACTTTAATTAGTGGCGCTCTTTTATTTATGAGCGTAGTAATGACATCAACAGATTATTAAAGAAGAGATATTTCTCTACAAAACTGCGATTTTTGGAATTTTTTCAATTGAATTTTTTACACTAAAGTTTTCAAGTTAGATTTTTTTTTTTTTGTGAAAAACAACTTAAAACCCTTTTTTAAGCTCACCATATTAATAAGTGACCTTTTTCTTTAAAATGGTGCTATTTTTTTTTATACTTAGAGACAATATCGAACCCACCAAATTTGAAAAACAGCAACATGTTTTTTATGTAAAAAAAAAAAAAAATAAATAAAAAAAAAAATAAAGCCGCGTTCACAAAAATTAGTGACATAACTTGAAGTAACCTGGAAAAAAACTATTAAAGACACAAGAAAAAGAATTATATATCTATAAAGCAAAAAGATTAAATTTTATTTAAATCAAAACTTTATCAAAATAACCGAGATATCACAAGTTGAAATTGAAGGAAATTTAACTTTATTTACCAGTTTTTGCATCCTAAACTAGGCTAGTTTGGGATACCTAATCCAAGTGGCGATATGCCTTGTTGGAGGTGAACGTTGGTTAAAAAAAATAAAGAGTGCTAGGATGAAAACTTAAAAAATAGTAAACTACTGTAAAGTTGTCTTTCAGCATTCTTAAAATAATCGATTTAATTAAACTAACATGAAATAATTTGTGGTTGAAGCTAAACGAACAATTCTATATTATGTTTTAGGAAAAGTTGTCCATATACAGTTTGTAATTCATCCGGATTATTTCAAAATGTCAAATCTTTGAAAAGAAAAACAAATTAAGTTGGTCCTTTTGTTAGCAATCACTAAATTGGTTTATCATTTAAAGATGGTCAGTGCTTTTTATTTGTTTTCCTTTTTATTAGATTATCTTTTCAGGAGCTTTGTCATGCTTCAGTTTGAACAAAGCTTGCATACGTCTTTTTATTTATTTTTTTTAATCTACCTTCCCAATTCCTAGAAAAATTTTCTTTTCAGTGTGTTTGTAACTATTTGTCATTATTCTCCTGGTCTTTTGTTTCTAATTTTTTTTTTTTTTTTTTAATTCAGGAGGAATTTCTTCGGAACCGCATCAAAGTCGGTGGCAAAACCAACAATTTTGGCACTCATGTTGGTCTGGAACGAGCAAAGTCAAAAATCACCCTCACTTCAGACATTAGTTTCTCCAAACGGTCGGTGCCTTTTAACATTTTTTGTATATAACTTTTCCTTGTACAGATAAAAGAAAACCTCAAAATATCTCCCAATAAACAGGGAGACATTATTTGAATGTGGGTTTATCTATAAACAGTTTATAAGTGATTTTGTGTATAAAAAATATTTGTTTAGTTTAATGCGGATTGTTATCCTTATTTTCATAGTTGTTGTTTCACCACATTTCTGACAACTCATCTTCTGGCCTTCTTCAGGTAGTTACTTGCGACAGGATAGAGATGCTGAGTAATTACTACCTTCCATAGTTGTCTCGCATTTTGGACAACTAATCTCCTCTGGCCTACTTTGTGTAGGATTGAAACGTGGCGAAACAGCAATGAAGATGAGCATAACTGTTTCTCAAAGGATTTTAAAAAATAAAATCATAAAAAATATTTTTTTAAGCATTAAATTTTCTGATTATGAAAGATGTATTATTCAGTCTTTTTTTTTTTTTTTTGGTTATGGTACTGCTTTAGATCCGGTCTTTAGCCTCAAAAGGTCTGTTAAGGTGTTAAGGGTTTGAGAGGTAATGGCACACTGTCCCCTCCCTCATCGTAGAAAATAAATAGATGACTCATGTACATCTGATAGTTTTCCAATAGAACAAAACGCATGAAATTTTATCAAGTGTTTTTTTCTCAAAGAGGTGAAAGTAATGGACATCACATGGCACAAATTGTGATAATGGCGTCTTTCGATGCATTTTGGGTTGCACCTGCTGTTCTCCAGCACTTAAACATCTCCAATGGTTTTGGTATGCAAAGAGAATTCATTTTTTACTTTCTGCCTGGAAGGTGCAGGTGTAGTGGTGGACAGCTCTTTTTCTAGGGTCTCATCTATGAATGAAATACTAGTCTTGGAACTACATCTGATAGGTATACACATAAATTTACGCTATGAATAAATATTTGAAGATAAAGCATGGAAGCTTTTAAACAAATAATTCCAAAAGGGTTGATATGCTGTAAAACAAAACTTGAGGGAAACAAGTCAAACTCTGTAAATTCATATTTTACAAGTCAAACTCTGTAAATTCATATTTTACAAGTCAAACTCTGTAAATTCATATTTTACAAGTCAAACTCTGTAAATTCATATTTTACAAGTCAAACTCTGTAAATTCATATTTTACAAGTCAAACTCTGTAAATTCATATTTTACAAGTCAAACTCTGTAAATTCATATTTTACAAGTCAAACTCTGTAAATTCATATTTTACAAGTCAAACTCTGTAAATTCATATTTTACAAGTCAAACTCTGTAAATTCATATTTTACAAGTCAAACTCTGTAAATTCATATTTTACAAGTCAAACTCTGTAAATTCATATTTTACAAGTCAAACTCTGTAAATTCATATTTTACAAGTCAAACTCTGTAAATTCATATTTTCTGTGTATCTGCTTTTTTTTTTTTTTTAACAAATCTTGGCCTACCATGAACCTGCTTATATTTTATGCAAATCTTTCTTTTTTTTTTTTTTTCTTTTCTTTTCTTTTCCAATAATTAAAAATCTTTTAGAACGATTATCAAATTTGAAAACTTCAGGGGTATCAAGGTATAAATTATCTTTTGTGTCTGGATGAATTCTGATTTCAAACTTTAGTACCAATGTGACTCTTCAAAAGTAAACTTTTGTGTTAATAATTTCTCATGTATTGAAAAAAACTTAAGAGAAGAAAAAAAAACTATGTGCCTATGATGAAAAGGAAATATTTAAAAACTGATCAAGTATTTTTTATGTTAGGCAATTAATAGGCATTGCAACATTTTTTTGGAAGAAACAAAGGTATATTTATGTCAATTTATAAAGAAATTTCCATTAATTCTGAACGATTTAAAACAAAACTTAATTTAGGCTGTAACTATAATTTAAGGAACTTTGATTAGAACTGGCATGTTAAGTCATACTGACAACTCAAAAAAAGAAATAGTACTTGAGGCTTTCTTGCTAAACATTCAACATTGTCTATATTTGAATTATTTGGACTAAAGTACTTTATCCACTACACCATAGGTCCTTGTGACAAGAATACAAGGTCAGAGGTTACATCAACCAAAACATGAAGACAACACCGAAGATGAGAACAGTGGTCTGAATAATACAAATTATCCATCTTCATCTAACAAATTACAACCATTGTGATGTGGAGCAATCCTGTCTATAAAGTAGTGATAGCAATGGAGGCTTTCAGTTTCCCTTAACTACAATCAATCCATTATTTTAATTACTACATTCAAAACATCTTTGTAAAGATAAATACAATTCTATATTACTATGTAGATACAGTCAACTGTAACATGACATTTGTTAGGACTTTGGTCTAAAAAGATTTGGAATTGTTGCATGCTTTCAGTTAATCTGCTCAATCTTTATTGTAATGTCATTACAAATCTCCATATATAATAATTTGATAGCCACTATATCACGTAACTTTTGAACACCATCTAACACACATTTATTTGTTATATTAAAATCCTACATTACATCCTAGGAGCAACATATCACAACCATCTATAGTGGAAGTAGTTGCTATTTTTCCCTCTAAATACAAAGTACTCCTACCATTCCAAGTCACCACTGGGAGTTATTCTGTATTTTGGTCAGATATGGGGTTGCACCTTTATTTGGCTCATATGCATAACATAATCTTTTCTTTTTCCAATTCCCAAAATAATTTCTCCCTTCTAAGGTTCCATCAAATCTCATTGGCTGAAAACTGACTATTAATTCATTCCAGAACAAAAAAACGAATGCTCCAGAGATTTACAAACATGGCTTCCCTCTGTACAAGAGGCAGTCGTTTTAAATAAAATACCCCAATTACAAACATTAACACATCGAAACATGTTCATAATGCAAGACTGCTTACATTTTTACATTAAATATACCGTACATGTTAACTTTTCTTTACAGCTATGTTAGTGTGCTACATCTTTTGTGTTTACATACACTATACATACTGTTTTCCGACACATTGTCACATGCTGATAGCCATTATTTCTTCTTCCTTTTCTAAAAAGATAAATGCTAAGTTAGATAAACCTTTTTCTTTTTTTAAATTCGATTGCCTAACATTCTTTCTTTATACACTAATAAAAAAATTTAAAACAACTGATGACGCAATTATTAAAGTTGAGACGTGTCTTTTGTGTGATTTGGAAGCCTTTAAACTGTCTAAAACATTTGGTTTCTTCCTTTTCTAACATCTAGATAACCTTTCTTTTTTCCTTAAAAGTACAACTGACTAAACTTCTTTATATGCTAAATAAAAGTAAAACGATTACGTGCATAACTAATATGAAATGCTTTATTTGTATTATTCATTAGACTACAGTTCTCATCTTGAGTGTGATTTTCACGTTTCAATCGATATAACCTTTGACGTTCTTCAGGTGTATCTTGTCGAACTCAGGAATTTCGAGGGGAACTCTTTATTTCATGGGGTAGCGTGCTCTTGTTCCGTCAGCTATGACTGGATAGAGGTCCTAAGTAATTCGCAAATGTATATTTCGGTCATCCACACAGAGGATTGAACCTTCAACCTTCAGGAGGATATCACTTTTACAATTGACTTGCGTCCAAATTCCCGAGTTTGACAAGATACACCTGAAGAAGGTTGGAGGTTATATCGACTGAAACGTGAAAATCACACGCAAGATGAGAACAGTAGTCCGATGAATAATAATACAAATAATCAATCCTCATCTCAAAAATTCAGAAACGTCATGAAATGTTTTGTTTTTATTTTCCTACAAAAATAGGTCACAAAACAGAATAAATTGTTTTTGCCTAATTTCCGCCAATTTTATTTCCTTTTAGGTGTATGTGTTTATATATATATATATATATATATATATATATATATATATATTGAAAAATGTTTGCAAAGAATATTTCTTTCAAATTTATAAAAACATTCTATCTAACACTTAAAATTTAATAAAGTTTACATTTTTTCAAATTATAAAGTGTTTTTATATTTAGTAGCAGTACCCGCTAACCGGCATTGCCCGTTACTCTTCTACCTATGTGGATAAGTTTTGTGTATCTTAATGCTTTTATTCGGTCCAACAATGGCCACCACTTAGAACATTTAACAGTTACATTGCTTAATGTTCGGGAGACTACTTATTTGTGGAAAATTTCAATGTTATAATCAGTTTCAGTGTAGCCAAAAAGCAGTAAATATCGTAAGTAAGATTTTACAAATGTCAATAACTATTTCTGCCGGTTGGTCTGTTTTGTTTTGGTCTACCATAATTACCAAGTAACACACCCCCTATGCAAATTACCAGCCCTTCGCCCCCAAAGAAATGTGGCCATAAAGTGGGTGCTCACTTTATGTTAAATTATAAAAGTGATTCTTCATTTGTTAAAACTATATTTTCATAGCGTAGAAACTATTTGATTCCTGTAATTTTCAACTTTATTGTTGTAATCAGTGGCCCTGTAAGTGTAGAATAGTAGATGACTGCACCGTTACCCCCCAAAAATAAAACAAAAATACTCTGTCTCTCTCTCTGTTTACTATATCGTTTGTTTTAGTAGTGTTCGAATCTAAACAAAATAAATATAGGGTCCTGGATATGACCTTAAACTATATCCGGTGGTGAGGCCCCAGCTTGCGGGCTTTGGGGAGTGTGGAGCCACCCTTTAATTGCCATTGCTCCCAGGTTCACTCTGACCTGGAGTGGTAGTACATGTTAGGGTCCCAACTATGTGTTAAATAGAAACCGACTTAAAAACAACAAATATATTCTATTAAAAATTTTTTCTTCAAAATCTTTGGATTTGGCATTAAATAACATGAAAAGAGTTGATATGCCGTAAAACAAAAACAACCAAAACATAACTTTCGCTTTGTCTCCGTCCCTCTCTCTCCTCGTTTTGGTACCATGTTCTAATGTAAACAAAACAAATATAACTCTAACTCCCTCCCTCCCTCTAAATGTGTTTAGAGAGAGAGAAGCAATTAACTCCAAGCGGCTCAGTCATCGCTTTATATAATGATGGCCTTTTGTAATGGCAAACGCTATATAGGGTCCGGTCCTGCGCATTCGTTTACGTTTATAAAATTGTAATTTGGAATAAGGGATCACTGATCTAGGTGTATCAGAATTTTGGGGGAATTTTTGACACCCCCAACATGAAACTGAATAACATAAAAAAAACTCGTAATTTCTCATTTAAAAGTGGTTTGTTTATTTTCTTGATGGATTATACTTCCAAAATAAACTATTAAAGTTGTATAAAAAGTAATAGAAATATTATTTTTTTATCTTTCAAAAACCAGTGTTTACAAAGTGCCGGCACGCTTCTAGACAGCCATTTTTTTTATGTAATGAAATCAATTGATTTTTACGAGTTAAATATTTTTCAATTTTTTAACTTCAAAAATCTATCAAAATTTATCTATTGATTCAATTTTTATGATATTTTCAGGGTCAATGGGAAATTTTATGCTCTTTCCAATAAACAGAATATAATATTTTAGACCAACGTTTTTTTTTGTTTTTTTTTGTTTTTTTAATCCCCCCCCCCCATTTAGATTTACATGATTAATGTAACAAAGTTTTATATATTACAAATTGAACATAAAAGGTTAATAAATAAAATATTCAAATTTCAAACAAAAAAAGAAAAGTTTTTTGCCAATTTACGTGTAAAAGTTTAAAGTGTAAAATTTTTTCGAAAACCAGGTGGATTTTTTCTTTTGTTTTTGTTTTTAAGTTGGAGTTTATTTTATGCTTATAATTTTCCATTCAATATTGGACGTTGAGGATATTTTAGGCATTGTTTTTTTTTTTTTGTTTTGTTTTTTCGATGTTTAAAAAAAAAAAAAAAATTCTCTCAGTAATTAAGACTGACAATATATTAAAAAGAAAGTTCTGGTATTTCTCTAAGATAGTAAAAAAAAAAAAAAAAAAAATCGAAAATAAGTTGTTCGTTCAATGTGTAACTGGTCAAAATCCATAAATGAAAAATATACACTTTGCAAGTATGGTAGCACAATAATGACTTCTACTGAAATATGTGAAAAGTACACAAGGGAGATAAGGCTTCATTGAAACATTGTTTTTTTTCCCCCCTTCCGTACATAAGTGAGAATTCTTTTTACATACGGGTATTTTAATGGCTGATAAACAAACGTCGGAGACACAGTACTTGGTTGAAAAATCCTTTCATTTAAAAAATACATGGAATATAATATATAAATATAATTAAATTCTCATACCGGAACATTAGAAGCAATCAAATATTAATAATTTGAAACAAGTGATTTTTTTCACAGTTAGATATATATATATATTACATCCACACGAGTTACGTTTTTTGTGAACTTTTTTTTTTTAATAAAACCGATGGAAAAAAAAAAAAAAAATTGTATATTTTTTTCGATGAAACCTTTTATGATATTAAATTTTGGTCTTTCCTCATTTTATTGAAATAAAAATTTATGGTTTGAAATTACATTTTCATATTGTTAGAAGTTTGTATGCATGGAGAGTCTATTTAATGAAAAGTTTACAATGGCGACTTGTCCAAAAATTCTGATACATCTATAGCTGATCTAAGCAAATGAGAAAAGCAGGATCGGTTTAAGGGAGAATATATTAATTTTTTTAATCGATGAACGAGAATTTAACGCTTGTGCTATGAGTTTATGAATCCATTACGAAGGGTGTAAGCACAATATCCATACCATGTGTATAATATCCATACCGTGTATATAATTCCCTGCGGTGTTTACTGGGATCAGTAGGAGGACTTTAGTAATAAGGGGAAAAATCGAGACTACTTCCTCTGTAGGTTAATGCGATAGTGATGGTGTAGCTCCTCGGATGTAATCTAGGATTTTACTAAAATACCTGGATGTGTCAGAAAAATCTTTATAAAGTTACATAAGATAGTGGCTAATAGGCTAAACATAATAAATTTGTATGTGGCATATGTTGCAAACCCACAGTATTTTAGTTCAGAGGGGAATTTCTGTAACATTTTTATTATTGAGAGGAAATTCTGTATATATTGTTTAGAATAAACAATTGTTTATTATTTAAAGAAAACGTTCTGTTTATCTTGTTTCTTTTTGTTCAGCTTATTTAAAACTGTCACTTTCTGAAATGCTGTTTACATGTTAACATGCAGGTGACTGCAGGAATTTAGTTCCTTGTAAGTGATAGAGGGTTCAACAATATTTTGCCACCTAAACTCCAGTCTTGCCAACAAAAATACCATACCATGAGTATGCATGAGCCAAACGACACTGCAACAACCAATGTGCATGGGAATGCAGGACAAGATTATCAAGGCTACATTTTGGGCAAATTTTGTGACAAGTTAATGCCAGTTAATGGGTCCTGCTAGTTTTTTAATATTAAGAAAACTTTGGGGTTAGATATTTGAATCAAGAGGAAAACATGAATTTACAAAACCAGTTAAATATCTCTCTACCCTCCATCTAGTATTAATATTTTTGGTGATATTTTCTTTTGTTTATAATCTTAATAAACAGTGACAAAGACTATAAAATAAAAGCAGATGGGTCAAACAATCTGACTGTTCAGTGCTTAAGAAACTTAATCGAGTTGGATCACTTGTAAATTATTGCTAATTAGAACAATTAGGTATCGATTTTATTTTACTACAATCAATTTCTTTGGGAATTTCTCTAAAATATAATTTACTTTTATTCCTTATAAGTGCATCTTAATGTCGGTAAACGAGATTTCAAATGACATTGTTATTTTATCAAATCATGAGGGAATCTTCTTGTTCTTACCTGTTCTTACCTGTTTTGCTTTCCAGTAAATAATTTCCTTTCTGCCACTTTTTGTGCTTATTTAATAAACGTTTCTTTTTTTACAGATACCTGAAATATTTGGCGAAAAAATATTTAAAAAAGAACAATCTTCGGGATTGGTTGCGGGTAATTGCCACATCAAAGGATTCATACGAGTTGAGATACTTCCAGATCAACAATGAAGATGAGGAAGAAGATAGCGATGAATAACTTGTTTGCCGTTAGATTCTGACCGTTATGTATGTTTCTATACCATCTGTGACATTAAAAGGAAAAAAATGGCAATTTGTTTTGTTGTTATTGCAACCAATCAAGTAAAGAAAATTGTTTTACACTTTTTTTTTTATATTTTCAATAAAACTCAACATATATACAAGTTACTATCTTCTGTGGCAGATTTCTGTTTACATATATGTAAGTATTTAGTTATAACCGAAAAATAGTGAGTGTGTGTGTGTGTGAGGATAAAATACATTGTATATTATTATGAAATGTTGGGAAAAATAATTAAACCCATGGAGAAAGAAAAAAATATATATATATATATATATTTTTAGGGAATTAAATTCCCAAATTATATATATATATATATATATAACTTTTTTTTTTTTTTTTTTTTTTTCTGCAATATATTCCTTCTAAATATATCTAATATTCCAAACTGGCTAATCATCTTGTACTAACCGGGCTCAATATTGCTTAACTTTGGTCATATAATGAGAATCCATGTATGCTTGTAATTATCCCATATTTCAGCTGATGTAACTTCTGAACTTCAGCTGTTTTTTTAATTCTGGAATCTTCAACCTCTTGAAGTGATACTTAACACAAAAAACATGTAAAGTATCAATCACTACTAAATGGTATGATGGTTCAGTCCTCACTCCTGGTGATAACTAATTTTGATCTTATTTTTAGTTAACATTCCTACTTAATCATGGCTGGCAGAACAAAAACAATCTGTTCATGTGGATTAAATAAAAGGTTCCATTTGAAATTCTGGCCAGATTCCAGTCTGACAAGCAAGAAACACCTGAAGAATGTCAGAGGTTGTATAAACTGAAATATGACAATAACACTCGATGAGAATAGTAGTCCAAATATTACAAACACCTTTCTTTTGACCGTAGATAATGGCGTCCACGTTACATGCATGCAAGCAACCTTTTATTTATAAAATATGCAGAACCGTTGCACCTTGTCTCTAATCCTAATCTTTTGCAAAGAAAAGTCTGTTTACTTGTGGCCCACAAGAATAGTCATATATAAATCGTTTTTTAATATGGAGAAAATCCAATTCCCTTAAAAAAGAGCACTTTTCCTTCAGATAAAAATTGCCTCCTTTCAGAAGGATTTTCTTTTTTAATTAACTAAAAACAGACCGATCAAAGTGCCAATGTGTACCATCCTTTCAAAAGTTTTTTAAGGGGTATTCAAGTCTGTTTTGAATGAATTTCACATTTAAAATTGTCACCGACAAGTTATGATATTTAAGATTTTTATTATCCAATCTATTCTATAATGGTTTTCAGTGACCACCATTTTATTCTTGTGTGAAGATGATACAAACCTAAATAATGAGCATGCACAATTTGTATTTTGCTGCAAACGATTCTTTTGTTGTTACTTTCTGAATAGTAGGTTAGGTAACCCTAACTTAATTCCTTCTCATTAACTTAACCTAATTCCTTTTCATTAAACTCTTCAATTTTCTTTTGAGTATGTGCATTATTTGTCTATTGTTTTAAGTGGGAACGGGGAGACCATTAGATAAAACATAATGGTCTTCATATAAAAACTACTTGTCAGCAACAATTTTAAATATGATATTCGCCAACACGCCTAAAAATCAAGTTTTGAAAGGTGAATGCTTAGTTGGTACACATGGACACTTTTACTGACAGAACAAATACCACATTTTGAAGGACAAAAAAAATTTTTGAGAATTCAGTTATGCACAACATCAGTTTGTTTCAGTCTTTTTCTTTTAAAGAAACCTTTGGAACAAACATAACTTTTTTTTCTAAGTGAACTTGATCATCTATTAAGGAAAGAAGCCCCCTCCCCTTCCCAATGTAAATGTGTTGTGATAAACTGACTTTAAACATTGACATAATATCAGCCAATATTTATCCTAAATCAAACATTGCCATTTGGACATAAGGGCCTACTATTTGGGGCCATACTTACAGGGGCACTATATAGGGAATTGGGAAGGAGGAAAGTATGTCCTTTTAGCATCTAGGCACCTCTACAGTGAGTTCTTCAGGACACATTCCATCAAAGTACTTGTAAAACAGGTTGGAACTTGCTTGATAGTGCAGGACCTATTAGATTGGAGATTTTTTTTTTTTTTTTAACTTATTTAATAGCAAGAGAGACTAGTGGTAGCTGCACAAGCCCACATGTGGCAACCATACTCCATATATGGATGAATGGTGGCTTTATAGAGATACTGAATACTTTCAGATAGTAATTTTCTAGTATGGTACTTTTAGATATAACCAATTTTTGTATTCATGATACAAACTTAACAAAAAGGGTTTATAAATTTATGTCAATAACAATTTTCTTGCATGGGGAAAAATTCTGAATCGAATGTTTAGTTATAAATAGTATCTTCTTAAACTTGTATGAGCAGCTTAAGAGAAACTGCTGGTTGATGTGCACCAGACCATATGATCTTGTAAATATTTATTCTCGATAGAAACAATTATCAAAGAATAAAATTGACAAAAAAAGAGCTACATTTATGTAAGAATAAGATTTTTGTTGAATAATGGTGGAAAAAATTCACAATCAAATCTTCATTCAATTCTTTTAAATATTTAACTTATCAGACAAGATAACACCAAGGCTATCATTGCTTACTTCACACAGCCTAGGGTGCCTTCCTCCCAGGTATTACTACCCCTGAAAGGTGGAGATAAGATTTAAGCAACATCAAATCTTGCCCTCAAACAAATGATCATTGGATTCCATGTAGCCATCCTAAATTTAATTTACGGAAGTTAGTTTAGAAAAACGTATATGCACATTAATTCTTTGATTCTGCCAGTGATGTTCAGGTTTTAACGTTTGGGAGATATTAGATTGACAAGAAAGTTCTTGCAGAATTTTGTATTTTGATTTTTAAATGATGTATTTTCAAATATATTTTCGTTATAATACCTTTACGTTATGTCATTTTAAAGAAGGTTTTTTACTATCTATCCATTAAATTAGAATTGTTTTAAAACAATTGTCTTCTTTTCAGAATGTTGACTACAAGGTGGAAAAAAGCAAATTGCACAATTTTCAATTCAAGCTAGGCTGAAAAGCTGCTGAAACAGCTGGCAATATCAACAAAGCTTTTGGCCTAGGAGCCACTACTGAACGCACACCACAATGGTGGTTTGAGAAATTTTGTGGCAGTCTTGAAGATGATGAGTGTAGTGGTTGGATATTCACGATAAATTAAGAGCCTTAATTCATGCACAACTGTTCAAAAAATTGCTTCTGAATTAAATGTAACTTATGCAATTTCCAACCACTTGAGAGATTGGAAAGACAAAAATCTTGATGAATGGCAGTGTTAATTTTGATGGTGCTTATTTCGATCAATAAATTTTGTTTGAGTCAATATACGTTCATCTGAATTTAAAAGCTAAAAACAGCAAAAACTTTCTTGTCAACCCGATATATTTGAAGGTTTCAAATTGAAAGAAAAGAGTTTCATATCGAAGATCAACAAAAACTTTCATAAAATCAAAATAATTCACCAACTAGTACAAATGATGAAAAAGCAATCAAAATTAGTTTTTGTGGGGGTGGAAAACTTAAATGTCTAGTGTGATCGAAGATTGCATCTTTTCCAAAAATGCAATTAAATAAATGGTTCTTTTTAAGTATTTTACTTTATTTTTATTATTTTTATTTTTTTCAGTTATTTTGTTTTAATGTTTTTCCTTTGTTAGACATGTACTGATTTCACAAGAAGTTTTATTACTAAAGAAAATTGTGCTTTTGAACGAACGAATCGAAATATTGAATTTCAAGTAAAACAAAAACCTTCATGATTGTTATGGTGTAAATAGTAACGTATCAAAATTATGAAAAACGATAAGGTACAAAAATAATTATTGTGCAAAAAATGGTAAGGTACAAAAATAATTATTACTCAAAAAATAAGGTACAAAAATAATTATTACTCAAAAAATGGTAAAGTACAAAAATAATTATTACGCAAAAAATGATAAGGTACAAAAATAATTATTACGCAAAAAATGATAAGGTACAAAAATAATTATTACTCAAAAAACGATAAGGTACAAAAATAATTATTACTCAAAAAATGGTAAGGTACAAAAATAATTATTACTCAAAAAATGGTTAAACGAAGCGAAATCACTATATTACACTTATTAGAACGGAGATAATTAAGTTCTGTTGCTTACATCACACGACAAACATAATTCAAAATGTCGGACATTTTATTCCTTATTTAAACTTCATCGAAAACTATTTTTCATAATTAAATACTGCTTTCTGTACTCTGGATATGTTATTATTTGCGACATGACAATTACAGTGGTACTATTTATTTTATTTGAAATTCAATATATATAATAGAAGCACCAAAATTTCTTTTCCTAATTGAAATTTATGGAACATTTGAAGGTCAAATATCGTCAAAACACGTCACAGCCTTTGTTTTTTTATGTCCCCAGAGCACCCTAGTAAGTTCCCATATAATCACCATCAATATAAAATATTTGTAGTTTTTGGTTTCCCCCCAACCCCCTTTCATCTATGATTCTGCACACCAATTGTTCCCCCAGCTAGTGATTAGTTATATAAATTCCTATAACTTTTTATTTTCAGTCAATCCTGGCGTCAAAATTCTGCAGATGAATTGGACTCTATTTTCAAATATCTTTTCTCTCCAAACATAATCATGTTCGACCAATCAGATCTGTAGGATTCCCCCCCCCCTTCATCAGATACAATTACACAAAAGTGGATTCTTGTTTTCTAAAAATATACTTTGAATATTTTTTGCATATCTATATATTTATACATTATGGTGTATGGGATGAAAATTGCTGACTACTGTACAAGCAGTTGGTTTTTCAGACTTCAATTTGTGTTGGCAAATGAGGAAGGAAATGTAAAGCAGATGGCCTGTGAACGTGAATCCGTGAGTGCTGTTTATGTGACCAGCCATGAGTTGAGTGTGTGATGGAATTATTTTAAAAAGATAAGGACACAATTGTCAGGTAGAAAGGAGTGACCAATGAAATTTGGACATCATTTTGAGAATCAAATTATTTAGGGTCTTGTCGCTGATCATGGTCGGTTCATAATTTGGGTTTTTGGATAACAGTTAAAGAACAAATCAGCTACTTAATCTTTCTGAGATATCAAATGCAACTCTCCCCATCTGAAAGGACTTGCCATCATTTTGAGTCTGATTAATGGCAGCCCACCTCGATTCTGGTCAGTTATAATTTGGTAGTAAAACAAACAGCCACTTCAGGACATATCAATGCTTGAGAGGCTCAACACTGAGAATTTTGCAAATAATGAACTCGGTCCTATTTGTTTTCTTTTTTGTCCAAATTCTTATAGACAATATAACCTTTTTTTTCTTTCCTTCTCTTTTTCTTTTGTTCTGCCAATATCATTCCATAAATAATGAACGATAAAATCTTCTCTTTATATAGTGAAAAACTCTGCTGATGACATAAGCACACTCTTCCTCTTCTATCTTATCATTCTCATCAGCAGCAGCAGTCATTTAACATGTTGGCATGCATTCGATGGATTTAAGAAACTGATTTTCAAACTATCTCTGGCCAGGTCTTTCTCTCAAATTAAAAAGTAAAGGGTTTCATTTAATGTCACTAAGACAAAGTTCCTTTGCTTTAACAATTATAAGAAACCTTTTCAACTATCAATCATTATGATTGATAGCACCCTTTCGTAGAGTCCAATATTCAAACTCCTCGGCCTAACATTCACAGATTCTATGAATTGGAACAAAAACCTAGAAGATATTGTCAAATCAATTTCAAAGAAGGTGGTCTCCCTCTACCAGGCGCCAAAAAATGTTCACACCTGGTACTACCCCATATCTCTACAAGGCCACCATTCGCATACCATGCATGTATTGTTGCACCAGCCACTAGCTCCTCCCTTTTAGACAGGACACAAAAAATATCCCTAACTTAATAGGCTAACCTCCAACCTCTGTTCCATCACTGCAGTGTTGCATCTCTGCGTTTGTTTTACAAATATTTCAACAGAATGTACTCTGACAAATTTGCTGCATTTGTACTCCCTCAATGTAAATCCCACAGCCAACCTAACAAGCAGCAATATCCCACTCTTTCACTATAGAAGTTCCCTTTGTCAGAAAACTTTCTTTTCTAATAGCTTCTTTCCTCGAACCGTTTGCTTTTAGCATTTTCTCCCTGCTCTCTGTTTCCTTAATCATACCAACATGCAAAAATTTAAATGTAATGTGAACAAACATCTCAATGCACAACTTTCCAATTAGGATGCTTCCTATAAATCTGGCCACTAATTCACAGTAGCTTCTTATGTTACAGTGGCAATCTGTGCCTTGGTTTGGGCGAATAAAAAATTTTTTAAATTGGTTTTCAAGTTCATTTTTATCATTTTCTCTTATGTTTACCTCGGTCTTTTCCTGTCAACTGGACTTACTATGTCAACTGTTCTACATCTAACTCAAGAACTTTCATTTATTCCTTCAACAAGACGATACCATCAAAGTCTTTTATTTGGCACATGTCTCTATACTCTCCAGATTTAATCTTTCTCTGAGGTCATCAGAACTAAATCTGTCTTTAAAACTCACATTATAACACATCCATCATATTCTCATATCGTTTTTCTCCATGCAACGCATGTCCTCAAACCTTACTGGCCAGGTTTCACTTCCATACATCATCACAGTGCATATATAACGTAAACAAGTTTTTTATGAGCCGTTCCATATAAGTTAACAAATTTACCAAATCTCCATTACTAACGGTTACTATATTGTCCAATTTCTACTGTACACTTTTTAACTATTAACCTCGTGTGGCCTCTTGACCTTGATAAGTGGTGATGCCTATGTAAAATATATATATATATGCCTTCTATTTATTATGTGACAGTCACACTCTCCTTAGTTGACAGTGGTGATGCTCTGTTGGTTAGCAATAATTAGCTGACAACTAGTACATATTTTTTAATATTGGAATATGTATATGATGGTATCATATTATGCTGCTTTTTTTTGGTAGATGTTTTTGAGGGTAATATCGTCATTATCATTAGTTTAACGTCCATTTTACATGCTGTTGTGTTAGATGGCTTTTATAAATTGACTTTTAAAGTAACCTATCTCTGGCTAGGTTTTTATTTATCCCTCTTTCTCTCCAATCCATTCTTATTACTTCCTCCTATGTTTTCATGTGAATTGAACCTGCTATTTCAACTTTTACATCTGCTGAGTTAAGAACTCATTCATTCTTTCAATGTAGTCATACCATGAAAGTCACCTGTTCTGCACATACCTCCCTACACTAGACTCTAATTACAGATATCCAGTCTTCAAGCTAGGATCAAACAGTATAGTTACCAGTTGAGGAATCCTGAACAAAAAAGTTGAAATAAAATAAAATAATTGAATAAATAAAATAATGTATATCAAATACAGTAGAATTTAATAACACTAAGCAACAATTTTTAACTTTTTCAATGTTTAGATTTCTACAACTGATTTAGGTTATTTTTGCACTGCTGAATCAGGAAATGGCATCCGTTTGCCTTCCATTAGGTTAGAATTTTGTGCTAAGTTGATTTGAAAAAACATTCAGATCTTTTGACAAAATTGATTACATATTTTTTTTTTTTTGGCATTATCAGCTGATTTTTGTCAAACATATATCATCCTAAATATGTTTTTAAGAGAAAAAATGTTTTGCCAACAACATATATTGATTACTTGATAGAAAGATTGATTAGTGTAAACTGAATGGTGGACATTGATAAAGGTAAATTGCATGTTCCTTTAGTTTTTTTCAAACTTCGGGGCTTGAACTTTCGTTTCTTCAAACTTCTTGAATGCTCAGTGCTAGGGAGGTGCTCCAACACTAGTCAAACATCATGACTACATCCCAGCGACCCTGATACTTGATCTCCATCTCTTTCATGTCCTGATGGAATCTCTCTTCGTGCTCGTCACTTATTGAACCCAGATTCTCAGGAAACCAGTCCATATGTGAAAATAGTGCATCTTGACGCTCATGTTGCAGGTCAGGTTTCTGAAAGCAATCAGCATGTTGTTGACAAGTCCTGCATAGTTTCTGGCCTTTTTGTTGCCAAGAGAGTTCTTCACTACCAGAACAAATGTGTTCCACGTTTCCAGTTCCACTTCATTCATTCAGTTTTTTTGGATCTCTGAAGACTGTCAAATATACCAGCTTTCAATTTTTCCATGGTCAATCCTGGAAAAGCCTGAGACCAGTAAGTGAAGCAGTCACATTGCTTGTCCAGAATCTTGGTAAACTGCTTGATTAAGCTGAGCTTGATGTGCAGCAGTGGGAAGAGTATTCTGCCTCTGTCTATCAGAGGGTTGTTAATGACATTCCTTTCTTTGCAAAGCACCAATTCCTCACACATAGGCCAGTTCTTATTCATGAATGCTGAGCACCAATTTTTTTTTAAAAGATTTCGAGGTTTTATGACTTAAAACTGATCCCGTTTCGACATAATCGCCCAGAACTATTGGACCTGAAGTTATTTATGTACTTTTGTTACCATGCTGAAATAATAACCTTATTTAGAAAGCCATTCTTAACATGGGGAGGGAAGAGTGTTTTGTAATTATTCTGTACTTTTACCTAACAATTTAATGAAAACATAAAATTTAACTTGAAAATACTATTAAAAAAATAGCACGGTAACAAAAGTGCATAAGCACCCCAACTTCTTCTAAAATGCTCCACACATGCATACATGCAAACAACAACAAAAAAAAACGTAAAAAATCATCTTTTTCTTTTTTTTTTTTTTTTTTTTACACAGTGATCACCACTTATCAAGGCCCGGAAGCCACTCAGGGATAAGGGTTATCGCAAGTACATTATGTTAGTGTGGAGATTTGATGAAGTGTTTGCTTAAGGGGGCGGTTCATTAGGAATTTGTTAATGCTGGACTTGAAGACATCCAAGTTGTAGTCCGGTGCGAAGCAGGCAGACGGAACAGAGTTCCTCAGGCGTGCAGTTCTAAGAAAGAAGCTTTGTTCATGGAATCCGCGTTTTGATTTAGGCACAGATATAGAGTGGGGGAAATTTTTCACAGTGGATTCAGCTAGACGGGTGTTTTTCGTGAAAGATTGGCGAGGGGGGACCAGAGATTGGAGTTCAGACGAGCACCTGCCATGGAAATAACGATAAAACAAGGACAGGCTCGCAACGTCTCTTCTGTGGGAGAGAGGTTGCAGGGTAGAGAAAAGGGCATCCCCACTAAGCCACGAAGTCTATTTTGTACTCTGTCAAGGCAGGATAGGCTGTTTTTAGCAGCTCCTGCCCAGATATGGCAACAGTATTCCATCCTTGGACGTACTTGGCTTTTATATAGATAGAGAATTGCATCAGTAGTGAGATATCTTCTGTGGCTATAGTTTAAAAACTTGACCTTATTGAGCAAAACAAATGTGATTTTTGGATTCAGCGCATCAGATTCGTCCTAAATCAGTTGAAAACATGCAGACAATAAATTTGTTGGGTAATCGTGAAGAAAGAGAGAGTCTGTTTCCTCCGTTTGACTATAGGTTACGGAAGCACAAAATGTATATAATGGCACCCTTGAAATAAAAATAAATGTTTTTGTTATATTTTAATTTTAAACATGTTTTTTGTTGTTTATTTTTTTTCAAACATATTTACGTTTTGGTTTTTTTTTTTTTGTTGTTTTAGCAAACATATTTAAGTTTTATTTTTCCAAACATTTACGATTTGTTGCTGGTTTATTTTCAAACATTTACGTTTTTTTTGTTTTTGGTTTTGTTTTGCGGGCATAAACTAAATATTTTTGAAATATTTTTCTTTTTGAAAGGTTTGCTTATGCACTTATTGTACCGCGCTATTTTTTAATAGTAGTTTCAAGTAAGATTCAGGTTTTACAATATCCTTTTTCAAATATATATATAAATACTCGCGGAAAAGGTAAAATAAGTGCAGAAAAATTAAGAAAAAAGGGGGAGGTCCATAAAAAGAAAAAACGTTGATTTTTTTTTTATTATAAGAGCGTAAAAAATACTCGCGGAAAAACGGTTGTACCCATAAATATGTTGAAAAGAAAAATATAGCAAAAACATTTAGTTTATGCTTGCAAAAAAAAAAAAAAAAAAAAAGTAAAAACAAAAAAATAAACGTAAATGTTTGAAAATAAACCAGCAACAAAACGTAAATGTTTGGAAAAATAAAACTTAAATATATTTGTAAAAAAAAAAAAAAAAAAAAAAAAAAACGTAAATATGTTTGAAAAACAACAAAAAAAAAACAACTTAAATATGTTTGCAAAAACAAAAAAAAAACATGTTTAAAATTAAAATATAACAAAAACATTTATTTTTATTTCAAGGGTGCCATTATATACATTTTGTGCTTCCGTAACTGGATGGACAGACAGTAACGCCACCTATAGTCAAACGGAGTAAACAGGCTCTCTCTTTCTTCATGATTACCATTTGTTGTTGATCAGTGTTATCTACCGACCTGTACAATTTTAATGTATTGAAACTAGTTTTTTTTTTTTTTTTTTAATCAAGTAAAGATTAGATACCCCGTAGCAGAAGACGAATAATGGCGAACATTTCAAGTGACACCGGTTGTTTAACTTTGACATTGCCGTTGGTTGTTTGTAAACACGTCAAATAGCAGACATGGTCGAATGTTCGAGACCAAGATTTTTTCACAAAATATATTTACAAAACTTTGGGTTTGTATTACTGTACACATAGATTCGAAAAAGTTGTCAAAAAACAAATATATAACAAATAAATATTATCAAAGGCAAGATAAGTTACTTTTCTACCAAACTGGATACATTTTTTTTTGTTTTTATTCAATGTAACATGTTTATTCAGCTCGAAAAACATGCAGTGTTTACCGATGTATTGGAAAATTCAAAATGGCGCCCGACACTCTCTTTAACATGCTAAGTTTGGGAAAAGGTGTTATAAATAATAAACTAGACAAAATACTATTAAAAAACACCGAATATATGTCAACTTAAGTCACGGTAACATATAATGAGCGAATTTCTAACAGTATTTTGTCTAGTTTATTATTTATAACACCTTTTCCTGAACTTACCGTGTTAAAGAGAGTGTCGGGCGCCATTTTGAATTTTCCAATACATCGGTAAACACTGTATGCTTTTCGAGCTGAATAAACATGTTAAAAACACGAAAAATATATCCAGTTAGGTAGAAAAGTAACTTATCTTGCCTTTGATAACATTTATTTGTTATATATTTGTTTTTTTGACAACAAACCCAAAACTTTTTAAGATTAAAAAGAAAAAATATATATTTACAAAACATTTTCTTTAATATTAAATATTTATAAAACTTTTAAGGATTAAAAAAACTTTTTTTTATTTACACAAAACTTTTTAGCGCAAGTAACAAACAAGTAAATTTAAACAAAATATATAAATGGGTGTCTTTCTGAGTGCGTTTTTTATATATATATTTACAGAACCTTTTTATTTATTTATTTACTTTATTTATTTATTTATTTATTTTATTATTATTATTATTATTATTATTATTATTATTATTATTATTATTATTATTATTATTATTATTATTATTATTATTATTAATAATAATAATAATAATAATAATAAAAATAATAAAAAATAAAAAAAATATTAAAAAAAAATTTCAAAAAAATAAAAAAAAACATAAAAACAATGAACTATATTACTTACAAAACATTAGGAACTGAGAATTTGGGACGCTAAATAACTTGTATTTAATTTGCCCTTGTGGAGAAGTAAGCAAATAGCAAGTTTATTGCAAGTACAGTACGTTAGTGTGGAGATTTAATGAAGTGTTTACTTAAGGGGGCGGTTCATTAGGAATTTGTTAACGTTGGACTTGAAGACAGCCAAGTTGTAGTCCGGTGGGAAGCAGGCAGACGGAACAGAGTTATAATTATTCGAAATTTGTTCAAAAAATGAGTGAGTAGTGAAGCTAAGCTTCACTGCTCACTGTGAAGCTGCTTTAAAGCTGTTCTAAATGATTAAAACTACCACTTAACCATGTTTGAATTATATTTTTGGTGCTTATGTATTTTTGGTACCGCGCTATTTTTAAATAGTTTTTTTTTTTTTAGGTTAAATTCAAATTTCACGATATCTTTGTTTATTAATAACTTGTTAGGTGGAAGCACAGAATAGTTAGAAAACACCCTCCTTTCCCCATGCTAAGAATGGCTTTCGAAATAATAACGTTATTATTTCAGCGTAGTACCAAAAATACACAAGTACCATAGTTTTTGTTGATTTGTGTGGATATTTAATTTTCTTACTATTGACAAAATTTTATTTTGAAAAAAAAAAAAAAATGTTTCAAAACATTACTCCCGTCCAGTCCGCATTTCTCACATTTTCTCAGGCGACTGTCGATAAACAAAACCCTCTCTCAAAGGATGGGGGTGATTGCCTGTAAGGACTGCTTACTCCGCTTCAGGGATAAATCTAACAGCTAAATATCATCTTGAACTCCTTCGGCCGTCACAATCTGCAAAGAAAAAAGCCCCCCCCCCCAAAAAAAAGAAAGAAAGAAAAAGAAAAGAAATATGTCCTTTTTTTTACACGTGGACTAATTCTTGTTTGACACCGCCTATTTCCTCCTTGGCGAACAAATTCCGTTTGACCAAGATTAATTTTCTTAATTTTGACCGGACGTCGTCTTTATTATTAAAATAAAACTGTGAATTTCAAATTTTCCTCAGCAAAGATGAAAGGAAGGCAAGTTAATTTTCGAAGCTTCGTTTTTTAAAATATTTTATTTGCGATTAAAAAGCACTGATTATCCAACTATTGTTGCTATTTCAATTAATACTCGACACCGATTCTGAAGTTTCAATAATTTTGTGCTATAAAAACTAAATTAAATATTACAATAGTTGATCATTATTGTATTTATTTGCTTCCCCACCAAAGCAAATTAGGCACAAGGCCGTTTTTAATGTGGGGTAAAAACCAGCTCCCCTAAAAGTAGGCAGAAAGGGGGCACTCTCTGGTTACCAAAAATAATAATTGTCCCAGTATAGAGGGTTTCCCTTCCATTGACTGGTACAAATTATTTTAAGTGCAGCATCTGCAGAACAGATACTACACTTTGAGATATTAAATCCTTTATTCATGTTAAAAATACATTGAAAATCAACAAAAAACTTAGGCATATGGCCAACTCAAAAGGGGGGGGGATTGTGGGGGTCGTTAGTCATCCTTGTCAGTAACTAAACAAAATCAAAAGTTTCTCCCAACTAGTATCTTCTTTCACCATAATACCACATTCACCCTTTCATACTGGGGGACGTCCTAATACTACACTTTGATCCCGGCCCGAAGGCCAAGAACAACAGAAAAAGGGAACCCTCTTTTCTATTTATTATATTATACAATAGTTCGTTATAATCTGGTCAAGGCAACAAGAAAACGTGATTGTTTTGAAAAAAGTATGGCCTTATCATGATTGTGAAGAAGAGAAAGCTTCCAACGGGACTGCCTAGGCACTTTTTGCTGGTCAGAGTACTTCTGGGGCACTGATTTTTCAATCCCACTTTTCGACCCTTGCGTTTTTTTTTTTTTTTTTTTTAATTTTTTTTTACCAGTTTTCAAATATAGAAAATCGGTACTTCTACAGAATTTGAACCGAACTGTTTTATTTTGCATGACTATAACCTGGCGCTTAATAGTACAAAAAGCGGGTTTGTTTTACTGTACACATACATTCGAAAAAGTTGTCACAAAACAAATAAATGTTATCAAAGGCAAGATAAGTTATTTTTTAGTGTTTATATTTAATGTAACATGTTTATTCAGCTCGAAAAACATACAGTGTTTATCGATTGGAAAATTCAAAATGGCGGCCGACCCTCTCTCTCTCTCTCTCTGTCTCTCGGAGACGGTAAGTTTGGGAAAAGAAGTTATAAATAAAAAAACAGTCAAAATACTGTTAAAAACCCGCCGAATATATGTCAGCCTATGTCACGGTAACATATATTGAGCGAGTTTCTGACAGTATTTTGTCTGATTTTTTATTTATAACTCATTTTCCCAAACTTACCGCCTCAAAGAGAGAGTCGGCTGCCATTTAAAATTTTCCAATACGGTAGATGTGTCAGAAATTTCGTGAAAAATATTGAATAATTCCACCCCGTCTTTCCAAGCTTATAACTCATCGAAAAATGTAATTCAAGCCCTAATTTTTTTTTTTTCAATTAAAGGAGCAAGGATTGGTTTCATGAAAAAAAAAAAAAAAAAAAAAAAAAACAACGTGTTAAAAAAAAAAAAAAAAAAGATTTTAAACTTCGGACTTTACAGGTAAATTTCTAAAAAACACTACTTTTTTTTTGTTTTAAATTTGAATATATTATTTATTGATCTTTTATCTTCAATTTGTGATATATAACACTTTGGTGAGTAAATTAATTATTTACTTTTTAATAGACATTTCAAAATGGGAGGTGTGAATTAATTCGACCCCCTGTCTTTCCAAGCTTATAACTACTCGAAAAATGTAATTCAAGCCCTAATTTTTTTTTTCAATTAAAAGAGCAAGGACCAAGGTTTCATTTAAAAAAAACAAAAGAAAAGAAAAAACAAACAACGTGGTTTATTAAAAAAAAGGGTTTTAAACTTTACAGATTAATTTCTAAAAAACACTACTTTTTTTGTTTTAAATTCGAATATATTATTTATTGATCTTTTATCTTCAATTTGTGATATATAAAACTTTATTATTATATTCGGTTTATTAGATGTGATATATAAAACTTTATTATTATATTCGGTTTATTAGAAAGAGCATAAAATTTCACATTGACCCTGAAAATATCGTAAAAATTGAATCAATAGAAAAATTTTGATAGATTTTTAAAGTTTAAAAATTAAAAAATACTGACCTCGTAAAATTCAATTAATTTCATTACTGTTTAAAAAAAATATATTTCTATTACTTTTAAAACAACTTTAATAGTTTATTTTGGCAGTATAATCCATAAAGAAAATAAACAACCCACTTTTAAAAGAGAAATTACGAGTTTTTTATATTTTATTCACAGTTTTGTGTTAGGGGTGTCAAAAATTCCTACAAAAATTCTGATACACCTAATACATCGGTAATCGCTGTATGCTTTTCGAGCTGAATAAACATGTTGCATTAAATATAAACACTAAAAACATATCCAGTTAGGTAGAAAAGTAACTTATCTTGCCTTTGATAACATTTATTTGTTCTATATTTGTTTTGTGACAACTTTTTCGAATCTATGTGTACAGTAAAACAAACCCCAAAAAGCTTATGATCTATAATATACAAAAACAAATTTTAAACCAGTACACCAAAAATTACACAAATTCATCCAGTATTTTTGTTATATAAAAATTCGGTACTTGTACAGTTTAATCAAGACATTAAAAAATGAAAATATCGAAAAAAGGTATATTGTACGTATCCGTTATGGAACGAAGTTCTCCGAAAAAAATTTCACTCAATTTCATTAGGTATTTTTTTTTTTTTTTTTTTTTTACAGCAAAAAAAACAAATTTGTTATGATACCAAGCAAAAGTTTCGATTTTTAGGAAGAAAAGCTAGTAATAAAGATGGGGAGGGAGTGTCGGCGCTTTACATGGAGTTATCTCCCCGTGGCGTGTTAAAAATTTTCACAATGGCTGACTTCAATGCGTGTTTTTCCGCTGTAAAAAAAAACCTACTTAATCAAATTAGATGAAATTTTTTCTCGGAGATGTTCAGTCCAAAACGGATATGTACAATATAACCTTTTTTCGATATTTTCATTTTTTTAATGTCTTGATTAAACTGTACAAGTACCAAAGATTCTAATTTGATTATAGAATTCTTTTATCGGCCGTTTGTCGTCTTCATAAGAATCAATACCAAAGAGCCATAACAAACTTTAAGCTTCCTCCTGTTAAGAATGGAGTCCAACATTTGTATAGCTTTGATTTGATTTTTTTTAAAAACGAAAATACTGGATAAATTTGCATAAATGTTGGTGCACAATCCTTTTTAAACCTAACAGGTAGGCACATAATGAAGTTTTTATGCAATTATATATTTTTTTTAATATTGGGATAAAACTGGATAAGCACCCATGACTCTAAACTAAGTTTTACATAAAGTTCCGGCAAAAGTCAGTTTGGTTTGATTCAAAATCTGTAGAACCACCTGAACATTAAACACCTATTAGTATTTGGTAAATTGGTAAATATACCCAATTCCAATTTATCACCCTCAATTTGCTGTCTTCCTTCACCACAAAGAAGTATTGAAACCCTAAGCTAAGTTCATGTGGCAACAAACCTAAAAAAAAAAATGGTCAACAAAATCATAACAAAAAAATAAAAATAAACAAAAAACAATTTATCAGCCTCTATCTTCTATTTACTACCTACCTCCTTACTAAAAAAAAAAAACAAGGAAAAAACAATTAAAACATAAAAAAGAAGAAAAATACATAAATTGTTTGCAAAAAAAAAGGATTTGCTGTAGTTGATTTGCCATAAAAACTAAACTCCACCTCCGCCCAGCATTTAGGTAATTATGTATGTCAAGACTCCGGGAATCTTCATAAGATGTGAATTTCTTTCTACAAAAACAGCCATAAAATCAAATATATATTATGTATTAATTTTTTACATGCACGACAAAGTATAGTTAAATGCAGGGTCAGTAAATAGTGAAAATTCTTCCTCCCTTTTCCGTCTCTCAAAACTGGTCCTCTGGTTTGGTTGCAAAAATAGGTTGGTCTCCTTGCCAATTTCGCCATGTTTCAGTATGGATTGTAAAAATCTTTGTTAAATTAGTGCATAACTCGCTAAAGCAAAATTTTAAACATATAGAGTCATCCAAAAGTCGGCAATGATATAGCATGATTTCAGGATTACAAAATAGTAAAAGAAAGAAAATTGCTTATGCAAATCTGGGGTAGTTGCTAGTCAGATTAGGATAAGCTTCTTTTTCTTTTCTTTTTTTTTATACATCTTTGAATCTGAAATTAGTAGATATGTTTATTCTGCTGTTGAATATGAGTGTGAAAGGGTGAAATAGGCATTAGAGAATGTGTGTGTGTTTGCTTGCTTTACTGTGAAAGTATGCGCATAAAGTTTATGAATGTTTTTGTTGTGTGTGCTATGCATCCAAATCTGAAAGAAATTGGAGAAAAAAAGAGAGAACACTGGTGTTTGGGTTTTTATATTCCATGCAAAATGCAGAAGTGACTATTTCTGTGCCTGTATGGCTGAAAAAATCAGCTGATTGAGCTCTTGTCAACACTTTTAAACAACATTGGCTGACTGTTTCTGCTGCTCCCTTAACCTCAACCTAAAAAAAGTAAAAATGTATCTTCATAAATGACCACATCAATGAAAGTGAATAAAATGAAGTGAGTGGAATTTTGGTTGAGGACAGTAATGAAAAGGTAAATAAATATTGAAGAATTCAGTAATTTGCAATATTTATTTACTGACATTTTGTATTGAATCAGGATGGTATCATGTCCTATTTTAATTTTCAAGGTATCACTGTCAAAAAAATACTCCACTCAATTCAGAGAGTTTTTTCAATAAAAAGGAACTTAAATGTAAATATATATTTTTTGTGGCAAGTTTGAAAGGACACAAAAGTACACATGATTAAAAATAGAAAATTTAACTTTTAAAAAACTGAACATTTTTATTTATTTTGAAAAACTCTTCAGATTATTTTATCGATTCAATGCCAAATATTAACATTAAAAACAAATGGTGAGAAAACAAAAAACTTATTGCTCAATTTTTAGATAAGTTTTCAAAGAGAAAGAGAGGAAGATAGTGCAAGTCTTTTTTTACAAGTATTCAAATTGATATTTGTTGAAATATTTGAAAGTTGATGAAATTTGTTCACAAATAATATAATCATATGAATTCAGTACTGATCCCGGTTCTGACCTAAGGTTCATCTTCCAGCAGTTTACCATAAGTAGCCGAAAAAGTTGATGAAAAAAGCCGACACAAACACTGTCAGATGATAAATTCAAAACACTGAAAACAAAACTTTAACACAAATAGATAAAGCTTACTGTAAGTTTAATTATATGAAAGAATTTTTTTTTTCTTCAACAAAAGTATATTAAAAAAAATTTTCAACAGATGTTTCAAAGGAATTCATTTTTTTTTTAAGACGAAAATATGAAAACAACTATGAATGAAAATCAAATGTTTTTATGTTTTTTAAATAGAAAGTATCTAAAGTTTTTGTTGCAAGAAAAGTTTCAAGAAAATAAGTACTTTTCAAGAAAAAAATTTGGATTGAAAATAATTTTGTCTTTCAAGGAAACTATCAGAAAAGCATGTTTTTCTATTAACAAAAACATTGTCTGCTGACAACTCATTAGGTAATCACGTCAGCTTTTTTTGTCTGCTTTCCTGGCAGCTTACTGTAAACTGCTGGAAGATGCTGACATGACCTTGAGTTAAGATCTGGATCAATATCATGAATTCCTCTTTTCTATTTGTGTATTCATTAAATAAAACTTTCTTTTTCTTCTATACAGGAAACATTTGGCATCCATTTTGAGTAAAGTTGGCCCACTTTAATGATAACCATTAAAAACGCCAATTTGCAGTCTTTGCTTTCCAAGGAATGGCCTCGATGGAAAACCAATGTGTCCACCATAGATGTTTGTCCAAACTTTCAGATGAACAATGAGCAAACATTTGTTTGGATTTTGTCTTTTATGGATGCCAAAGTGACAAGAAACATTAATGGAGCCAATTGAGATGCTAACTTTTACAAGAGATGCAACTTAACGTGGGCTTCTTTTTATGCAGAAAAATATTTGATGTCATGAAAAATTAAAAATTTGTTGTTGCAAAATTTTTGATGAAAGTGAAATTGTTGTGACTAAAACAACAAAGATGAAGATTTTTCTGCATTTCACTGAAGAAAAAGGAAAAGAATTTCTTGTAAAAGTAGAACCCAAAACATCTTTCGCTAAAAAACCTGATTTCAGATCAACAAATTTTTTTTTTTTTCTTTTAACTTTCTTTCCAAAACATCAAATTATTTAAAAAAAAAAAAAAAAAAAAAAAAAAAAAAAAAGAAATGAATAAATCCATTAAAAAAGTTACATCTGTCCTCTTAGGATTTAACGCAATCATTATGGTGTGATTTATTTACAAAATTGTTCATCTGAAATTATCATGAAGACAAAAACGGTTCAGACATACTTGAAATTTAGCTAACCAAGTGCTCCAATGAACTTCTGATAGTAATAAAACAAGTGGAAGACTAAAAATGAACTGGAAGCAATCGATTGAAACGAAAATTAACTAGAGGGACATTGATTGAAAACAATGGCATAATTTAACTGTTTCATGTGTTGCAGCACACAGGAGTTCCAAAGTCAAAAAATGGAAGTGGCTGTGAAAGTGTGTGAAAAAGCATATACAAGGCGAAAGTCTTATCAGTGTGAAGTCTGTGCGCGAGATTTCTCCGTTTCGGGTCACCTTAAAGAACATATGCGAAAGCATACGGGGGAGAAACCGTATCGGTGTGAGGTGTGTGGAAAATTGTTTAGTTTCTCGAGTAGTTTAACAACGCACATCAGAACACACACCCAAGAGAGGCCGTTCACGTGTGACATTTGTGGAAAGGATTTCTCGGTGAATGGCAATTTGAAACGGCACCAACGTGTGCACAGTGGGGAAAGACCCTTCCATTGCGTTTTATGCGCAAAGAGTTTTCACTCGTCGGATAATTTAAAAGTGCATGGTAGGACACATACACGGGAAAAACCACACAACTGTGGGATCTGCGGACGGAACTTTGCAGAGAAATGTCACCTCAAAGTGCATCTACGCACCCACACGGGCGAGAAGTCGTTCCGATGTGACATTTGCGACAAGGAGTTTGCATCGAAGAGCAACCTCAAAGTGCACGTTATGACGCACACGGGCGAGAAATTGTTCCACTGTGGAACATGCGGCAAAGACTTCTCGTCAAATGGCAATCTTCGTGCACATCAACGTACGCATACAAAAGAACGTCCGTACAGTTGTAAGGTTTGTGGCAAGAGTTTTGCACTCAACGGCAACTTAAAGGTGCACATGAGAACGCACAGTGGCGAGCGTCCATTTCATTGCGACATGTGCGACAAGGTGTTTGCACAGCGCAGCATGTTGCAGACGCATATGCGTGTTCACTCAGGTGAAAAGCCATTCCATTGCAATCGATGCAACAAAAAGTTCTCGCATAGCAGCAACTTCCACAAGCATATTAAAGCTCACACTTTGCAAATGACGACTGATTTTCCAATGAAGCAGTTGCCTGCGGAAGATCTGCAATGACCTTTCAGAGAATGATATTGGACGTTTGGGCCAAGTAACTTCCACAAACACATTAAAAGTCATACTTTGCAAGCCCACAGGTTTATGGTGTTCGCCACTGGTCCCAGGATTGGCTTCTCATAACTATCTTGGCTGCTGTGCATGATATGCATTCATCCGGGATATTGTGTGTTCTATGGGAGACGCTGGCTCAACCAATTCTGGGTAAATGGCGCCAAGTCAAGTGACAGCTGATTTCCCAATGAAGCAGTTGCCTGTAGAAGAAGATCTGTAATGAACTTCCTGAGAATCGAGTCAGGTGTTGGGTTCATGCATCAATATGTGGGATTCCTAAGTCTCTTTTTTTTTTTGGGGGGGGGGCACATTTTAAAAAATTTTTATTCACCCCAAATAAAGACTAAAGCATAAGGAGCTACTGTGGTAGAGGAAAGATTTATAGGTAAACAACCTGTGTGGGAAGATGGGCAGTGAGATGTTTCTTCACATTACATTTAAATTTCTATATGTTGGTACTGTTGGGGAAGCAGGATAACAATTCTGAAAGACAATGTTTGAGGAAAATCTATCAGAGTAGAAAACCTTTCAGCATTGAAGGACCCGTACAGTAAAGGTGTTTGATTTTGTTGCCGATCAGTTGGGTTGAGGGTAGTTTTATTGAGGGGCTACAAGTGCAGCAAGTTTATCAGGGCAGATTTTGCTGAAATGCTTGCAAAACAAGTGGTGTAATAGAATGGCTGGTTCTTAGCTGACAGTGTGTGACTTGTAAGGTAGGGTTCTTTTTTGGATCTTGTCTAAGGGAGAGACTAGTGGCTGGTGCACCAGCCCAGTATGTGGCAACAAATACTCTATGTATGGACGAATGGTGGTTTTGTACAGATACAGGATACTGGCAGGTGTGAGTAGTTTTCTAAGTAAGTTCATTGGACCACATTCCGTGGACGTATTATTAAAACAAGCACAAGGATGCAACTCTGTGGTGATGCAACAAGGCTGGAACTTGGCAGAAAGTGTGATAGTTTCGAGTATTTGAATTATTTAGACTACCATTCTAGTCTTGATTTTTAGCCAATGTAAACATCGACCTTGTTCAGGTGTATCTTGTTGAACTTTGGAATTTGCACAGAATT